>NC_134405.1:300387079-300695134 GCF_038048845.1 Mixophyes fleayi | reverse complement strand
GATTATACTATCAAAGGGTGGACTGTTGAAGTAGTATAATTGGATGAACGAAAGTATATTGGTTTAATATTGGTTTGCCATGAGTGTTGCGAAGCGTACGCCACGTAACACGTGACGTGATGCGATCGCACGGTAAAATACGCACGCACACACTCGCATTACAACATTTAGTTATTTATACAATTCATATTGGTTCCGTTACACTTTAATTTATGAGCAGATAGCATTTGGTTTATTATTAGTTTATATAATATGATTATATGTACATTTTAGTGTTATTAAAGGTTTAGGTTATAGGAAAGGTGTCATGCCTGATATCATATTGAAGCCCTAATCATCAGCAGCTGTCCGGTGCAGTCGGTGAAGAGATCGCACAGTGCATACTTTAGTTATTGATATTAGTGAATAAACCTTTGTATGATGCTGGCTATGAAAGGAGCAGACCCCCTGGAGAGACGACCCCCTCCTTTGGATTCCTTAGTTTGAATCTGCCTATGAACTGTTTACCCTGAAGCCACCCTGTGCCTGGACCTATGGAAGCAAGCTACGTCATCTCTATTGTTCACAATGAAACACTGACTGTATATATTAGCTGCATCCCCCATCAGGGTCAGTCAACTCTGACCACAGTTATCTAACAGATACACTGTTCCATTGGGACCCATGGAAGCGCATAGCGATTGCAGCGGTATGTATGTATGTAACTTTTGGTATTGGCTGTGCTGTACTGTACTGTATTATAATATGTTAACGTATTGAATTGTTGACTATTTACATCTGCTAAAATAAACCACCATGTGCTTTAGACACACATACAATTGATTGAGCAATGCTTATTTTAAAATGATAGAATTACTTTAAAATTTGTTTTTCTCATATTGTCATGTGACCACTCACTGGCAGTTTATAATCCAATTGCATCATTTAAGTGATGACAGTTACACACTTCTGGTTGATCAGCGAGAGAGGACAGATGTCTCCTGACCGCTCTCCTGCATCTCTAGAGCTCAAAAACATTGTGTAGAAAGTGAAAGAATCTGATCATTCGGCCTGACTAGTGAGTCATAAGGAAACAGACTTCTGTTTCCTTAAACTTCACCTCACAGCGATGTGCCAGGTAAAAAGAAGAGAAAATTCTCCTCTACTGATGGAGTGAACCCAAAGAAATGTAGAAAAGCAGGCAGAATAATACGAAAAGATCAGTTTTCTAGGAAGCGCTGCCTGGCTTGGTTTCAGGAGTATGCAGGACCAGAGGAAATTATATAGGAGTGCTGCCTATATTAAACTATAGGGGGGCTTCCTATATTAAACTATAGGGGACGGCGTATATTAAACTATGGGGGAGGCTTTCTATTGTAAACTATTTAAACTATAGGGGTGCCGCCTATATTAAACTATAGGGAGGGAGGCCTGCTATAATGTGAGAGGAAAAAGGGGTGCATGTTGCTATATTGTGTGAGGGAATAGGGGGGTCTTAATATATTGTGTGATATGAGGGATGGGTGGGGTACTATATTAATAGTCTAAATAGGAGAGCTGCGTTTTCTAAACTATGGGGGATTGCCTAATTTAATCTATGGGGGGTGACTATTCTAAACTATGGAGGGGGCTGCCTATTTCAAACCTTTAGGGTGGCTGCCTATTCTAATCTATGAGGGCTTTCTATTCTAAACTATGGGGGGTGCCTATTCTGAACTATGTGGGTAGGTGTTGCCTATTCTAAACTATGAGCGTATGAGGTATGCTGCATATTCTGAACTATAGGGGAGCTGCGAATTCTAAACTATGTGGGATGCTGTCTATTCTAAACTATGGGGGGCTTTTTATTCTTAACTATGGGAAATGGCTTCCTATTCTATTTTATGGGGGGAGCTGCCTATACTAAACTATGTAGGGGCTGCCTATATTAAACTATAGGGGGGACGCCTGTAATAAACAATAGGGGGCTGCCTATATTAAACTGTAAGGGAGGCTTCCTGTATTAAATTATAGAGGGGGCCGCCAATATTAAACTATAGTAAGAGGGGCCTGCTATAATGGGTAATGGGGTGGGGGGGGGTCTTAATATATTGTGTGATATGAGGAAAGGGAGGGGGCCTTTCTTAATATTCTTAATGGGGGGGTGCCTTTACTAAACTATGGGGGGCTGCCTATTCTAAACTATGGGGGAAGCTGCCTATTCTAAACTATGGCGGAGCTGCCTAATCTGATTTATCCATGGAAGGGATGCTTATTCTAAACTATGGGGTGCTACCTATTTTAAACTATGGAGTGTTCTGCATTTTCTAAACTATTGAGGGGCTGCCTATTCTAAACTATAGTGGGGGCTGCCTATATTAAACTCTAGGGGAGGCTTTCTATATTAAACTATTTAAATTATAGGTAGCTGCTTATAATAAACTTTAGGGAGGAGGCCCTGCTATAATGTTTGAGGGAAAAGGGGTGTATGTTGCTATAATGTGTGAGGGAGTGGGGTATCTTAATATATTGTTTAATATGAGAGAAGGGATGGGGGCTGTCTTAATAGTCTTAATAGTGGGGCTGCCTATACTAAAATATGGACGGACTGTCTATTCAATACTATGGTAGGGGCTGCTTATTCTAAATACAATTTGAGGGGGCTACATTTTGTAAACTATGGGGGGCTGCCTATTCTAAACTATGGTTTGCTGCCTATTATAAACTATGGAGCATGCTGCCTATTGTAAAGTATGGGAGGAAGCTGCCTATTCTTAATTATTGCGGATGCTGGCTGTTCTAAATTATGGGGAACTGCCTATTCTAAATTATGGTGGGGCTACCTATTCTAAACCATAGGGGGACTGCCTATTCTAAACTATGAGGGATGGCTGTCTGTTCTAAACTATGGGGGGGGGGGGCTGACTATTCTGAACTATGAGGGGCTACCATTTCTAAACTATGGGGGGACTCCCTTTTCTAAACAATGGGGGGCTGCATATTCTAAACTATGGGGGGGGCTGCCTATTCTAAAGTATGGGGAGCTGCCTATTCTAACCTATAGGGTAAGACTGACTATTCTAAACTATAGTGGGGCTGCCTATACTATTCTATAGGGTGGCTGCCTATACTATACTATGGGGGGCTGCCTATTCTATTCTATGGGGGGCTGCCTATTCTATTCTATGGGGGGCTGCCTATTCTAAACTATGGGGGAGCTTCCTGTTTTAAACTATGTGGGATGGCTGCCTATTCTAAACTATGTGGGATGGCTGCCTATTCTAAACTATGGGGGGCTGCCTATTCTAACCTATAGTGTGAGACTACCTATTCTAAACTACGGGGGAGCTTCCTGTTTTAAAATATGGTGGGCTGCTTATTCTAACCTATAGTGTGAGACTGCCTATTCTAAACTATGGGCGGGCTGCTTATTCTTAACAATGGGGGATGCTGCCTATCCTAAGCTATGGTGGGACAGCCTATTCTAAATTATGAGGGATGGCTGTCTGTTCTAAACTATGGGGAGGGGGGCTGCCTACACTATACTTTGAGGGAGCTGCCTATATTAAACTACAGAGGGGCTGCCAATTTTAAACTAAAAGGGGGCTGCCTATATTAAACAATAGTTGGGGCTGACTATAGTAAACTATAGGGGTGCAGTCTATATTAAGCTATAGGGAGCAGGCTACCTATATTAAATTATAGGGGGTCTGCCTTTAATAAATGTTAGGGGGGCTGCTTATTCTAAACTATGGGGGCGCTGCCTTTTCTAGACTTTGGGGGGGTTGCATATTTTAACTTATGGGGGATGCTGCCTATTCTAAACTATAGATGATTCTGCCTATACTAAACTATGGGGGGGGGCTGCCTATTCTAGACTATGGGGGAGTAGAGCTGCCTGTACTAAACTATGGGGGGCAGCCTATATTAATTTATAGGGGGCTGCCTATATCATACTATAGAGAGGTTGCCTATATTGAACTATGGGGGGGCTGCCTATATTAAGGTATGGCGGGCTGCCTATTCTAAACTATGGCGGTACTGCCTATATCTTGTACTATCCGTGGAAGGGATGCCTATTCTAATCTATGGGGGGCTACCTATTCTATACTATGGAGGGGCAGCCTATTCTAAATTATGGATGTGCTTCGTATTCTAAACTATGGGGTGAAGGGCTACCTATTCTAAACTATGGGGGGCTGCCTATTCTAAACTATAGGAGGGGCTGCCTATTCTAAACTATGGGAAGAACTGCAAAAGCCTATATTAAACTATAGGGGGCTGCCTATATTAAACTACATGGGGGGCTGCCTATATTAAACTATAGGGGGGCTTTCAATATTAAACTATTTAAATTATAGGGGAGCTGCTTATATTAATCTATAGGGAGGAGGGCCTGCTATAATCTGTCAGGGAAAAGGGGTGTATGTTCCTTTAATGTGTGAGGGAGTGGGGGTTTTAATATGTTGTGTGATATGAGAGAAGGAAGGGGGGCTGTCCTAATAGTGGGGATGCCTATGCTAAACTATGGGGGCTCCCTATTCAAAACTATGGTGGGGGCTTTGTATTCTAAACTATGGGGGATGCTGCCTATTCTAAGCTATGGGTAATGGCTTCCTATTCTAATCTATGGGGAGAGCTGACTATACTAAACTTTAGGGGGGTTGCCTATATTAAACTTTAGGTGGGCTGCCTATTCTGAACTAGGCTTTTTCTAAACCATGGGGATGTTGTATATTCTAATTTATGGGGAATTCTGCCATTTTCTAAATTATGTGGAGGTTGCTTCGTATTCCAAACTATGGTGGGCTGCTTACTCTAAACTATGGGGTGGGGGCTGTCTATAGTAAACTATAGGGGGGCAGCCTATATTAAGCTATAGGGAGTGGGCTGCCTATTTTGAACTATAGAGGAGGCGTTCTATATTAAACTATTTAAATATTAGGGGGCTGCCTATATTAAATTATATGGAGGGAGGCCTGCTATATTGTGTGAGGAAATGGGGTATATGTTGTATAATGTGTGTGGGAGATCTTAACATATTGTGTGATATGAGTGATGGGAGGGGGGCTGTATTAATAGTCTTAACAGTCTTAATAGTGGGGCTGCCTATACTAAACTATGGGGGGGCTGCCTTTCCTAAAATATGGTGGGCTGCCTTTTCTAAACTATGTGGGGTCTGCCTATTCTAACTGTGAGTGGGCTGCCTATTCAAAAATATGGTGGAGGCTGCCTATTCTAAACATAATGTTGGGGGGCTACCATTTCTAAACTATGGTTAGATGAATATTGTAACATATGGGAAGGGGGTGCCTATTCTAAACTATTGGGGATGCTGGTTATTCTAAACTTTGAGGATACTGCCTATTCTAAACTATAGGGGGATGACTATTCTAAACTATGAGGGGGCTACCTTTTATAAACTATGGAGGGGGCTCAATATTCTAAACTATGGTTTGCTACCTATTCTAAACTATGTGGGATTTTGCCTATTGCAAAATATGGGAGGGGGCTGCCTATTCTAAACTATGGAGGATAGCTACATATTCTAAACTATGTGGGGGGCTGCCTATTTATTTCAATGGGGGGGTGCCTATTCTAAACTATGGAAGGGGCTGCCTATTCTAAACTATGGGGGGCAGGGCTGCCTATACTAAACTATGAAGAGGGTAGCCTATATTAATCTATAGGGGAGCTGCCTATATTAAACTATAGGGGAGCTGCCTATATTAAACTATAGGGGGCTGCCTATATTAATCTATGGGGGGTCTGCCTATTCTGAACTATCCGTGGAAATGATGCCTATTCTAATCTATGTGGGTCTACCTATTCTACACTATGTAGTGGCTGCCTATTCTAAATTATGGGGGAGCTGTGTATTCGAAACTATGGGTGGAAGGGCTGCCTATTCTAAATTATGGGGGCTGCCTATTCTACACTATGTAGGGCTGCCTATTCTAAACTATGGAGGGTCTGCCTATTCTAAACTATGGGGGCTGCCTATTCTACACTATGTGGGGCTGCCTATTCTAAACTATGGAGGGGCTGCCTATTCTAAACTGTATTAAAAGCTAGCACTTGCTTTTCCATAAGTGTGTAGGTGCTCCTATAACTCTGGACCAGAAGACTGGTGGCCTTTATCCTCATTAGACTACCACAAACTCCAGGAAACCGCATTGTCCTTTCCCTTTATGTCCACATGAAATGAGCTCCAGGCTTTGCAGGTGCTTATAACTGTGAATGCAGTCTGTTGGTCTGGGCCTAATTAAAGTAATTTTTTTATCAGGTTACATTATAAATGTTTCTCAAAATCATTCCTAGATGGAGTATAAAAGATCTCCAGAACCCACCACTTCAGTGATCTGTTGGCCTCCATTTTGGATCTATAATCCCTGTTAAATTTCTATTGCTTTTTCCAAAGCTTTGCACGTCAGTGCAAACAATACAATACTGAGAAATTTAACATATGGTCCACGTCCCACCATTTTGTCCTCCGTCGCTGCCCATATTCTACTCTCCATATAAGCATCAGTTTAGGGAGAACTTCTTTGTCCTCTGTGCCAATCATCAAAAATGTCATTAATGTAATAAATTAACATCACATCCTCGCTGAGCATGCTTAAGTTGCTAGCCATTAGTCCATGAAATATGGTAGGAGAGTTGGGTAGCCTAGAGGAATCATGTAGAATGATTGCAGGTGTCAAATCTCATGTGAAGATAAACTGATTTTGCTTAGCAGGGTTTAGAGGCATTGAAAACATTGCATTATCCATGTCTAACATTGCTTGATATGCCACTGCATCATTGTGCTTATTTTCTACACACCATATATTAGACAGATGCTGAGAGAGGGGATGTCTGTTTAATTTGTTCCCCATAGTCCATCATCATGCGCTTTGAGCCAACTGATATGTTACTAGGAACATCTCCAGCTACTTAGCCCTCCTCCTCAAGGGTCCTCCACCCCACGTCCACTCTCGCTCCCTCCTCCCCCCTGGGGGTCTCCCTGTCTTCCGCGCCCTCCTTCTTGGGCCCCGTCGTTTGCAGATCCTCCCTCCCCCTTCCCCGCCCTCTCTAGCTGTGCATTGAGCGTACTGAGTTGCTGTGTTTACTGTACTGTGCTGTCTCCCATTGTATTGTGATTTTGTTTGTCTCTGTACGGCGCTGCGGATGCCTTGTGGCGCCTTATAAATAAATATTAATAATAATAATAATAATAATAATAACATGAGAGCTAGAACCAGCTCTGTTTGACAATTTGCTTAAGGAGAGTGGTAACAGCTTTTTAAATTATTCATTAAATTGTATTCGAATCTGTTCTTTTTTTTATCAAGTGCAGCTGCCCGCCATTGCTCGTGTGACCAAAAACTTAATTTGAAAAATAGACCCTGCCCTTGTTCGTCTGTGTGTCATGCCTCAAAAATGCAAATATAATGTAAGGTAGAGCCATGTGTGACTTTGTTTGCACAACAAAAAAAGTTAAAATAAATAACAATTTTACAAATTTAAAATAAACGATAACTTAATAACTGAATTTTGAGAACCTTTAAACAGCTTTATTAAATATAAAATCTTCTCTTCTTTCTTGAGCCAATGTGGTCCACACATGTGTAGATGTACATACACATAAAATAAATGTACAAGGGCTGACCATGTAGATGAGAAAGAACTGCAATAATGTTGAGAACTTAAATTTGGAGATCATAATAATAAAACACTTGTGGCCAATACACTAGTATAGGAAGTTATGTCTTGCAGGAGATATATCATCAAAAGCAAATTATGCAATACTCTCAGCACATGCCAGCAGGCAAGGCTGTATATTCTTGAAAATGTTGTAGGACATCATTCAACTTCTAGGGCCTGATTCATTAAGGATCTTAAATCAAGAGGTATCTTATTTAAGTCTCCTGGACAAAACCATGTTACAATGCAAGGGGTGCAAACTAGTTTTCTGTTTTGCATATAAGTTAAATACTGACTGTTTTTTCATGTAGCACACAAATATCAACTTTAAATTTCAGTGTACAAATAAGCTATCAAGTATCTGTGTGCTACATGCCCTTTTGTCGCGGGGGGCGAGCCAAAATGACTCAATTCACAGCGATTTGCCAGCTCTCCCGGGAGTCGGTGAGACCGACCCGAATTTCGGGAGTCTCCCGGACAGAGTTGGCAAGTATGCTATTTTGTTTTTTGCCTTACTGGTCCTCTCACAACTATTTGAGTAAATAAGATACTGTGAAAGCTTTGTTGTTACCCCTTGCAGCAAAATCATTCTTACTATGTATGTTCTTACTTAAATGGGCCTTATTTATAAACCTCCCCCTGTCCTTTCTCCCTCCCACAATGGCATTACAGGTCTCTACTCAGAAGCTTTATATAGTCTCCTCCAGTGGTCGAAGTGGCAAATTAGAAATGCTGGAATGGAAAATTAAGTGATTGACAAAGGGCTGCCAAGGCTCCCAGACGCTTTAGAGAATTTTACAGTGTAATATTAATTTTAAATGCATTTTAACACTATATAGTATTAAAAAACAATACATTTTAATGGTAGATGTGTTTCCCACTTCCCGTGTCCAAATACCTTTTTCCTGTGTTGCGCCACTTCTACCTCATGTCTCCTGTGTAACTTCACCTTTCTCTAATGATACCTGTGCACACACGTATCCTTTGTGTACTCACATTCTCTAGCATATCTCTTGTGTCTCTTCAACTTCCCATAATATATCCCCTGTGTTTCTTCACCTCTTCTGTGTGTTCTCCATGTGTCCCTTCTCCTGTCTCCCATATTTCCTTTGTCAACTCTCCCAATGTGCCCCTGCCCTCATCAAAGTGAATCAGTTTCTCACACCCCACCTGTTCCTAGACAATATATTATTCCAAGGAGCAACTTGGTGGATCAAGTATGATTGATGAATGTGTGTAATACTTAGAGAAAGATCTTATGGTGTAATGAATACCTATCAGAAATTGACAACTAAAAAGGGATGATTCAAGGTTGGTGTAATAAAACTGCCAGTATTATTTGTAGGTTGTGTAAATAACAAAAGAAATTTGGGACTTCTATCTCCTTTATGTATATTTATATATTTTTATAAACAAAAACAAACAATATTTCATAACTCTGAGTATCTAACAGTTAGGTATAAGTAAAATGTAGAAACACTTAATTGTTGCAAAGACAAATATATACAGAACCAAAATTGCAGACCCTCTTTACATCAACATATTATCTTTTTTTACTCACGTGATCTCTTCCAGTGGACATCATCTCCAACCCTTCGTGATGGACATTTCCAAACCCACATGTCCTTCTACCACTAGTTGCCTCCTGCATTCCCACCTTCACAAAAATCTGTAAGCGCACAGCAATATCTAAATGGCCTTGACTCAATCCCCTTCTCAGCTTCACTTAAAATACTACTCTCTCCATTTTTTTACCCTGTCCTGCTCTAAAGTTCCTGTCTCATTCTACAACAATACACTCTAGACAGCCCCAGATGGGATAACTTCAGCCACAACATATTGTCTCAGTCGACTCAAACTGTAATTCTGGCACTCCATACAGACCCTCCACCTGCAAAAGTGCTCCCATGCAGCCAAGCACCAATAAAATCACAAATACAGACTAACTCCTTTGCAAATTCATCTTGTCTTCTTACTATACTACTCTCTCTCTTGTTAAGCTAACCAACTTTAGATCCCTAATATTCATTCAGTCCACCAACTACCATTGCCTCTTTGCTACTGTCAACTTGCTTCTCTACCCACCCCTCCCCTTCTTCCTTCACTGCTCATGACTTTCCAACCTACTTCAAATGCAAATCAACATAATCTGTCAAGAAATCTCCTCTTGCCAGATCCATCACCCTACACTCACATTCTCCTCCACTCACACACCAAACATCAGTTCATTTTCTCCACTTTCTAAAACACAGGTCTTCACACATCTCTAATCCTCCACCCACTCTCTCCTATGCTTAAAAAAACATCTCTTGACCCTACCTCTCTCTCCCACCACTTTTCTCCATTCGCTCCAAAGTACTTGAGCGGTTTGTGTACAACTGCCCGATCCTGTTTCACTCTGTTAACTTTCTTCTTGACTCTGCAATCATGCTTTCACCATCTTCACTCCACTGGGACTGCCTTTACTAAAGTCACCAATTATCTACTCATTGTTTAGTCATAGGGTCACTACTGCTTAACTTCCCCGCCACTTTGGATACAGTCGACCACCTTCTTCTCTTCCACAACCTACACTCCCTTGGCCTTCACAAAACTGCTCTTTTGGTTCACATCCTCCCCTCCTCCCCCTCTATCTGATGAGGGTTCCGCAAGACTCTGTTCTGCTTTTCTCTTTTTACCTCTTCTCTTTTGTGAACTAATACACTCCTTTGGCCTCCAGTACCATCTCTATGCAGACAACAAACCAAATGCTAACTAATGTTCAATATGTCCAAAATGGAGCTCCTTATCTTCCCCTTTCCTAGTGTCACTATTATTCCTCTAGTCTTCTTCACAGTTGACAACATCACACTCTTCTCTATTGCCTAAGCCTTCTTTTTGGTGTCATCCTTGACCCCACCCTCAGCTTCACTCCCCACATTCAGTCCCTTGAGCTGTCGTGTTATCTTCCCCTTCAAAATACTGTCGGAATACACCCAAATCTGATGTTACCAAAACCCTTATGCATTCTCTCATCTTGACTATTGCAACCTCCTACTATCTGGCCTTTCCATCCCCTGACTTTCCCCTCTACAAACCTTCCTAAATGCTGCAGCAAGACTGGTCTTACTTTTTTGCTACTCCTCATCCACTGCATCAATTTCTAAATACATCTATTGTCTCTCCATGCCCTCTAAAAGTCAATTCAAGCATCTCACCCTCACCTTCAAAGTCCTCATAAACTCTTCCCCTTCATACATCTCTGACCTCCTCGCAAGATACACTCTCTCTCTCTCACTTTACTCTTCCTCTGACCTATGCCTCTCTATCACTCTAATAACCACTTCTCATTCCTGTTTCCAATATTTCTCCCATACAGTTCCCCACTTTTGGAACTCCATACCCCGGCTGACGAGACTCTCTCTCTACCTCTAATCCTTCAAGCACCCTCTCAAAACCCAGCTATCACTAGCTACAGTACCTAAACCTGATACTACTCTGATTACGTCCTCTACAAGGTCCAGTTATGTGTCCACTCTGATTCCCAATAGCCACTATTGTCTCAGCATTGACGTCAACCTGGAGACTAAAAGTTCTTGCGAGCTGGGCCTCTCTGCCCTTTGTTTCATGTCTGCAACTTCTTTGCAAGCCTCGTCTATACTTGTTCTGTTTTATGTGCAATTTGTGTTTGTTTGATTTGCAACTGTAACTAGCTCTGCAGAGTTTTGAGGCACCTTACAAATGAACAATGAGGTTGAAGATGATGCATGGTGAAATCTGTGTTGAGTCCATCAACAATTCAGAATATGTTTTTGGAAATTAACATGTATCAAAATGTTTTGCAAACACATCTCAGCAAAATTCCATGCAGCATTTATTCTATGCATAGGCATACATAATTGAGGCAAATTGTAATGAAAAAAATAGCATGGTTTATGTAATCAATTATTAGATGTTTTAGTTGCAAATAGAGAATGGAATAATATGTAATGTTTGTGTTTCAGAATATGTATTATTAGGTTGCACTTACAACTGAAGTATGGTTGAATAACTTAATCATGAAATCTCTGGTTTTAATCCATGAGTAGAATGTTCCAGATCATGATCTTCAGGTTCCTCTACCTCCTCCACAGAATGGACCCCAATCTTAATAGAAATACTATGAAAATGGTTGATGTAAAAGGGTTTGATGTATGTGAGCCAAAAATATTTGTCCTAGATTTAAAAAAATCAACACAAAGGGATTAGATTTGTTGAGTAGAAATACCCTAATGATAGCATTGGACTATTTGTGAACTAGTCAGGCAATAGGTAATGTAATTTAGCTCCTTCATCATCATCATCATCATCATCATCATCATCATCATCATCACCATATATTTATATAGCGCCACTGATTCCGCAATGCTGTACAGAGAACTCATTCACATCTGCCCCACTGGAGCTCACAGTCTAAATTCCCTAATATAGATGCACACTCACACACAGACAGAGAGGGAGACATACAGACAGGTAGAGACTAGGGTCAATTTTGATAGTAGCCAATTAACCTACTAGTATGTTTTTTTGGAGTGTGGGAGGAAACCAGAGCACCCGGAGGAAACCCACGCAAACACAGGGAGAACATACAAACTCCACACAGATAAGGCCATGGTCGGGAATTGAACTCATGACCCCATTCATTCTTCATTGTAATTTGTGTGGACTACTTAGGTCAAATCCATTATTTTGAAACTCCGACCTAACTTGTATGACTAGTTATAGAGGTATGTCAGGCAGTTTTAATGAGTACTTTAATCAACTAACTTCAAGTCAAAATAACAATTTACTTTACAGGTAATTCATATTTTTTGTACAAAAAAAATGGTGCTTTAAAAGATCTCCACCCAAAACTGAAATATGTTGAGCTCTAATTTGCTATTGAAGGCCATTCACCTAATCCAACATGTCCCAGAAAGCCATTGTCAACCCAAGGATGCTCTGCTCTACAGAAACTTCTGGCCTGTTTTAAACAGTCAGTGATGTTGTCAATGCCACCCCCACAAATTCAATTGTAATGGGACAGCATAAAGAAACAGCTTGATGCTCTACACCCCAGTGCTGCCCACCCCTCCTCACATTACCCAAATATAAACTGATTTGTCACACATTGCACCAGCTAACCTACATTTTGGTCACTGTCCTTACCTGTTTCCCTTGGTTCTCACTCCCTGTATACTTGCTGGTCTGAACTGAGAATGCGCACACCTGGCCTTTTCAAAACTTCCTGCGTTCTCTTGCTTGGCTAATTGCCTGTCAGCTCTGTCTATTTAAAGCACCTGCTTCTCTACTAAGTTGCCAGATCTTCAGATCTCCTTACCTGTTAGGACGCTGTTCTCTCTGGCTCCTGTTTGCCCATCGTTATCCTGTGTTACATGTTGCACGATCAAGACCTGTGGTATTATTGCTAGAACCTCCTGCCTCATTATCGGTCTCATCCTCAAGCTATTCACTTTCCATGGATCTCAGTGCATCAGTTCTCTGCAGTTCACCACCTCTCAGTTGGTATCCTGCGTTACCTGTTCCACGATGAAGACCTGCGGTATTATTGCAAGAACCTTGTGCCTCATAATCAGTCCTCTTCTCAGCTATTCACTTTCTAAAGACCTGAACGCTTTGGTTCACTGCCGTTCACCTGAACCTCTGCATTTATCTTCCAGCAAGCCTGCTCCACTCCACTGTTCCATCTCACTTTGCTCTAATCCCCCTTATGGGTCATGACCTGTGGCTATAGAGCTGCTAAGTCCATATTCCCTTGCGGGGATCCCTGGTGAATATCTCTCTACTGTTAGACTCTGCACCTCTCTGGGGGTAAGTCTATCTAGAGCCGGGCTCCGAGGTCTATTCCAAACACAGGCTCCGTGACAGGATTTAAACTGTTAGTCCAGAATGATATTGCTGACGACAGTTTGAGCTGCCACTTCATTGGGCATGATAGCATGAAATAAAACTGACAAACTGAGCTACCTGGCATCAGGTACAGTATGTTACAGCAGTGGAGTGCGGCATTACTTTCCAGTATATAAATATTTCTTATTGTCTATAAAAGATAGAGATATTGTGTGGTTTTATGAGGGGATGTTCTTTTCAATGACAATTTTAATAACTGCTTTTACTAAAATATAGTATTTTCTTCAAGCTTAAAACAATATACAAGTGTTACTTTCAGTTATCTTGTTTAATTGCATCTGCACTTCAGCAATAACATTTTGAGCCTTAACACATCTATCCCGTATTTTACCTTGGTGAAGCTACAATATGCCTGTAACTGATGACAATTGTTGATGCCCAAACACTTCAGAGATGCCAGCACTCTGCACATGGATTCTTGGCAGCCACTTCTGCATGCAGTGCTTGCTCCTTCCAATAAGTTGGCACCAAACCACCATGGCAACTGCTAAACAAACAGTGGATAGACTATCACAATACAGGAAACAGCTCCATATAGTGATATGCAAATGTATTCAGCTTGCAGAATCAAACATGACTCTTGGAGACAGC
This sequence comes from Mixophyes fleayi, assembly GCF_038048845.1. Lineage (NCBI taxonomy): Eukaryota > Metazoa > Chordata > Amphibia > Anura > Limnodynastidae > Mixophyes > Mixophyes fleayi. The sequence goes on along the minus strand of NC_134405.1, from coordinate 300,680,971 downwards.
GGGTCCTTCATCAATAATTCATGTTCTTTGCATACAGTAATGGTGAGGGGAGAATAAAGTTGATATTTCTTTTCTATTCATAATTAAGGTTGTATATATTTTGTACGAACAAATATAATATAGGAACGGCGCTTTACATCGTTTGCTATAATAGAAGTCTAATATTTGCAAAAGTGTATCTTTATCAGGACTCAATTTGGAAATGAATTATAAGTCAGTATAAAGTCTTCTTACATTCTCTCCGTACAACACACAACTTAAGATGCCTGGTAAAGGGATTTGAAATGTGAAAGTACGTTTGGTATAAAGTCAAATAGCTTCTCAATTCAATCCTCCATAAATCAAAGAACCTTCGAATATCCAATATCAACTTTCAAGAATGGTTGGTAATTCGCTCTTCTCCAGAGGATATATCAGATAAATCCGAAATTCATGTAAAAGAAAATAAAAGACAACATAGTGCAACTGCTGTAACGTGTAGGATCAAGAAAATACAAGTGGATTTTAACATGCAACACCCAAATCCATAGCCGGTGTGTAATCAATCACCCAAAGATAAAACGCCCCCCTCAAGGGTATGCACTTACTAGAGGGAAGATGTATATATCGTGTGTAATAGATTCTTTTAGAGATGGATTTCTTCTGATGTTACCAACTTGCCAAAAGTACAGCGGATGGGTTAAAGCTGAAACCCTGACTCATATACTGTTCATATGTAATTAGCTCCTTCTGTTATCCCGGAGCTTTGAGCCTTTTGATCGATCTCCGCTCGAGTTCATGTGGATAATAAAAAATACTGATAGTGTGTCACCTTTTATACAACTTTTATTGACACACTAGCGCACACCATATAACACAAAAAATATAAATATTCAGCATCCTTTGAGAAAATAGATGGACCCTTACCCTAACTTTGATGGAACAGCACTTTCAACATATATATACACGGAGGGCCGACTTCTCTGCTTCTATAATGAATAGGGAATAGGATCTTTCTAATGTTCAAAACTGCAGTCCCGTTAGCCAATGTGTTTCGATTGCAAAGCAATCTTTATCAAGGTTTGTGGGACAGAGTTCTCCTCCCTTATTTAAAGGGCTTCTAACCAATCGGCACAACAGATTTAATAGATCATGTGTGTGTAAACTTTAATTCATTAGTCTCGCTGGCTGACATATTCGTGCTGAGTCCTATGTTAAAAAAACTGTTATAATACATAATAAAACTAAATAAATTCACATATAGCTACAAATGTGATACATATATAAAAAATCCGTGACAGATAGTTAATCTTATGAGGTTTGCAAATGTTCATACTCCGGCTTAAACATGTTGTCAATCAAAGAACAATGACATATACTGCACCTCTAGCATCTACACATATAACTAATTGCATGAATACAAAGCAAAATATAACCACATAAAATTCTGTGCAGAAGGAAATAGTGCAATCAAAAATATATATAAAGTAAAACATATAATAAAATATTCCCAGAGAAAAATATAAAATAACCAATATATTGTCCCATAAAAATACAATTTACATAAGGAACCACTAAGTCTCAAAATCACTATTAAGGCCCCTGGGAAACAAGGGGCTAGATTTACTAAGCTGCGGGTTTGAAAAAGTGGGGATGTTGCCTCTAGCAACCAATCAGATTCTAGCTTTCATTTATTTAGTGCTTTCTACAAAATGAAAGCTAGAATCTGATTGGTTGCTACAGGCAACATCCCCACTTTTTCAAACCCGCAGCTTAGTAAATCTAGCCCAAGGTGTTCATGGAAAAAATTAGTTTCATTTCTGCCTGAGCTAAATCTACATTAGTATTTTTCTTTCTCCAAGTGCCTTTGATTTTTCGTAGACCACAAAAAAACTTTACGTCACTTGTGTCCCAATTATGTACTTTCTTAAAGCGGGCTGATACTGAATGTAATTCATATCCTTTCTTTATATTACAGATATGTTCGCTCCACCTTTCTCTAAGTATCCTAGATGTCCTGCCAATATATTGAAGGTTACATGAACAGTGAACTAAATATATGCAATTAGTTGTATGACAAGTTATAAAAATATTAATTTTAAAATTTTGATCTCCAGATGTGGATTTAACTTCCACTCTTTTGGTAATTTCCTTTGAGGTGTTTTTGCATACTATACAGGAACCACACCTGAAAAAACCTTTAATATATATATGTATATATTTTATGTTCTGTAATAAGTTTCATGGTCTTTGTCTGAGCACTTTATTGTTAGAGGAAGTGTTTTTTTATGGTTTATATTTTCACATTGTTTTTCAACATCCGTTCAATAGAGCCTCTTATTCTCCAGCCACATGTGAGTTCACATATTTTACAAACAAGGTGGAAATGTGGTCATTCAATTTCACAGCAATCTGTCTTATGATTTTGGCAGCAAGTTTCATGTCTTCCTTAGGTAAGTATTCAATTATAAAAATATAAATACTCATATTCCCATGTAATTGGTAAATCTTCTTTATATTGAGGAATGCTATTTTTCTAGTCATGTGTTTATAAATCAGTTTTATTACACATTAATTTATATGTATTAGCAGTATCATTTTGTATATGACGGAATGATCATGGGTAAAGTCAGAAATTTCTGATGACGTAATGAAAGCACACTTAGGGCTAGATTTACTAAACTGCGGGTTTGAAAAAGGGGAGATGTTGCCTATAGCAACCAATCTGATTCTAGCTGTCATTTATTTAGTACATTCTGCAAAATGACAGCTAGAATCTGATTGGTTGCTATAGGCAACATCCTCACTTTATCAAACCCGCAGTTTAGTAAATATACCCCATGGATGTTAATAATTATAAGAAAAATTGGAATGCGTTTTTTAGGGTTTCAATCCCAAGTTAACTGCAGTAAGTGTGAGTTTCGGTGATGGGATTGAAAACTGATATCCTCCCTTGTTTATGTGAAAATTCCAACAACTATTAAGGTTTGTTACAAATTTAGCATATTCTTATTATGTCCTTCTCAGCATTTTTGTGTGCGTTTGATATCCTGACTGATGGGCAAGCACAATGTTTGTTAAGCAGTCTGATGTACATATTGGAAATTGTTAACGGCTGTTCACTGAGTGCAAAACTAGAAATTATCTTTCCAAAAACAATACATTTGCTTTTGCGGCACGGGCTTGGGCAACAAATAGCGCTATTGAAGTCGCACTAAGATTTTTTCTGGATAACTGGTGGATCAGAGTCATCTGTAAGCACAATAAACAGGGTGTATGGTTTGAGACTAGGGAGAGCAGAGCTTTTCCAAAAGGAAGATAATTATATTTATGTCTGATTAGAGTTAGTGTTAAATTAGATGTTTAATAGGAAGCTGTCCGTGCATAACTATTTAATAAAAAAAGGTTTAAAATGACAAACGTGAAACATTTATGAGACACATAAAAAGCAAAAAAGTTACTCAATACATTTTATATACCTAATATCAATTGTACTCATTCATAAAAAACTCATGTGAACAATTCATTATAAAAAGAGAATGACAGATTTTCAGTTTACGCAACTCACAATAAGTCACAAGTTTATGATGAGGTCAAGAATTAATAATACCAAAATTCTCAGATTTGATCAGTGTAATTGAAAAGCAAATTTTAATATAAAAAACCCCACTATCGGTTACCTTTGACATTGTATATTGTGCACATATTTTTCTTATAAGATACACTACACCTAATTGTATATAACTAAGGGGAAATTAAGAAAGGGAAGGACAGGTCCTAAGTCTGTCGCAGAAGTGTGGGGAGCAACAGCCCCTAATTGCTATATCCAGGTATATTCCTACTAATTCTAATAAGGGGGTGCAACCTATACTGCTATAGGAGTATGACAACAAGAAAAAAAGGAAATATGTATTAGGTGCACTGATGCTCTCTCCTATATTGAGAGAAATGAGGAAGAAAACTTAAAACTTAACTTTTATTGGCTGTTTAGATCAGCAAAATATAAAATCATATTCTCCATAAAACAACTGTGTGCTTTAAAATTCGCTGGATGCATCACAAGCCCTTTATATAATGTAATAAATCCTTCCTTTTTTTCTTGAAGTTACACTACACCCTTAGAAAAGAATTAGAAAATAAAATACTTAACACATACACGTATGGATATGAATTTGTGAATAAATCTTTTAAGTTTTAGTTATGGTCATTGCTTGTCAGTTTACAACAATAGCAGGAGCAGAACTGTAGTGGTTGCAGAGGGTGCAATTGCTTTGGAGCAGCAGATGAGGGTGACTGGGAGTTCCCCATGAAAACCGCAATTTTTTTTAAATCTGTGAACTGTGATTGGCTGCCCTCAGTGTGTATGTACGCATGAGGGGGTAGCTGTTGAACATTGTGGCAGAGAAGTCTGCCCATTACTCCATCAATGACTCTACTGACATATATCTGGAAGCACTTAAAAGATTTTGCTATGGAGTCCACAAATATCTAGTTATACCCCTTAATAATAGTGAGATGAAAGGCATACCATGAGAGTCTACAGTAGTTTAAAATATTGGGAGTCATTACATTAATGAATAACAAATAGATTGATGGATAACTACAGAAATCAGAAAAACAATGGACAGAGTAGTTTTTAGACTAAATCATCTTGGTACCCGCTGGGACTCTGGTGCAGTACAAAATCGCAAACCCAATATGATTGATGTGAGACTCTGAAGTTTAAACAAACTAAAACAGTATAATATACTAACCATCTGGTGTCTTCCATATACTAACCATCTGGTAGCATCCACAGCTGATTCTAGGCTTCTTATGGTCCACACTCTTTAATGGTCACAGGTGTGTAAACATAGTCATAGGAGAGAATAAAAGTGACAGAGCATATCTGGGCTTGGCATCTTTCAGACACCTCTTATGGGGTTTGCTTTCTGGACTATTGTCTATTTGGTTACTGTTGCTGACCTTCAGTTTGATCTTGGCCATCAATCTTTGATGCTTGCCCTGACCAAAGTGCTTGTTTGTTCCTTTTTATTTCTGCTGCTTCTGTCTGTGTATGACTTAGCATTCTCTAGACCACTAGCGTTCTATGGCTGCTATGGGGATTGATGATACCTGTACATTTGCTCCAGAGGCTTCTGCTCTCCTCTTCTGAGCGTTTGTGAGGACTGATGCATGCCAATGGAGATAAATTTGGGCTTCAGTTCCAGTGTGCTATATGCGTAAAAAAAAGCTCTAAAAAGATGTAAAAACAGCTTATTTGCATATGCTGAGTTGGATGTATCTCAAGATAATCAGAAGCTAGCTAGTGCTTGCAACAGTCATCATCAGTGCATGTATTTAACCAGCCCTCTGCCAGTGATCTAGCTACCTACAGGCGTATCTATGTCAAGGTACGAGTCTGCCTCAGTCTTCCTTAGTGTACTCTGAGTGCGTTTGACCACCCCTTCCCTCCCTGTTCTGCCTCTCAAAACTTACAGAGGAGCGTGTGTCAGATCTGCATATAGACATAGATGTATGCTTTTATTGTGGGCATGCACACTACACATTTGAATATTTCGCCCTAAGTAAATGAGCGTACACGCAGCTCAGCAATAGCCCTTTGGTCTATTTATACAGATTACCTGCATTGGCCATAGAAACACACAATCCACTAATCCACACCTCTGAACTGCACCGACCATGCCCTCGATCCACTGATCATGCCTCTTTTTGACTGTCCACAAAAACCTGACTATTCTGAGGTAGTGATTATTTACAGTATGTGTTATACATAAGAGGCACATTTAAAAAAAAACACAAATTATATAATGAAGTAAAATCTTGTGCAAAATTTTATCCTGTCTGTGACATAGTACAGATATGAAAGTAACACCTCACCTAACATTGAAATGCAAGTAAAAACAATCAAAGGCTGTGTATTACTCAGCTGAATAATATACCTGAAATAACTGGGTTTATTTTTAACAGAATATATCCACAATGATCTCTTTCACTTCTCTGCTGCAGCTTGCTATGTTAGGAGAGAGATGCTTCTCTAACTAAACAGGCAGACAGTGACAGCTTGGCCTGCTACTTAGCAGAAATGGATTGTGGGGCTGATGGATTCATACACAGGGGCAGGGCCAGTTAAGTCACAGCAACTCAAACATATTTTTATCTTTTGACCATTAACACTGTATTTTGCCTTCATGGTTCATAGCAAAAAAATCAAAATTTTAGGGTTATAAAAGTGATAATTCAGTGAATCTAGTCATGTAGATATGCATAATGACATTTATAATATCATACAGTCAGGTCCATAAATATTGGGACATCGACTCAATTCTCATATTTTGGGCTCTGTACACCACCACAATGGATTTGAAATGAAACAAACAAGATGTGCTTTAACTGCAGACTTTCAGCTTTAATTTGAGGGAATTTACATCCAAATCAGGTAAACGGTGTAGGATATACAACGGTTTCTATATGTGCCTCCCACATTTTAAGGGACCAAAAGTAATGGGACAAACTAAACAATCCTACATCAAACTTTCACTTTTTAATACTTTGTTGCAAATCCTTTGCAGTCAATTACAGCATGAAGTCTGGAACACATAGACATCATCAGACGCTGGGTTTCATCCCTGGTGATGCTCTGCCAGGCCTCTACTGCAAATGTCTTCAGTCCCTGCTTGTTCTTGGGGCATTTTCCCTTTAGTTTTGTCTTCATCAAGTGAAATGCATGCTCAATCGGATTCAGGTCAGGTGATTCACTTCGCCATTGCATAACATTCCACTTGTTAGCCTTAAAAAACTCTTTGATTGCTTTTGCAGTATGCTTCGGGTCATTGTCCATCTGCACTGTGAAGCGCCGTCCAATGAGTTCTGAAGCATTTTACTGAATATGAGCAGATAATATTGCCCAAAAACACTTCAGAATTCATCCTGCTGCTTTAGTCAGCAGTCACATCATCAATAAATACAAGGGAACCAGTTCCATTGGCAGCCATACATGCCCACGCCATGACACTAACACCACCATGCTTCACTGATGAGGTGGTATGTTTTGGATCATGAGCAGTTCCTTTCCATAATCTTCCCTTCCCATCACTCTGGTACAAGTTGATCTTTGTCTCATCTGTCCATAGGATGTTGTTCCAGAACTGTAATGGCTTTTTTAGATGTTGTTTGCCAAACTCTAATCTGGTCTTCCTGTTTTTGTGGCTCACAAATGGTTTACATCTTGTGGTGAACCCTCTATATTCACTCTTGTGAAGTCTTCTCTTGATTGTTGACTTTGACACATATGCACCTACCTCCTGGAGAGTGTTCTTGATTTGGCCAACTGTTGTGAAGGGGTTTTTCTTCACCAGGGAAAAAATTCTTCTGTCATCCATCACAGTTGTTTTCCATGGTCTTCCGAGTCTTTTGGTGTTGCTGAGCTCTCTGGTGCATTCTTTCTTTTTAAGAGTGTTCCAAACAGTTGATTTGGCCACACCTAATGTTTTTGCTATCTCTCTGATGGGTTTGCTTTGATTTTTCAGCCTAATGATGGCTTGCTTCACTGATAGTGACAGCTCTTTGGATCTCATATTGAGAGTCGACAGCAACAGATTCCAAAAGCAAATGTCACACCTAGAATCAACTCCAAACCTTTTACCTGCTTAATTGATGATGAAATAACGAGGGAATAGCCCACACATGTCCATGAAATAGCTTTGGAGTCGATTGTCCCATTACTTTTGGTCCCTTAAAAAGTGGGAGGCACATATAGAAACCGTTGTAATTCCTACCCTCAAATTAAAGCTGAAAGTCTGCAGTTAAAGCACATCTTGTTCGTTTCATTTCAAATCCATTGTGGTGGTGTATAGAGCCCAAAATATGAGAATTGTATCGATGTCCCAATATTTATGGACCTGACTGTATTTTATGATTTCATTTATAATTGTAAAGACACCCCTTCTCTGGACCCTGCTGTAAATAATCAGCTATGTTGCAGGGACTATGCCAGTTACTGATCCCTCATTCAGGGAGAGAAGCAACAGGAGGTGCGGTCGCTATGGAACTCGACAATGTGAACAATTTAGTAAGAATCTAAACATGCAACATACAGTCAATTGATTGGTTTCCATAAAATACAATCCAGTATAGAAATGATGCTTTAAGAGAACAATTCCTAATTACAAAGGTATCCCCATTTTTAGCAAAATAACAATAGCCGTGCATATTATTACAATATTCAATATTGAATACATGCATAGATTTCAAGGTATGTTATTCAATGTTAAACAGCACACTCTTATCATATTAGTACTGTATCACTACATGTAGAGGAAATTTCACAACCAGCAAAGGAAGGGGTTCTTTACAGTAAGGGCAGTCAAGATATGGAATTCATTGCCAGGGAAGGTTGTGATGGCAGATTCAATAGATATGTTTAAGAAAGGGTTAGACAAATTTTTAGCGGAAAGGTGTATCCAGGGATACGACCGTTAATTTAAAATAAAGGATAGTAGTGGATATAGGGTAGAAATTGGATTGCAATATTGAGTCTGGGGGGGATTTTCAAAATTGAAACAAATGGGCGGTTGCCTACTCTGGATTAATTACAAATATAAGTGCAGGATCGCAGGAGATCCAAAATAGGTTGAACTTGATGGACTGGTGTCTTTTTTCAACCTCATCAACTATGTAACTATGTAACTATGTATATCCCATTACATAAATTGTAATGTTTGTTATTACCTTTTCTCATCTGGAGAAAATTCAGGCTCATATTGTCTGTTGCGTTTAACTTATCTAATTTGGAGGTTCCAGCTGAACTGAACCACGTGAATTTGGAAAGATCGTTGTCTCAGGGCCCTCTTAAGCACCTCTTGGGCCCCCAGGCACAGCAGTGCACCAGGGCCCCTATATATACAAAAATAAAAAAATAATGATTATATATATGGGCCCTGCAGCCCAGGGGGGCCCTCCGGAGGCAGGAAAAAAAAGAAAACCCTGAAAAAAAGAAGAAAATACTTACCGTGCGGTCAGCTGGTGATCCGGCTCCCTCCATGGTCTCCTCCTCCGTCGCGCTACGCAATGGATGTCGGGCGGGCGTGATGACGTCACGCCCGACATGCACTGCCACGGCCCTGCGTAGTCTTGTCTCTCACATTCTTCTCACCTTCCCTATTTATCACATTAACACGTGGCTGGCAACCACTGCTATTATTAGTTTGTTACTTTGTAGAAACAATGTTGCTGTACGCTGACAAATTTGAACCCATAACATTTTAAACAAATCCGCTTATCAGTGGCAGTGTTGTCCAACAATAATTTATCAGAAATGTAAATACTACATGCAAACCATTATATTATTAATTTAGGGAAATGTATTAAATACAATGTGAGCATTAACTAAAATAGTAAAGATTACCATGTTTTAGAACTATAGGTTTTTTCACGGCTTTTATTCCCCTTTAAAAATGTTCCTAAAATATTAGAATATTCTAACGTTATTAAGACCAATTTTTTTTAATTTTAGAAATAAAGACAAGAAAAGTTCCCCGTGGGACCGATGTCACTCTGACTTGTCCATCTTTACAAGCTGATGGAGCATCACTCTCTACATCTGTTCCTACAAAAAGTAACATCAGACAGTTTTATTATAACAATACTTTGTATGTTGTTATTTCCGATTTTTGTCAGCATCATAAAGGCCCTTATTTATGTATTAAAGATGACCTGGTATCCTCTGGAACGGCGTTAGATTTAACTGAATGTAAGTACAACCACTTACCATAATCAGCACACATAATTGTTTTTTGATTGGAGACCTGCATCACATATATTGCAGATATTGTATGTTGTTACCCTTTAAGGATCACGAAACCTACAAAATAAGTTGACAGAGCTACTATTAATATTCCCAAATGCAGACCTGCCCAGTGGCGCACGCAGGGGGGTTTCTGAGTCTCTATAAACCCCCCCCCCCCCTGCGCTAACTAAGTGGCCACTGTCCTATACAGCAGCCGCGGCGCTGTCAAAGAAGCATCCGCGGCGGTGCTGTATTGTATACAGCACCGCCGCAGACGCTTCTTAGACAGCGCCATGGCTGCTGTTTAGGACATCTCTCTCAGTTTTGTTTTTGGTTTTTTTTCGGGTCGGCGGGGAGAAACCCCCCCCCGACAATCCTCCGTGCGCCCCTGCTGCCAGCAAGACATTTGGACGGTCCAGGATTTTAGGTTTACTTTTTAAACACATATAAGAACTGAAGATATAGGGCCTGAATCATTAAGGAGAGCAAAAAAAAAAAAAAAGAGTAACATTGCACCTGGGCAAAAAATTGGAGAAGAATGTACATTTAAAAAATTGGGACAGATTTATAGTTCGGGTAGGGCATGTCCTAGATCAACTTTACATTTCAGTGTCAAAAAAAAACTATCAAATATTTGTGCGCTACATGAAAAAACAGACAGTATTTTCCTTACATGCAAAATAATAAACTAATTTGCACCCCTTGCATTGTAACATGGTTTGTGCAGAATCAAATTTACTCCTTTTTTTGCCTTGCTCTCCCTAATGACTCAGGCCCATAGTGGTTTAAAAGTATCTAAGTGTCCAGTTTGCATATTAACTGTTTGAATAGTAGGATCCTTGGTGCATTGACTTTACAGGCCAATAATGTGTTAGGCTTATTTACATATTCTGAAGTGTTGTTTATTTCTCTTGAAAGATTCTTCTCTGCTAGCTGCCATAGTAAATGCCAGTTTTAATAGTTTGGATCTCCCATAAGAAACTTCTAAATTAGTCAGTATAAGATTTTTTCCCAGCTTAGATAATTTGTTAATGAACTCATTTTAACGTTGTAAGAATTCCGCTTTCTTATAAGTGATAATTTTAACAAATTGCACCTTTCTTGACTGCTGTATTTGCTGACCAGATAATAAAAGATGATGGGCCTGAGGCATTAAGTAAAGTAAAGCAGAAAAAAAGGAGAACTTTGCACCTTGGCAAAACCATGTTGCTTTAGAGGGGGAGATAAATTTAAAATGTGATGGTAGATTAATAGTTGGGGTAGGGCATGTCCTGGATAAACTTTACATTTCAGTGTTCAAATAAAGCTATCAAGTATTTTGTGTGTTACATGAAAAAACAACCAGTATTTAACTAATGTGTAATAAACTAATTTGCACCCCTTGCATTGTAACATGGTTTGTGCAGGAGAAAGATGTTTCACTTTTTTTGCCCTACTTTCCTTAATGAATTACGCCCGATAAATTCAGCATTACATTGTCAAGAAGAAACATTATTTAAAAAAAGAGTTCATAAATAACCAATTTAACTTTTCAGGGGCACTCTGGTCATGGTCTGACCAAACAATAGGAGGAATTTTAGAGAAAGACAGTCTAGACAGTAAAGTGTTTTGTGTAAAAAGATAATCTCTTGTACAGAAATTCATCTGCAGATTTGAATAAAACGCATAGTCTGTATTAAAGCTAAAGTTATATCGCTAAACACTTATCATATGTTATAAAAGCCATTTAAATCCTCTGGCACCAAAGATACGCTGTGGTGAGAATTGTTTAATCTGTCCATGGCCAGTTTGAAATTCCCTTATAATATTAAGCAGCCTTCAAAATGATCTTCTACAACCTTGAATAAAGATTCCAAAAAAATAAATATGGCTGGTGGAAGGAACGTAAATGTTTACAGTCATCAGTTTGTTATTATTATTCCCGAAAGATGGCAATAGCTACTGTCATGGCCACAAGTCACTTTTGAAACATTAAATGGTAAATTATAATTATTTCTCAAAAAGTTCCCAATCCCATTTGTTTAGTATCATAACTAGTAAACAAAGGTTTATAATACAATTAGCAAAACAAGTAGAATTCCTGTAGGAACAGTAAATTGTGTCTCTTGCAACTTGTAATTATTTATTAATCTATGCTTTGAGGGGCAATTAAATCCCTGAACATTGTGGGAGGATATCTTAGTTTGACTCACGACCCTGACTCTATGATTAAATAAGACCTGCATTGCAGTGCTGTACATTGCAAATAAAACACACTCACACTCACCTGAGGGAGGCAGAAACAAAAAAAATCAAAAGCATAAAAATGAGATATGGGTGTGGTACATACCGCCTCCAAATTTATATACAGTTTCTGCTTGCTTAAAATTCTATGGGGGGTATTCAATTGGCCGCGTTACTGCCAAAAGTAATGCGTACTGCACACTATTACCGATATTTAAGTTACTACAGTTAATACGGTAATCTTTAATGCTGGTTTTTGCTTTGCAGCTCAGGTAGCCGCAAACAGAAGTCAAGGTTAAAATTACCGTATTAACGGTAATAGATTTAGTGTCGCGTTACTCACGGCAGAATTGAATTCCCCCCTATTACAGCAAAAATAGAAAAATATGTTTATTGGTAGAGTAATAATCAATGTCGAAACTGGGGCATGAAGGGCCAACCGGTGGAATGTAATGATATGAGCCTATGAAATAGTGTGTGCACCACCTCACAGCTTGGAGCGGTGTGTCCCGGTCATCTCACCTAAGTGTTTCTTCTTTCCTTCGGCACAGTGTCAGAAAGCAAGGATCCTCAATCAATTGACTTGATTCTTCTTTCCTTCTGACATAACGCATGAGATACATGACAGGTTGAAGTGGAAGTAGGGTGGAGGCAAATGCAGGATTTCTAATACATGCTACCAGAGTAGGCATGACTACGGATAATTTGTGATAATTTTAGCCAGTGGAGGATACTAACCAAACCCCTTCCTATCCATTTCAAAAAACGGGCAATGGTGTGTGCACTACTGCTTGGTGCATGCAGCTTGCCCTTCATTAGCAGACTAATGTGAAGCTACATATCTCCCAACTGTCCTTGCATTAGGGACAAAGTCCAACTGACCAGAAGGTCAGAATGTCGTCCTCTCTTCTACCTGTTCTTGTAGCTTTCACTTCCCTCTGGATCTTGGAATGTTGGCTCCCTGTTTGGAAAGAGATATAGGTACATAAAATATGGAATGCCTAGCAATGACTAAAACCCTCTAGGCCTCCCTCCCCCAAACAAGCCCTGATGTTGAATCAATAGCATCCACATTTAATAAATAGACCTATTTCCCCACAACATGCCCAGACATTAAATTATTAGTTTTCCATTTAATAACTAAATTAGATCCGAAACCATCCCAGCATTAAATAAATAGTCCATCATCTCATCTTAAATTAATATGCACTACCATTACTCCCTCTATTAAATTAAAAGCCTGCATCATCATCACAACACTAAAGTAATATATCATGCTGTTAAAGGAGTAGTCCTCACCATTAAATTTGTATGTACCCCCACTCACATTACATGGAAAGCCCTCTTTCCTCCAAAATATACCTCCTTCCACCCCCCACCCACCTCTTGTTTTCTTCACCAAGTGTCTCTTTTCCCCTCGCAGCCCCGGTTCTCTTAACTGTCAGCAGCAAAAAGCTGAAATTGTAGTAGAAAAAATAAAACCTTGTTTACACTGGAAGTTCAGAAAATTCAGTATATAATGACACATCATATAACTGGGCAAAACATACCTTCAATCACTTTATACAGGGCCCGGACAAATTATTTACAGAGGAGATAGCTAGAGTGTTCCCTCACCTTTAGGGGAGTATCAGATCTAGCGATTTTTGGATTCCTTTAAAAATCCAACATAACGGTGGGTGGGAGGATGGGCGGGCTCAAGGACAATTCCATCTTGCACCATTTTTCTTTTTTGCCACTGCTGTGTGCCAATGTGTCCTAGATGTGCTAGGAACTGCCGTGTGTTTGTGCCATTGTTCTGTCGCTTACCATCCAGCCAGGTCGCTGCAGTCTTTGTCCGAAAGTGTATGAAAATAATATTAGGATCTGTAAGGTGGTCAAAATTGACTGCAAATGACTTGAAATTAGTGTTATTGAGGTTAAGAATAATGTAGGAACAAAATAAATCTAAAAATCTGAAAAAAATCCAAATCCAAAACCAAAACACATGAAGGCAGTTTTGCCACAACCAAAACCAAAACATGAAGCTAATCCAGATCCAAAACCAGTTCACGGGGGTCAGTGAGCATCTCTAGTTCTAGCATGCATGCTAATCCGCCATCACTAGTAATCTGCAATTACACCAGATCTGTAGCTGGTGCAAGTGATACGACTGAAAATCACATACCTTTGAAATGCCCAAAGCTTGAATCAGATGCTGCTGGGTGCACTCGAGCTTGGCACACCCTTACTGTACATTGACTATGTGCATACACCCCTTCTCTCCCTGTTCCATACATGAAATCGTGGGCTGTAGTAAGTGTCCTTGTTATGTGTTATGGATTGCATGTACTTGCGTTCACTGGCTTATAGTTCATTTCTGGGCATGCCCAGTGCAATTTAGAGCAAAATACGGCACATATCGTCATTTAGTTCCTTAACGAATCACGCCTAAAATGTCTAGAAATAAAAAGCAAACAACAAATAAGGTGATAAAGGGAAAAAATAATTTACATTGTTAAAATTAGAAGGGACTGGAAATTGATAAAGAAAGTACAAGGAATATAGTAAACATGTAAAAAGGAAATAAAGTTAATAAAGACTAAGATTTACTAAGCTGCGGGTTTGAAAAAGTGGGGATGTTGCCTATAGCAACCAATCAGATTCTAGCTTTCATTTATTTAGTACCTTCTACAAAATGAAAGCTAGAATCTGATTGGTTGCTATAGGCAACATCCCCACTTTTTCAAACCCGCAGCTTAGTAAATCTAGCCCTAAAGCATCAAACCCGATTGCTAAAGATAAAGAAACAAATGTAATCCCAAAACATTTTTCAAGTACATAAATAGCAAGAAAATAAAACAGATTCTATTCTGCTATTAAAATATAAACTATAAAAATAATTGCAAAAGATAAAGAGAAAACCTATTGTTTCAATATGTTTATTTTGAGTGTGTTTGCAAAAAAGAGGTTGTGTAGCAAGCAGTAGTCCATGCGCATTGCTATATGTTGCACACCACATCAAAGCAGGTGCAGTTACACTTACACAAGATTGAGACAGATAAAGCACAAAAAAAGCACCTAGCCCACACAGCACCTACATGTGATAAATTAACTAAATTCAGTCATTGATAGACCATTGTTTGTTATTTATGGACTCTTTCATAAACAGTACTACAATATTAGAAGAAAGCTGATGTGATGACAATATTTTAAAAGGGAAAAAAATGGAACCAAGAATTGATAGACTCTTTATTCTAACTCCAGGTAATTCTGAAGGATATTATCCTGAAAAATTGTTATGATTCCTAGTATGAACTCAGGAAGAGGCAACAGATGTAGAAAAACCAACTATCTTTATTAAGGCTGATAATTGTAAACAGAAATACGGTTCATGGACTTTGCAGGTTTCAATAGTAGAAATAACGGGCATACTCTGGTACACAAAATAGGAACAGGTGTGGTATATGGCAGAATTAGTTTATAGAAGCAACAGGTTCCAAGAAATAAATTCAGATGACAATGTACAGTTCAAATGCAGAAACAAGGAGACAGAGTTACCCAATCTGCCAAGAGACACGAGGCACCAGATAATGGGAACAGGTACCAGACTTCCAGATAGCCAGGATGCACAAGGCACCAGACGAAGATGGCAGGATTCCAGATAGCCAGGAGGCATAAGGCACCAAACGGAGAGTCAGGTATCAATCATAACATCTCAGAGTCAAATACCAGGCAAAGGGTTGGTTCAGGCAGAGAGATGCGTAGTCGGGTTTACAGGCAAAGGGTCAAACCAGGCAGAGATCAAGGATGGTCAGGTCACAGGCAGCTGCCAAACCGCAGTACAACTGGAGCAGGTAATTCACAGAGAAGCAGAAGCAGCCAGGAACAAATGATGAACTGCAAGGAATACTAACTGTATATACAAAGCAGTGGAACAGGTGCAGGCACTAATCAGAGATGAAGATTAACTCCTGCAGGCAAGATGTAATGTTTAAGGGCGAAACAGCAGCACCTCTGGTGGTATTGAGGTACTGCAGCCACATTCAAGATAAAGGCAGAGCCCTAACAAAAGTTTTGCTGAAAATAATATGATAACACAATCAGGGGCAGGCTGGGCTGGGGACAGGGGCATCTGCCCCTGGGCTGGTCCCATAGTGGGCTACCTTGAGCTGGGGAACTGAGCCACCTGCATTTTTTTCCCTTTAAAATATTCCTAATAGGCTGCTGAGTCGAGTCTTCCCCCCTAGGCTAAAAATTGCCAGCCTTCACCTTAACACAATGCCAGTGTGGTTTCATGATAGATCAGTCATGTGTCTCAAATATGATGAATTGCTATGAAGGGGTAAGTTGCAGACTAGAGGGTATATTTACTAAATTGCAAGTTTGAAAAAGTGGAGATGTTGTCTATAGCAACCAATCAGATTCTAACTGTCACTTTGTAGAATGTACTAAATAAATGATAACTAAAATCTGTTTGCTATAGGCAACAGCTCCACTTTTTCAAACCCGCAGTTTAGTAAATATACCCCTAGATCTTGATTTATTAAATTTATTTGGATTCTGCGAAATACAGTTCCTTTGGAATGTTAGTTGAAAGAATGCTGAGTAGCAGCACTTTATGCCGGGCAGCAGCTGCAAAGGAGAATAAATCCTGGAATGCATAAAACGGGAGATAAATGCACATGTTGCAAACATAGTATTATCATTGTATACAACCCTATACCACAACAAAATAAAAGAGATACAGCGCTAAAATAAAAACAAGTGCTAAATATTTAATTAGTGAAAGGCTCTCACAGCCAGAGGGATGGGCTAGGGGAGAAATTTCCCTGTGCCTCCGACTGGCAGGGGGCCTCAAAATTTTCCAACTTATTGTTTTTGTGTTCTAACTTAATACCATAATTAGAGCTAGCATTGCTATGGAGAACTCACAAATGACATGGATATTACAACGTTTCTAAAAAGGTTTGGGAATATGTAATCCAAAGATAGAGGATAATTTGGCCCACAATGGTGAAAGATCGATCAGTATATGCTTCTACTTTGGATATGTAGCAGCCCTAATATAGCAACTTAAATGTAAAAATCCAACTTGTGCACAAGAAAAGAAGTAGGTCAGAGATCATGGAGATATAATTGTGCCCTCCAATTTAGCACCCAAAATTCTTAACAAATAAGTAAACTCTTCAATATGTAGAACTTAAGGCTACATTGATGGTGATCTGGATATGTAACTGTAACAAGTGATGGAATGATGTGTTGCTGAGTGGACAGTAACTGACTGCTTACGATTGCTGAGACAAAACACAAACCTGCCAGCCAGCAGAATGAGTACTCAGATTAAGGAAATAGTACTCATTTATCGATGTAGCAAAGTTATATCCATAGAGGCTGACCAGATGCACAATCTAAATAGCAGCAGAAGTGACAGCGTTTTTCACGGCTAGATTTCTCAGTCAAGCTGGTAGACTCAGTGTAATAAGAGCCTTCTCTCTGATATTATAAGGGCAGTGGAGGCTAACAACCTTGTAGTGTCCCACAAGTCTCAGCAGCAGGCGCTAGAACCACTCAGTGGAAGCACAATTGCGATTAGAGGCTGTATTGAACCGTTATACTAAAGGTGTGATCCAGTCTAATATCGGAAGTCGATCATTTCCACCTAGATAGCGATGTATAATTTTCACGGGGAGCAGCAGATAGACAAGTTGAGATTTCAAAATAATCAAAAAGTTCTTGAATAATTTAAGTGAACGTATGAGTCACTATACCACATCTTGAAGAGGGTGTACATTTTTGGGCACCTTACTGTAAAAAGAACGATGGAGAATTCCAGAGGGATTGTGCGAACCTCATTAAAAGAGAGAATATAAGGGTTAAATTATAAAGACAGGATACGATAGCTATGTTTGCTTACTTTGGTAAGAAGGTGAAGTAGAGGGTACCTAATATGTATAAATAAAGGTCAGTATAAAGGTGTGTCTAGTGAACCTTGTATCAAGGACCGAATAGAGGACAAGGGATCATCTGTTGACAATGGAAGAAAGATGATTTTATTATCGGTATAGAAAGGAGTTCTTTACTGTAAGTGTGGTTAAAGTGTGGGACTGCAGATCAAAGTAAGTGTAATTAGCAGGGGATATTATGGGGGTGATTGATCAAGGGAATTAATTGTATTGTCATTTTGTGGTTAGGAATAAAAGTTTTTATTCCCTTCTTAGGCAACCTCAGCAGAGAATCAACACAATAAGAATGTATAAAAGGTTGAACTTGATGTGTATATATATATATATATATATATATATACACACAAGTTAACCCGTGCATGATACTCATGCATTCTAGTCAAATCAAGCTACTTAAGGTGTTAAAAAGGTTCTTGTCATGCATTTGGGCCTAGCCCAGGCCTCCTCAGGGGAAGAGCGTTACTTCCCGACGCAAGCGCCCTTTTTTAACGTGGTTTTGTCCACATGTCACCACCTCATCATTTTTCTCCATCACCTCATCCTTCATCTTCATCGCCACATCCTTCATCAAGCTACTTAAGGTGTTAAAAACTCCCCACTGTCACCCCCGGAAGCCACCAACCACTCCCAACTGTCACTTCTCATTCAAGAAATATATAGGTCAGTGTATAACTCTGCCCAGCAGGTGGCGCTGCAGCTTGGTGGGGTTTTTTTTCACACACGCCACTAGGCATTTATATAGTAGATATATATATTGTACTGTATATATAAGCTTCTCTGATTATGTAGTTATGTAACTGTATATTCAATTAGATCTCAGTATACCAACATATAAGTAAAATTAACAATAGATTTTACATACAATTCTGTACAGCTGGAAGGCTGTTATGTGTACTGTATATTAACTTTGTTTATTTTTGCTTTTTTGAGGAACTATAATGAATAAAATAATGGTATTTATATTTATTTATTTACTTATTTATTTATTCATTGCAACAAAATAATATATTTTTTTTATTTTGTCACTACTTAATATTCCAATAGAAAAAAAAATATCAAATTCTGATTTATATAAACTCCTAGGCTCAGCACATATATAATACATGTCTTAAGAATACTGAAGAGGCAATTCAAAAGGTAAAAAGATTAAATTCAGATCTTGCTTTAAACTCCTAGGCTCAGCACATACATCAAACTATTCTTTAGAATTGTGATGAGGCAGTTGCTGGTGTTAGAGTTAAAAGACAGGTATGCTGAGCAGAGGCTTTTAAAGCAATGTGTGGTTCATACTATATATCTTTCCATGATGGCAATTAATGACCTTTCTCACATATTCATTATTTTGTTGTATGATTTTATTATTAGTTGTTCATTCACAATAGTTCTCTTTTAGAGTCAGGTGCTTAATGTCATGTAGCCCTTGCATGTTCAGCACAGGGCAAGGAGTATCGGGCCCACAAACAATCATTTGTGCCCTCCACAAAAAAGCCCATCTCTTGTAGCTGGAGATATACAGGGCACGGTGGGACGAGTAGTGCATTAGTAAAAAAAGGTTTAAAAAAAACCACTGTGAAAAAAACATTTATTAAAACAAACATTCAACCACACACCCACTTTTATCAAATTGATAAACATCTAAATCGAGGGGTAATATATTCTTTACACTTGCAGCTTTCAATACAATGGGATTTAAAATAAAAATAATTTGACCAATATAGACTTTCTCACTAAGGAGCCGCATGCAAATGACAAACCTCAAGGTTTAAAAGTATTAACCAGGGAGGTTTCACTGATTGTCAGTGTTTCTGATTATTAACCACAAGTGGGGTTCATTCGCTATTGAACTACATTGATACATTGAGTCACCCTCCTGGCTGTTTGAAGCACTAAACCATTGGAAATATGTAGAGGCGTGCAGCGGTTATGAAACCACTGCAAAACACAATTTTTAGTAAATCTACTCATGGATCTTGTTAGTTTGCAAGAGAGATCTGTAAGAGAGTATAAAAAAAAAATGGAAATTTAGAACTGGTGGTATGGAAAATGGAAATGAATGGAATTTGATAGTTTTACAATGAAAGCAGTAAGAGAAGTGGTGGTATGGTATACCACCATATACTTCCCCAGTTTGACCACTGTTTTAGGATGAATATCTAAAGCAGAGGTCCGCATGCGAACCACTTTTATCTAGTACGCTGGAGCTCCGCCCCTGGCTCATTAAAGCACTTGAAGATGGCATGCGAAGCAGCTCTGTTTCGGTCATCTTCACTGATTTAGTGAAGCAGCTCTCAGGTTTCATCGCGAAACGGAAGATGTGTATGCTGAATCCAAAGGTATGTGTGAGGCATAATATGAATTCCTGGCACAACTATGTGACACACTGTGAATTGAGGGTACAACAATGAGACATGATATGAATTGTTGAACTATGTGGCATATAAATTGCGGACACCACTATGAGGAATAATATGAATTGGGGGTACAACTATGAAGTATGATATGAATTGTGGGCACAACTATGTGGCATAGTACACCCTGTTGACGGCAAACTCTTTGAAGCTGTAACGTTTGAAAAATGAATTACTATATTATTATAAACTTTGTCCCACTATCCATTCTAGTATCTACTGGAGACGAAATTGTAAAGTTCCGGTCTGTTGGGGATAGTCTTTTATTGCTTTGCACAGGGGTGACAACAGTCCAGTACATTAAGTGGCAATGGACATCATCTAACTCACTAAATGGAGCCACCATAGAGGTGAATTCTGATAAACAAGCTGCAAGCACTGGACACTTTTACAATCGTCTTAAGGCTGCAGATGGAACGAAATTTGCTGTTAAAATTTCACCTGTGAATTTTATGGATTCTGGTCAATATCAGTGTAATGTTTCCGGAAACAGAGCTGGAATTACTATACATCTGGTTACTGTTGAAGGTATGTTTCATTTTAGGATATTTTTTTATTAACCTAAAATGTTTTGTTTTCTCCTTTTAGTACAAGATTTGGGGCTAGATTTGCTAAGTTGCAGGTTTGAAAAAGTGGAGATGTTGCCTATAGCATGTTGAAACATGTGCCAACAGACTGGGGGTTTGTTTATATGCATGTAGTTACCATGGAGGGTCAGCAGATGGCGCTGTATTCATACAGAGGTGTATTGTTTTGTCTGCTGTATATGCATGTACTTGTTTGTATTTTTGCTGTCTCAACTCTCAGTGTTCTAGAAGAGACTCTCCGGGAAAAGGAGGTGAGCTGAGCAGCTCATGTTACTGATATGTTATGTTAAGAAGCTATTACTGAAAGCTGTTGTTATACTGATCCTGGTACTTAGTACTATATAAAGAAGATATACATCTCAAGACTCGTTCTGTCTGAATATAAGGTAACTCCTGAGGTGATTCTTTATCTATGAGACCTCCTGCTGCACACCTATGATATCATCCATCGCAGCATGCCAACATAGCAACCAATCAGATTCTAGCTATCATTTTGTAGAATGTACTAAAAAAAAGACAGAAAGAATCTGATTGGTTGCTATAAGCAACATCTCCACTTTTTCAAACCTGCCGTTTAGTAAATCTAGCCCTAGGTATATGAATCACCTAAAGGTTTTTAGCAAGATTTGCCCTTGAGCCAATAAGAATCATAATTTCTCTACAATATTGTTACATGTGACATAGATATCATTTCCAGGAGTTAAAATAGCAAATTTGTTTTGATAATTTAGGATACTCATTTTAAATTTAAATAGGACAAGTTAGGGTTTGAAAAATGTTTGTCTTTTTTAATTTAGTTTTATTCAAAAGGTTTATTCCTAATGAGAATTGATATCTCGATTTGTTAAATTATGTAACTATTAGACAGGGACATTATTTTTTTTTAGATTTAAGAGAAACTCAATTAGAAACTAAACACCAGACTAAATTAGCCTTTGTTATGTTTTGAGGAATTTACCTATTCACTTTTATATTGTAAGTTATACTTATGTAAAAAACTGTCTGTGACAATATCAATAATACAGTCATTTGTCTTCTGTTCTTATTTTTCAGTGAAAGTTCATACAGCTTTAGTTGATGATAAGAGCATAACGGTCCTTACGTGTTCTGTGTCTCATCTTATACCCAATAACAATATTGTGTTAGTGTGGGTAAAAATGAATGGAACTAGCTCTGTTCCTGTAAAGAAGGAGACAGTGACCCATATGTCATTGAAAAACATTCTGTTTATAAAGGATATTAATGAAAGCACAATTAACTGGTCATGTTTGGTGTTTACCACAAATCAATTAGTTACTTTAGTTCCAGTTAAGTTGAACTATACAAGGAATCCAAAACTAGAATCAAGTCTTACTGGGACCACAACGACAATTTTTCAAGACAACACAAATTTAGGTATAGTATGTTTTTTAATTGTTTTTTTGTTTCATGACATCTAAAGTGTCTATATGTCCCAGTTGTTTTTCACTAGAAATCATTAACTAAGAATATTTTCCTAGAATTAAGAATGCTGATTATGCCATATATATAGGATTATTGTAGATATGCATTTATATCAGTTTTAATTTGTTTATCACTCAAAAGAAGCAAGGTTTTGAAACAACATATAAAACAATCTTTCGGTTTCTTTATTAGGTAGTTTCTAATAAAAGTTAATTTATTAACACATATTTTTGCAAATGGCAATTCCTGTTAAAAGTATTTTTTTCTCTACCTCCAAACACTTTTGTTAGTTATAGAATTAAATTTGCCCCCATATTTGTTTACACCTCCCAAACAGCATTGGCCACTATCTGTAACAATAATGTGCTTTGCAGCATTTGATAGCACACTGTATTTTAGTGCCAGGGAGATTTCTGGCCCTAAAATGACCTGAGGTGGCTCATTGTGTAGCTTGCCCGTGGAGGGCTGGCAAATTTTAGCCCAGAGGGCAAGATTCGACTTAGCAGCCTATTGGGAACATTTAAAAGGAGAAAAAATGCAGGTGGCCCAGTGTCACAGCCCAAGGTAGCCCACTATGGGACAAGCCCGGGGGGCAGATACCCCCTATTCATACTCTCTAATTATTTTTTAGATAGATAGATAGATAGATATAGATACACACTTAGTGGTACTGGCAACAATATTGGGTACACCTGCTTGTCAATGAAAATATCTAATCAGCCAACCCTGTGTCAGCAACTCAGTCCATAAAGACATGCAGACATTATCAAGATGTTCAGTTGTTGTTGAGACCAAGTAACAGAAAGCGGAAAATATCTGATCAAAGTGATTTAGACGATAGACTGATTGTTGGTGCCAGACGGGGTGGTTTAAACTTCTCAGAAACTGCTGATCTGCTGAGATTTTCACACACAACAATCTCTAGAGATTATAGAGAATGTTCGCAACACAAAATAACATCCAATCAGCGAGATCCGAGGAGAATGGCCAGACTGGTTCAAGCTGACAGCAAGGTGACAGTAACTCAAATCTCTAAACACACAGCGGGTCTAATTCATCAAGGCATGTATTCTGATCACAACCTGAGTTTAGTATTATATGCACGCATTTTGGCTTCGCGTACTCCCGAATTTATCAAGGCACGGATCTCAAGATATGTGTGTTTTTTTAAATCTGGGGCAGGTCTGCTGTGGTCACCTACACAAGATGCTGTAGTTATATATTTGCAAAAGAATACACAGGAAAATAAACAAATTTATAAATTAATGTCATCTGTTAATAATAAAGGCATTAACGATTAAACAGTTTTTCAATCCCCCCCCCCCCCCCCATGAAATACATTTATTAGAATGTTGTTAATGTCTACTGAACATAAAATACACTTTTACAGTTGCTCATGATTGCAAACACATGTTATAGCATGCATATGAGATTGTCATCACTACTGGAGCAAGAGATACGGCAGAAGAACATGTAACTTTGAGACGCTCAGAGCTGGATTCAGACATATATATATATATATATATATATATATATAGTGCTATTTTAGACTATTTGAACCCTCTCAAAGTCCATGTTTGACCTAATTTTGGCCAACAAGGGTCCAATACATAACACAAAACTTAAAGGGTAAGCTGAGCTCTGTCTAGTTCCTTTTTCCCAGCTTGAATGAAGGTGATGTGATTCCATTTGTCATAATCGATGATGAAGAATTTAAATTTAATGAGCTAAAAAATAAAATCTACCTTAAACAGGGATATAACTTACATAACTTACACACATTACACATATTTGTTATTTCTTTCCACAAGAGTACTAGCAAAAAATCTTTTGCCTGAGTTTGTATGTTTTTAAAATAAAAATATTTGACATGAATGTTCTAACAAAAGAAAGTAGTATTTGCTCCTATGCAAAAAAAAAAGAGTGAAATTCTAGGGTACACAAAGTACTCAAATTAAAAAAAATCTTGGTTTAGCTGACATATAACAATACAGTGAAATGTGGTTGAGACAGGAAGGAAAAAAACGACAGACACATATACTGTGTTACATATAATGTATCCCCTTATAATGCATTGTCTCTGTGTTTAATATTGTAGCCTCCACATCCACAGGAATCAGTGTATTGCGCCTAACAGTTCGCTCTGTGTTTTCCATAATGATCTTGGTTCTTTTCATTGTATCCACAGTTCAGATCTCAAGGTATATAGGTATGTTCTTCTGCCATTTGTTATATAAGAAAAATAGATGCATTTTTTGTAATTACAGTATTAAAAGCATTTCTGAATCCCTTGCTTTTTAGCACAATTTTTTTCTCTGTTTACCACCATGAAATCGTATTGTATTGCCGTAGAAATGTGACAGTAATCAACAGTGACTTTACCTTGACACCACTGCTTTGCCACTCATGGCAGTTCTTGTTCCCTAGTTTTATACTTACTAAGTGTCAGTCTCTATCCTTGATGTTTCTTAGTGCAGTGTTTATTAAACCTGGTCCTCAGGTACATGTTTTCGATATCTCCTTTCTGGAGCACAGGTGTATTCATTACTGACTGACACATTGTAACAGATCCACAGGTGATATAATTATTTCCCATGTCACCTGGTAAACTTGCAGTATTGGGGGTCCTAAGGATTGGGTTTGAGAAACACTGTTTTAGGGAGCATCTCATTCCTTCCAAAATCTCAAGATCCTGGTGAAGTTGTTACCTTTTTCTTTTAAACAAGCAAAACAAAGTTGCATTCAATAGATGTGTGATTAAAATTAGAGATGAGCGCACTCGGATTTATGAAATCCGAGCCCACCCGAACGTTGCCGATCCGAGACAGATCCGGGTATTGGCGCCAAATTCAAATCTGAAACTGAGGCTCTGACTCATAATCCCGTTGTCGGATCTCGCGATACTCGGATCCTATAAATTCCCCGCTAGTCGCCGCCATCTTCACTCGGGCATTGATCAGGGTAGAGGGAGGGTGTGTTAGGTGGTCCTCTGTCCTGCTATATCTCGTGCTGTTCAGTTAAGTTCTGTGCTGTGCTGAGCTGTGCTGTGCTGTGCTGTGCTCAGTCCAGTGGTGCTGTGTCCTGTGCTCTGTCCTGCTGAGTTCAGTAGTGCTGCTGGGTCCTGTGCTGTGTCCTGTTCAGTCCAGTGGTGCTGTGTCCTGTGCTCTGTGCTTCTAAGGGCATAGTTATTTCCCCAATATTCCCAAGTGTTTAAAAAATAAAAAAAAAAAGTTACAAAAAAAATTTAAATAATTTTTTTTTTAAAAAAAATAATTATAACCAAATTTGCAAAACCAATCCAGCAGTATATAAGCCCATTGGTACTGCAATATTACCAAGTTCACACATTCAGCAGTAAAAGTCCAGTGGTACTGCTATTACAAAGTTCACTGATTCAGCAGTATAAGTCCAGTGGTACTGCTATTACAAAGTTCACTGATTCAGCAGTATAAGTCCAGTGGTACTGCTATTACAAAGTTCACTGATTCAGCAGTGTATAAGTCCAGTGGTACTGCTATTACAAAGTTCACTGATTCAGCAGTGTATAAGTCCAGTGGTACTGCTATTACAAAGTTCACTGATTCAGCAGTATAAGTCCAGTGCTATTCTCCTGTGCCGCATATAATTTTTAAAGGCTTTGCCGAGTGTGTGTGGCTTAGGGGTACGCTCTCTTGTGCTACATATAATGGAAAACCAAAATTTGGAGGATAAAGTAGGGAAAGATCAAGACCCACTTCCTCCTAATGCTGAAGCTGCTGCTACTAGTCATGACATAGACGATGAAATGCCATCAACGTCGTCTGGCAAGCCCGATGCCCAATCTCCTAGTACAGGGCATGTAAAATCCAAAAAGCCCAAGTTCTCAAAAAATAGCAAAAAGAGAAACTTAAAATCATCTGAGGAGAAACGTAAAGTTGGCAATATGCCATTTACGACACATAGTGGCAAGGAACGGCTTAGGCCCTGGCCCGTGTTCATGACTAGTGGTCCAGCTTCACCCAAGGATCTAAGCCCTCCTCCTCCCCCCCCCCTACAAAAAATTTAAGAGAGTTATGCTGTCAGCAACAACAACAAAACAGCAAAGAACTCTGCCTTCTAAACAGATGACATCGCAAATCCTCTCAGTAGAGCCTGTTTAGTTTGTACAGGGAGAGATGAATTGTTTTATTGGTGTGGGGGCCCAAACAAACCAATCATTTCAGCCACAGTTGTTTGGTAGGCCCTGTCGCTGAAATGATTGGTTTGTTAAAGTGTGCATGTCCTATTTCAACAACATAAGGGTGGGTGGGAGGGCCCAAGGACAATTCCATCTTGCAACTATTTTTTTGGCATTATGTGACCATTCAACAGTCGTTTGCCATGTTCAAAAAGTAAAAGAAAATGCCAACAAATTCAATAAATTAAATATAAAGTTAAATGTCCTGTCATTATTTAAAACAAGAGGTTTTGACGTGCTAAAATTAGTGTAGTGTTAAGATGTTATAAACACTACACTTGGAACTTGGAGGAGGTATTGTGGCCCCGGTATCAAATTGGGTACCAGGTCTACCCCACTACACAGTCCAGATACTTGTTTGGTGGAATTCAGACCAGTTGAGGGTGTAATTATTTTATTGTGGCCCCGGTATCAAATTGGGTACTGGGGCCACCCCACTACGCAGTCCAGATACTTGTTTGGTGGAATTCAGACCAGTTGAGGGTTTTATTATTATATTGTGGGGACCACTCTATACCACACTACCACTCTATACCACTCTATTTAATACTTTAATTCTATTACTAATTCCCATAAAGAGGAACTGCCGCTTCTATTTAATACTTTAATTCTATTAGTGGTTACCATAAAGAGGAACAAAATAAACAAATTTTACCAAAAGTATAATATGACTTACAAGCACTACACTTGAAAGATGGTGCCTTTAAATGAAAAAGTCAGTCTTCATTGCACGACTATGTGCAACAGGGAAAGTTTTTTGGTTTACAAAGTCAACCAATAACACTTCGACCCTGTCTGTCTTTAACATACTTGATGGGACCTCAATGACGAATGGTCTGTACCATGGTTGGAGGAGGTATTGTGGCCCCGGTACCAAATTGGGTACCGGGGCCACTCCACTATGCAGTCCAGATAGAGGTGTATCAGATATTAAACAATGTTGACTGTTGCTGCAAAATTTTTAAATAAAATTGTGGGGAACACTACACTACGCAGTCCATAAACTTTTTGGGTGGAATTCAGACCCGTGTAGGGTTTTTTAATAATATTGTAGTGACCCACTCCTCTACGCAGTCCAGGTACATTATTCGGTGCGATTCACACCAGTTGATGGTTTTCTTATTATATATATTGTGGTGACCCACTCCTCTACGCAGTCCAGGTACATTATTGGTGCGAATCATACAAGTTCAGGGTTTTTATTTTATATTGTGGTGACCCACTCCTCTACGCAGTCCAGGTACATTATTCGGTGCGATTCATACCAGTTGATGGTTTTATTATTATATATATTGTGGTGACCCACTCCTCTACGCAGTCCAGGTACATTATTGGTGCGAATCATACAAGTTCAGGGTTTTAAATTTATATTGTGGTGACCCACTCCTCTACGCAGTCCAGGTACATTATTCGGTGCGATTCATACCAGTTGATAGTTTTCTTATTATATATATTTTGGTGACCCACTCCTCTACGCAGTCCAGGTACATTATTGGTGCGAATCATACAAGTTCAGGGTTTTTAATTTATATTGTGGTGACCCACTCCTCTACGCAGTCCAGGTACATTATTCGGTGCGATTCATACCAGTTGATGGTTTTCTTATTATATATATTGTGGTGACCCACTCCTTTACGCAGTCCAGGTACATTATTGGTGCGAATCATACAAGTTCAGGGTTTTTAATTTATATTGTGGTGACCCACTCCTCTACGCAGTCCAGGTACATTATTCGGTGCGATTCATACCAGTTGATGGTTTTCTTATTATATATATTGTGGTGACCCACTCCTCTATGCAGTCCAGGTACATTATTGGTGCGAATCATACAAGTTCAGGGTTTTTAATTTATATTGTGGTGACCCACTCCTCTACGCAGTCCAGGTACATTATTCGGTGCGATTCATACCAGTTGATGGTTTTCTTATTATATATATTGTGGTGACCCACTCCTCTACGCAGTCCAGGTACATTATTGGTGCGAATCATACAAGTTCAGGGTTTTTAATTTATATTGTGGTGACCCACTCCTCTACGCAGTCCAGGTACATGTTTTGGTGCGATTAAGACCAGTTGATGGTTTTCTTATTATATTGTGGGGACCACTCCACTACGCAGTCCAGAAAGATACCTCGTTGCAACGTTTTGGACTAATAACTATATTGTGAGGTGTTCAGAATACACGGTAAATTAGTGGAAATGCTTGTTATTGAATGTCATTGAGGTCAATAATAGCGTAGGAGTGAAAATAAGCCCAAAAACTGGATTTTTTAACTTTTTGTGCTTTTTTTAAAAAAAATCCGAAACCAAAACCTTTCGGCAGGTGTTTTGCGAAACAAATCCGAACCCAAAACATCGAGAAAATCCGGATCCAAAACACAAAACACAAGACCTCAAAAGTCGCCGGTGCACATCCCTAATTAAAATTAAAATATATATCACTGTGAAAACATTGTATATGGATATCTGGATGTACTTTTTGCTAAAACTAAAGTGGTTGTCCACTTTTGGACACATCTCTCTCTTTTGTCCTGCTCCCCTCACAAATAAGATCACTGCAGTTACCTGAAGCCAAGAGTCAGAATATGTCGCTGACTTGAATGTCTATTTCCCCCAACCAGCCCCACATTAAATTTGTAGCTTTCATATTTAATAAAAATGTCTAATTGCCTCCACCCGGCTGTAACATTCAAGTAATAGCATTCAGAATAAACATTAATAGCCCAATCACCCCACCTTAAATGAATATGCTTAAATTAATAGACCGACTATCACCTCACCAGAACAATGAATAGCCCACACCAACCATTAAATTAATATTCCCCACTCTCACCACAAGCCATCAAAAAGCATATCAATGCCTGGACAATCCTTGGATAATTGTTACAAACCCCATTCTCACACATCACCACAGTTCCTGCCCACACCAGACACATGAATCCTGAAACAAATCAGCTAAGGTATAATAACACTAGGTAAGCAACACAAACCTCACCTCTTCTCTTCTTTCTCCACTCTCCATTCATAGGTCCATCCTCAACACCAAGCTACACACAAGACACTACTGTGCCACAGAACCCTCCAAAAATTATATACCAGGACCCAGAACTCCCGATATCTCAACAAACATTATCATTTAGCACATACCATATGAACCATCTGTTAATGCACCCGAGTGGTTGGCTTGGGAAAGAAAAATTAGATTGTGTTTTAGAAAGATCACTAATTGATACAATATTATACATGTTCTAAATGTTTCATTTTATGTAATGTAATTTAAAGGTGCTGTGAATACAGAAACAACATCAACTTCAAGCCTTAAATATGAACAAGAAATAAGTGTGAAATTTGTCAAGTGAAAAACAGTGAAAACAAAGTATGTGAAAATACAATATTAGTTGAATATTGTTATATGTATATGATCTGTCAACAGGACACTCATTATTTTAAAAGAAATATATATAAGTAATATATGCTGCTTTTTTTAGGCCCGGTACACGGTGGCATTTCCACAAATCCATCCCTGCTGATGAATGAACAGTTGCCTTTAGCTTAGCAAAGACCACATCATATGTATATACTGTATATTAAATGTGTATTCCTATCCACAGTCAGGATTGAAATTGTGTTTTTTCTTCTACAGAAGAGACCAGCACATCAAAACAGAATACCCAAACATTTGAAGAGATTGACACTGAAATTTCACGGTGAAGAAAACTGAACATACTCCATGAGACACTCCTGGGGCAAAATACAAGAATACTCTAGAATCACTCTATATTTCAATGTGATAGATAAATAGACAGAGAGACAGATCGATGACTGTAGAATATTAGTTTTTTTTACATTTTTTTCTTTTTAATTATTTATATTTATCTTGTTTTTTTTATTCTTTTTTTTACAAAACAGCTTACAATAAAGAACACAAATCACATTTTACCTATAGTAACAGTGATACAAAGTGACTGAGCGTGAAACAGAGCAATAGGCGATTTGTAATTTACTACATGATTGTAATTGTGGTTATTTTGATCCAACAATCAGCACAGGTTACTACTCTTTCACTTGTAGACAACTGTTTTTCCTGTTGAAATTCATAGGTTGTAGAGGCTTATTTTCTGTAGGTTGGTATATTTTGAGTTTTTACATGTTTTTTATGAGGTTCATACTGTGGGAAATGTTCTCTCAGTTTTTGAACTACAATAGACTGTATTAAATTTGACCATGCATTGTTTCAGCTTGTCTTGACTCTTTCTTTTATCAGTGGTTTTACAAATGTATAAAGTGCCAAATGTATTATTCTTGTGTCCACTCAGGCTGCATAGTGGCCTATTTATCACTGGCAATAACCCCTTTCTCTTGTGCAAATGCTTGCACTGTTACATACCTCCCAACATTTAGAATTCCGAAAGCGGGAAATAATAAGTCCTACCCCAGTAGCGCCTAAACTCCTCCCACAAATGAGCTGAATAGGGCAAACTCCACTCACTTTTCTGTTAAGCCCCACCCTTCTGAGGGCCGCGAATCAGGATGTCCCGCCAAAATCGGGACAGTTTGGTGGTATGCTGTTTTATATCTTTAACTTAGAGCCAACCCTGTCCCAAGTTCCTGTAACAGCTTTCTCTGAAATATATGCTTAGGCATGTCCTGCTCTCATTAATCTGATGGCAATGAGATTAATTAATTAATTAAACTAATCTTCTGATGGTAACAGAAAAAAACTAAAACAATAGAGAAGCCAAAGTTTGCAGACTACCCGTAGGACCAGTAATGTTACTTCTGCTCTCCACTAACCTGGCTTAAGACCTTAATTAGAAGTCCAGCATTAGGAAACTAATTTTTCTGCTGAAAGCATGTCCCATATTTGACTTATAAGCCATACACAATTGCACACATACAGCCTTATTTAAATTTGGACATACACACATTTTTTTGTTGTAAGTATCCACATTTCCATAATGTGCATGCATAACAAAATGTGTCTCTATCTAGATTAAAGAGTATCTTTGATTTATGGTCCCTATGCCCAAAAAGGCAGAAAGGGGATGGGCAAGCATAAGTTTAGTCATTAAGGGTGTGTCCGTATTAGTGTAACCTAGCGTGAAATCTCATCTGATGCACATCACATCCAGAACTTGTGGCTCGTTATCATTGTTGACCAAACAGAAAATAGTTCTAGTAATCGGTTTGATTGCTATCAAATCAATTTGTGGGGCCTCATTGTCTTTATTTGAAGGAATACCTTTCGGCTATGGGGTCATTCTCCATGAACCTGGGCCTGCTTAGCCTAGCCACCAACCAGGTGTTCTTGCCTATGGTGTGTCCTTCACCTATTTGTTAAAGGTTCACCTTTGCCAAGGGAGAATTATTTCTGCCTCTTGTGCCTTCTGTCCCGTTGGTGGCTTCAGCAAGTGACTGTAGAGGAATTGCCTGACTGTACTCTGTCTTTATGGTAATATGGCCTTTCATCTTTTTTCTGATGTCTTTATTCAGCTGTTTTAAAACCAAACATCATCTATAATACTCCTTCAGGTTTGCGCTAGAAAGGCAGCAGACTATGAAAGGGATTACAATACCAATTTCTCAACCTATTTCCTATCCTGGTCCTTATCTAGATGTATTTGTATCTTGGAGAGGTTTTTCTATGATAGCGGAAAGATATGCTTTGTGTCTTTGTCTGGGCCTAGGTTACTGTAACATCATTTCCTTTCCATCTAAAAGCTTCTCGGTTTATCCAAGTTGGTACCAAACAAGTTGCTCAGCCCACAATCCATTGTGCAATGAAGCGCAATGCTGAACCCAAAACATTATGTGAATATTGAGAATTGTAGAATCAGTTTTATGAGAAAAACTAACAGGAGTGATCTGGTGATCTGGTCACTGCCAGGTGTTAAATGCTTGTCATTCCTTCAATAACAGAAGGCTCATTTGTTAGCCACATAATAAGCAAATGTGTGACGCATTGCACAAATGTACCCGTTTGTACATTTTGTGTATACATGTGTGCTCATCTACTTCCCAGTTAGCGTGATTGTGGGTACATTTGTATGGTTTAATTACATTGGTTTTCCCATATAAAGTGTTCCTGGAAGATGAAAAACTATTTCATTTAAAGGAAAGGCAGGTGTCACATGTCCACCTCCAATGATGTAGAAGTATATTTAGTACTCACTCAGTAGGGAACACTCGGATGTGCAATGGGGGTGTTCTGAATAACATATTGCACTATTAAGCTCCCTCTCTTCTGTATTTTATTTCTTTTCAGTTGTGAATACATTGTCCACACCCTAATGTAGCACTCTACTAGGTGCAGAACATATTGGTTCTTCTGCTTCTGACTGTCACTGTTCTTGTCTTTTTTTATTAATGTTAAGGGACTTTAGTGGATGATCATGATGCTGAATATATATGGGTGTGTCTGGAGATACAGTACTCTTGCAGTCCAGCCAGTGCTCAGAGGGAGGGTCCTGATATGCTGGAATACTCAGTGTCTGGCAGTCTCTATCCCTGCTGGTCTCCCTCTGATATTGCTTGTTGTGGCTGGTCCTTGACATGCTTCAGCGCTGGCTCTCCTGCCATCCTTTCACCTACCCGTATCCAGACAGAAGACAGCGTTTACTGGTAAGCATCAGTTTTTTATTTGTACCTATCAGTCCTAGTGGCTGGGCTGAGAGATTATGTAGCTTTCCCAGCTGCCAATCACTGGGAAGTAGCTCAGGATCTCCAGGACTGACCAGCACTTACTTGCCAAGTAAAATCAGAAGTCAAAGATTCAAAGTGGGCATCAGGGTTACACATGAGCTGTTAAACTAATTCACAGCCAACAGAAAACATGGAAGGATAACATTTAAGCTCATATGCAGGAAAAACACAATATTTATGTGTTTTGGCCTAGCAGAATGGGAACAGTATGGCGTTTTTGTCTTGGATGGCAAAACACCTTTTTTTCCCCACTAGTTGTGCTATGACTGCAGCCAGAGCCACCGTCCTTTATTCCATGATAACCCAGGTGATATAATTGGGTATCCATATTGTCTCTGGTAGTAAACAAAGTAACAGCACAGGGGTTTATAAAGATGTGCCTGGACACTCCAAATACTGAGAATCAATTTTCATTAGAGATGCTCTGGCTCAGTTTTCTGAAAACCGAGCCCACCCGAACTTATTTGATCCGAGTAGGCTTGCGAGTCGGCTCGTTACTTTTGCGTGTCCTTGGATCTGAATCGAGACAAAATGTCATCTTTGCGTTGTCGGATCTCACTGGTTTTGGATTCCATAAGCAGGTGCGGGCTGGCAACATGCAGCCCGGGGGGCGCACAGGCTGCCGCATCACATGACACGCGATGTGGCCGCGTCATTGACCGAACAACGGTCACTCTGAGCGGCCCGGGGGACCAATGGCCCCCTGCCCCACGGCCCAGCCCGCCCCTGTCCATAAGTACCTTCCTCTCCAGGAGATCCAGCACCATTGCTCATACAGAAACAGGGGTAACAGTGTTCTTGTTACTCTCCAGACTCCAGTGCCATTTCTCAGTGCCATTCCTCATACAGAAACAGGAGGGGTAGCAGTGTTCTTGTCACTTGACAAAAATTGACTGGAAATGACTGGAAATTAATGTTATTGAGGTTAATATTAATGTAGGGATAAAAAAAGAGCCAAATTATGTGATTTTAGCAAAAGAAAATAGGGGTTTTAGAAAAAAAATCCGGATCTAAAACTAAAACCAAAACACGGAAGGGCGGTTTTGCCAAAACCAAAACAAAGTTAATCCAGATCCAAAGCAAAAGCAAAAACAAAACACGGGGGTCAGTGAACAATTCTAATTGTTATAGATCATGACATATGCCCTGGAGTCAGAGTTCTCACTGACACACTGTTTGTAAAGTTAGTGGGTGAGCATGCTCCAGTAAATAGTGTGCATCTGTTAACTAACATGGTCCTACCATGTGACCCAACAATTACTAGGAAAGACGTTACAAAAATAGGCTATTGTAAATTCAGACTGACTGAAGTTAATGGAGGAATTATAGCAATGAAGGAATCAGATGGAGAGGTAAATCTGAAAATCATCCAATCAGAAAGAACTAGCTAGTGTTGCCAATTGTCATCATTATCATCATGATCATCATGATCATCATGATCATCATCATTATCATCAGTGTGTATTTGCACCTATCATCAATCAACCCCAAGTGAGACGGCTATTGCCAGAGGTATATGACTCTCATGCTGGTCTGTCACAGTTTGCAATTGCATGAACATGACCATACTGTAATGCCTGTTAGACCGAAAATAACAGTGTATGTTCCCCATCAGTGTCAACCCTGTGCTGTGATGGCCAGGGCAATGAAAAAGGATTTGGCACTTCAGTGGTCTCAGTATACTGGTAAGGAGCCCGTAAAATACCTGTCCATTATACCAATATAGTATAAATAATAAGTAAACAATACACACACATTCATTCTATCTTAGTTCACTGGAAATTCTTCTTTCCTTATAATCCAATGGGAAAAAAAAAATAACAAATGATACTAGACTGCTAGCTAGGGCCCCAGCATTCAATGAAGGTTGCCGGAATTGACTAGGAGTACTATTAGACTTTCAGCCAATCACATATTCCCATGCTCCAACCACACCACTGCTAGTGTTAGAAAACTGCGGGGAAAAGTTTCACTAGAAATTTTGAATTTCATGAGCAACTTTCCTGCTCACCAAACCCCCACACTTTTAGAGCAAGATGTGGCAAGCGGGTAGTTTAATTGAATTAGGGTATTCATTCAGTGTGAAAGGGAGCTCGATTCTTTGTATATGAAAAGTTTTACTTATTCACTTATTATAAAACTTATTGTTTTATATGTGTCCTTGTTTTATGTATGCCCTGTTTTCCCTACTATACGGCACTGCGGACCACTGTGACGCCTTACAAATCTACGATAATTATAATAATAATAATAATTATGCCAAATTAAATAGGCCCCTAAGTGTATTTTACAATTTGCAAAAATGAAGCACAGATTTTCTTTAGTGATGTTAAGTGCCTAGTTTTATGCAGTTACATGTGGTATTACAGTGATATCCACAGATTTTTTATCCAGAAGTTGGTTGTTTCCTTAGAGGTTCAACATTTCGCATCATCCAATGGCAGGAATTGGTCGGATTCGTTAGTAAGGATTGGGGGGCAAATGTGCCTCTACTTTTCCCCAACATGAATAAATTAGATTTTGTGTTGTGTGACTTGGTTATTTAAATGAGATAAAGGGATAATTATGACACATTTAAAGAAGCGTTTCTTGCTTTGTGGAGGAAAGTACATTTCTAGATGTACTTCACCTAATGCAATAAATGTAATGTACTACATAGTTTCAAACACACAAACTTGCTAGATGCAATAAAGATAGCATTTTTTCTGCTCACTCTCATGATTAATATTTTGACATAAATACAACAGTTGGGTATGTATTATCGCTGCTGAAAAATCCGACAGGCTTTACTTCTACAAAAACAATCCGACTTGTCACAAAAACGAATAGAATATATAGAGACTTACCTGAAAACCGAAGCTTCAGATTTCCAATGGAAGCGGCATGCTGACAGGAAGTCATTCCGAACACACAGGACTCCAGCACTTCAGGTTGATGTCAGCGCAACTTTGAATAATGTTAATTTAAAGCGCCAATGTGTGGACCCCACAGGTTAAGTGTTTAAACAGCAACCCTGCGGGGTCCAGACATCCCCTAACACACACACACAAACCGAGAGAGACTAAGGGCAACTTAATAAGATTTAGATAAGGCCATGGTCAGGAATCGAACTCATGACCCCAGTGCTATGAGGCAGAAGCGCTAACCACTAATCACTGTGCTGCCCATATATATATATATATATATATATATATATACAGTGCTTTTTTGTAAAAAAAAAGGTGGTGTAACTCACATTTTGCTAATATTTTATGAAAAAAATTATATATTCGTGTCTTAACATACCTTTAATGTATTGTATTTCAGGAAAATGTTCATAGTAAATTCCAAAGTTTTGTCTAATTCTCGTCCGACAAATTTTCTCAACTCCTTTCCTTGCTATTAGTATGTATGGCCGAATGTCGTACTCTGAGTAACCACAGATCAACGTACTTTGAAGGATTGAAAAGTTTCAGAGGTGGCCTGACAAGTTTAATGAATAAAAGTGCTGAAGTTGTCTTAGTCTTCAACGAAGCTCTTGTTGGGGTGGCAATTAGATTCATCTGCAGAAACCTGCATTCACATTCACTTGAAGAAATGGGAATGGTATTCAGAGTCCATATTAAATGCAACAGTTTTTCTGGATATGTCTTTTCGAGAATGTATTTACGGAATCCACAAATCATTTCTCTTTCATTTAGTTGCAGTCTGATTGACAAGTTTATAATTTCCACTTATCCAAATGTTAGTTGAGCATTAACATCTTCAGGCCAATGTTTTTGAACAAGTACTCAAGACCAATACGCCAACTCAGCGTCTTTGTTATCAAGCAATCTTTTTTCGGTTGACTCTTTTCAATTTTGTATAAAATGTATTTGGGTCAATGGGAGGATCCTTTCTTGAATATTTTTTGTAAAGTAAAACTCCGCAAAAGCGAAGATCACTGTCACGAACACACTCCCAGCTGCCGTGACTTTGGGGTGTTCGCTGTATGAGGTCACACACGATTTCAGCCCGCAGTCTCTCTCTACCTATCACACAGGTTATCGACCTACGGAATCGCCCCCAACACAGCGCTCTCACACCCCCAGACACTTCAGGTTTTCCACCACCTATTGAGTATGGGCAATAGCACCCCACTATACTGTCCCACACTGGCACACAGGCTTCTAGCTATCCACAGACTAGCAAGACCCACACCAGCACGCACAGGGTTAACTCTTCACACCTCCAGACTGTTACACAAATGTAAATGCAAGCACACACAGCTTGTTAATCAAATGTATCAACAAATCACACACTGACATACCAAGGGTTAACTTGGTCGAGCTATCTGCCTCTTCTAAATAGGCTAATGGATTCGTTAGAGTATCAAGGAGGCAACTTATTAAATTATAGATTTAATATAATCAAAAATACAGAGCATACAGATAAAAAATAATGAATAACAATTAATAGATTGACATAACAAACAAAACAGTTTAAAATAAAAGAGATAAACGTACAGAGCATAACTTACTTATAATCTGTATGCCTGGGGGGTAGGCAGAAAAGATGGACAGTCTTTCAATTAGATTGATTCCCCAAGAAGCTGACAGTTTGTCCTTTCCAAAACACAGCTTTTAAGCAAAATGAAATGGGGTGGTCTTCACAGGGGCAGTGTTTAATGCTAATATGGAGAAGGGATGTCCCCTGGGTGTCACTATAATATGCTGACAAATATTCCCAAAGTCTTGACCTGTTGGTAATTCTT
The DNA here is from genome assembly GCF_038048845.1 of Mixophyes fleayi. Classification (NCBI taxonomy): domain Eukaryota; kingdom Metazoa; phylum Chordata; class Amphibia; order Anura; family Limnodynastidae; genus Mixophyes; species Mixophyes fleayi. The sequence continues at coordinate 300,642,949 of NC_134405.1, read as the reverse complement.
CACAAATATATACCAGAGAAATAACTCCCCCTTCAATAAACCAGTCATAATCTCCCACACATTTAAATACCAAACATGATGGAATTATGACAATGTGACATACCTTTTCCAAAGATATGTGATTTTAGCTGTTCACGGATACCACCCATTACCTGTCATTCACAACCCTGGTGTGAGTTCTGCTCCTCAGTATGGAGTGCCACCCAGATTTCCCAAAATATGAGCTATGACAACATTTTCCTTTGAAGGTCATATTTCTATATACCTGTATGGGCTTTCACATGCTGCCTACCAGGATCTCCAGCTGTGATCGGCCCCACAAAGTCTATTCAACTGCCTAAAACTAACATTAAGAGATCTTTGAAGCTGCTAAAGGTGGCATGCTTATCTTCTCCCACTGGGATGTGCAAAGCCATCAAACACATTTACGTCAGACTCTCTGGGCTAGATTTACTAAGCTGCGGGTTTGAAAAAGTGGGGATGTTGCCTATAGCAACCAATCAGATTCTAGTTGTCATTTTGTAGAAGGTACTAAATAAATTTAAGCTAGAATCTGATTGGTTGCCATAGGCAACATCCCCACTTTTTCAAACCCGCAGCTTAGTAAATCTAGCCCTCTGTCTTTAAATGTTACACTTTAAACTTATCAATGGATTCATTTGTTATAACCTATTTACACTACAGTTATGAATTATCCCTTATAAATATCTGCAAGCTCTCTGGGTTCACGGCAATCATGTACAGCATCAACAGCGCATTTATAATAGGGCCCAAAGTTCTGTCTTCTTTCATCAAAAACTTGTACCAGTATTTTTATTTTATTATTTGCCTTGTATAGGTCAATGTTGCGGTCCTGTAGCTCCAAACTTAATTCTGATAATTCTTGGAGAGCGTCACACATCAATCCTAGGTCCAATAGAAATTCTGTAGATGTGATATTTCTTTTAAAGCCATCATAAGTGCATTTATCATTTTTATCTCTTGTAGGATCATGCATTGCTTCTTCAAAATGATATACAAGGGATTCAAAATTATTCCACACAGCCAAAACTGTACGCAAACTAAATGACACCCATCAAGTACTTGAAATTCTTCCAATTTTCAGCAGCTCAGCCCCCAGTAATTCTGCACATAAATGCAACTCTCTACTATTCTTTGGCAAAGCATGGTATATGACATAAAGTTTATCAATAAATGATTTGAATCTATTTATTCCTGAAGTTACCTTGACATCATCACCTACTGATAATTCTAGTCTGTGATTACTACAATGCCAAACTATAATAGAAGGAAAACGTACTGACAGCAAATTTTTTCACTCCACTTTTACACCCTAACATCACAGCAGCGCCGTCGCACGCCAGAGAAACCAAATATTTTTTTAAATGATCTTCTGTCATCCCGTAAGAGTGAAGACATTTGAGTAAGGAATCAAATACTCGTGCTGTTGTTACTTTTTCAAGTTCTACGAAGTCCAAAAACAAATTTATCGGAGAATTCATTCCAACATGTTCGATACAGCATCGAACATATACTATAAGGGTAGTTTCTTTGCTTATCATGGTTGATTCATCAATTATCAATGAAATTTTATTATTGGATTGAGCCAGAATTTTCCTCATTTCTTCACTTGTATGATTAACAATGTTAATACATGCATTTGTAGATTGAAGAATACGAGCCATTTCAACTCCATTCAGTTGTTGCAGATCAATTTCATTTGCAAAATTATGGAATGATTGATTTTCCGTTGCTACTTTATATGCAGTTCTAGAGATTTTTGTGGTTATTATTTTTTGCTGAGATAATGATGTTAAAAAAACATTCTCAATAGTCATTTTTTTCACTTTTGTTTTTTTAAGTATTTTTAATGCTGCTTTATGTGCAGCAGATTCTCTACGATCAATTTTTTTTTTGCTAAATAAACTCAACTGTTGCTTCCTATCTTTGCCACAATAGGTTATCTCATTGTTGGACTGTTCTTTGGAAAGTTTCATTCCCATTTGCGTTTCAACTCCAAGAGTTCCAACCTTCAACAAGGCGTACAGCCAAGTTTCATTTTGGTAGCACAGAGCCATTCATTTTTCAAGCAAAAATCTTTTTTTGATCATAGGTCCAGCAGTCCGGCCAGTCATTTGTACTCTGTCTTTGCTTCTTAAGATCAGATTCACAAATACCAGCACGTGTCGTTATTTGCGCATGTTCTTTATTTGTGTCTGGTAATATTCGGGCCTTTTAATTAGCAGAACCGGTGTTTGTGAAGTAATAAGTAATTTTTTTCATTTTTCAATTCGGGGTCACACGTGTACACTAAAAATAAATACAAAAATTTCCAATCACAAACGTTTTTAACTAATAAAAAAATTATTTAGCTTTCATAACTACTCAATAAGTGTACACACCCCCACACACGTCAGTAGTGTAACGAAACATAACGTTTGCTGCCCGCAGTAAGCTCTCAACCACACGACCAATGACAACATTAGCAGTGCCACAAGCTGAGCAGTGCCATACATACAGTATGGCTGTTACAATTTGTATCACTAAATAATGTGGCACATTACATAGTGCTCAGTAAAGAAATTAAGATCTTGCTTTGCACCTCTCTCTGCTTGATAGCGGATGGTTTGGCTTGGGGACCTTAGACTAGATACAAACCAGGGGCCTGATTTATTAAGGATCTTAACTGAAGAAACTTCTTATTTCAGTCTCCTGGACAAAACCATGTTACAATGCAAGTGGTGCAAATTAGTATTCTGTTTTGCACATAAGTTAAATACTGACTGTTTTTCATGTAGCACACAAATACTTGATAGCTTATTTGTACACTGAAATTTCAAGTTGATATTTGTGTGCTACATGAAAAAACAGTCAGTATTTAACTTATGTACAAAACAGAATGCTAATTTGCAGCCCTTGCATTGTAACATGGTTTTGTCCAGGAGACTGAAATAAGAAGTCCCAGCTGACTATTATATGACGGTGAGCCAGCCAAAGATCAGAAAATAATAAATAAATCTTAGTCAGCAGGGGCAAACGCAGGATTTGTAGAGGGGGGTTTCCATACCACGCCGCCAGTGGGCGTGACCAGCATGCATGGGGGCGTGGCTATAATTTTAGACAGTGCTTGGCTGCTCTCCAACTTTTCCTATCCCCATAATATACATGGGCAATGCTGCGTGCACTACTGTTAGGTGCTCCCTTTTCAAGCAGATCAGTGTGAAGTGGGGGCAGGGTCCACCTCAATTATACAGTGCCCCAGGCTTGGAGGGGGTTTCCAGGCACTAGGAAACCCCCCTTTGATTTGCCTATGGTCAGGGACATACTATTATAGCTAGCACAGCCATGTTTTGATCATATATTAGGGTATATGGCTAAGAATTATATGAAAGTCATATAGCATATATAGACCAAGCAGATACCAGAACAATATGATACAAACTATTTTACACAATAAAAACCTGACAACAGAATACTGGAATCCATTGATGTCACTTTAGCCCTTTATATATAGTACATGTTCCACACATGTATTAAATACAAAGTGTGCCCCACATATACACTGCTAAGTTAGCCCATTTGGAGAATGACTCTACACAAACTAACCAGGTTATTGAATAAATATGGACACATTTGCATATCAAACTCCTTTTTCTTTTCTTTTTTTATCTCCCCTTTCTTTCAAACTGTGGCCCTTTTCATAAATTTTCTACCCCTTGCCTTTTCATGCTGTGCCCCTACTAATTTGTTTTCATCCTGTGCCAGTGCCAGTGCCCCTACTAATTTTTTGGTCCCCCTTGAGTTTCTATGCTGTGCCCTGGGCCCTACTATTTTTTTATACCCCCTCACCCTCTCATGCTGGCCTTTTTCTTTTTTTTTGTCACCATTTATTTTTTTGTACACTTTCTTTTAAACAGCGCCCCATTTTTCCTCTAACTTACCTTGCTTTCTATTGCCTGTTTTCTCCTCTTCACTTCTTTAACAGTTTTTTTTTTCTATTGCAACGCTTCTCTTCATATGTTGATTGCTCCTCACAGCTTCGTGAATGAATGTCGGGCGCGACGTGCATGATGACGTCACGCTCGACAGTCATTGCAAATAGAGAAGGGAGGAGGGCGCAGCTGTGCCGGACAGATGGTATTTGTTTACTTTTTTTGTGTGTGTTAAAGGCCCGGTGGAGAAGCCGCCTCAAAGCCTGAGAAAAAGGTTTTCAAACGTCGTTCCCAGCATTCAATGGGAAAAAAAGCACCACATATATATATATATATATATATATATATATATATATAGTGAGAAAGTACAACATTCACAGGAGTCCGACACAGGTATGCTGAACATACCTTTGCAGTTGTCAGGATAGTAAACAGTTCCAATGCTGGTTCAGCAGTCATATCCAGAAATAGTACACAAAAATCCCCACCACCTACATCTGGCTAGACATTACTTACCTGTCTGCAAGCCGGCCACTTACTGGCATCGGTGGTCCCACCCACACATACAGACAGTGTTTTTATCCTCCACCCCAAGCACTACAAACACATCACAGCAAAGTAAACCAATCCCACCCATGTGGAACACCTGTGTGTGTGTGTGTGTGCTAAAAGAGGATACCAGGAAATCTTTAACCCTGTTTGCAGCCTGCTGTTGCCGACTAGCTGTGTTTTTATCGGATGCCTTATAGGGAAACTGTGGCAAAGAGGCCTATTTTCCACAATATGTATATATATATATATATATATATATATATATATATATATATATATATGTATTTGTGTCAGCCTAACATTACTTGTTTGAGTACACGTTTTTTTAACAAAGCCCTATTTTTAATAGTTAATTGTTGGATTTATATCTATGAATTCTCAGCCTTTGTGTCAACATACTGCATGTACATTGGTCTCTATACATACTGTATACATATATTTTTTGCTTATAACCTTTTGAGTTTGAAGTTTTAAAGTTTGCAACAAAAAGCATTTTATATACCGTATATTCCTCTCTTATTAATTATGTGTCACTAAGATACAAGAGTCTGGTCATGCACCATTTTTTTTTTCATTATCTTTAATGTACACTGGGCACTTAGCCAGCACCTGAGCAACCTACAAAATGTGTGTACATTTGTACACATAAAGGGATTGATTTTCATCAAAGTTGTGTGTTTGGTAACAAGACAATATTTTTATTTTTATTTTATCAGCCTTAGGGCCTGATTCAATTGGCCTCGGGAGAATAACGAGGCCTGCGCACTATTACCATTACTACGGTAATAGTGCACAACATTACCGTTAGTACGGCAATTTGCTGATTTTTGCTCGCAGCCCTGTGAGCCACATGCAAAAATCTTCGTTAAAATTACCGTACTAACAATAATACTGTGCAGGCTGTGTTATTCCTAGAATAGCGTGGCCCAATTGGATTTCACCCATAGACTCCACTGGTACAGTACTCAAAGTATACTGTGAAATGATTTGTACCAAGTACTTACTTTTGAACAAATAGTTGCTCAGGTGTGACAGTACCCTTCCTTTATTCAGCAAAACAAGTCTACAACTCAAATGTATATTTCACATGGTTTTATATGGGTAATATTGCTTGCAGTGCAATTAATGGTTATTTATAAATAAAACACATAAATATATTGCTATATTAATTATATGAATACTAGTCTTTCTTTGTATAGACCAGCTGACTATTTTCACACCTTGTATTTGTGGTGACTAAACTGGAAGATTTATAGCAGTGGAATTTCTGTTCTATGTCACAATGTAATTCTTCATGTGAACTTGGTTAACTCTCTGGTAAATATTAGACCTTGTCCATCACTTACTGGCACATCACCATAGGTGAGAACCACATGTGTACGTTTCTATAATTAATACAACCTCATATATTTGTGTAGAAGAAGCAACCACAAGGAATACTTTACTTTTTGTATCGTTATTGCTATTGTCTGCACATGTTATTCTTTGTGTAGTGTGTAAATAAAATGTACAGACTGTATGTGCTTCTATGTATTCATATATCCTTTTGTGAGAGATGCTAATTTTATGGAAATCTGTTTAGATGTGATTATTTTAGATGTTTTTATCTTTGAATGTTTATTATTTGTTCTTTTCTAGAGACACTCAAACTGGCCAGTGATTAATTCAAAAATTATTTTGAAGAAGCAATGAGAATCGCTTATAAGGATTCAAAAATCTTCCACAATGTCTCAAAAGTTTGATTGATTTAAAAATGTGAGAATAAAATCCCATTTTATCCCTGATTGAACCATTTCGCACATGATCAAGCCACTTCCCTTATGTGCACATCGGCTCAAACAAGTTTGAGCTTAAAATAATACACTTCTAATAGGCTATTTTTGTGAACAGCGTAACGCAAATGGTGGACTTTGAACTATGAACACAATTTGAATTGAAAAAAATGTCAAAGTACTATTTTAGAATTTATATTGTTTTAAATATTATATAATTTATGTTATTCAACATTTTTTTTATTTTGTTTTAAAATAAAGATATTTACAAAACAAGTAAATCAGCATGAACCTATGGGCAGCAAGGTGGCCTCACAGCTCTGGGGTCATGAGTTTATTTCCCGACCATGGCCTTATCTGTGAGGAGTTTGTATGTTCTCCCCATGTTTGCGTGGGTTTCCTCCGGGACCAGTGTAACTGTACATAGAATGTGTGCACTCACACTTTGGTTTTGCTACTTTAGAAGTATGAAGAAGTGAGGAAGTGATTTTTTTTTTTCTTTTCTCTTATGTCTCAACACATTTACTCAGACTGAATATCTAATTGCCGGGTGGTGTCTGAGCTGTACTTGTCCTGTCAACCAGAGTCATTTTGAAGACCACCCGCCACAAGAAACTATACAAATGTGCTCAAACAATGTATTCACAGGATTCATTATGTTTTTCTCCATACACATTGCTTCTGGTGAGTATACTATGGAACAAACTGACATAATTAAATGTATTCTGATTTCTTTTTATCCCAAAAATATATTATTTGACTTATAATTAAGAATATTAACTTTTGTATACCATCATTTTTAATTATTTATCAACAAAGTTTACTTAGTTACAGGTATAAAAAGTAGGCTTAGATATTTTACAATGTATAAATGTAGGTTAAATTTGCTTTTAAATTCTTGGAATTTGTGTTTTCGCTTTATATTAATAACATTCTATGCACTGTACTGTACAGTACATTGTTACAGATGGCAATGATATAAAAATATGTAAGTGATAAGAAAATATGTTCTTTTTTTTTTGCAGTAATTTTATATTTTACTTAACTAACGTGAAAAAGCCATGCCTCATCTAGCTGCAATATGTTTTAGTGTGACATTCTGCAATGTCAGATAGGTTATAAAGATGAATATGTAAAGTACCGTATTTCCCAATGTATAAGGCGCTCCCATGTATAAGACGCACCTTCATTTTGGCTCCCAAATTTGAAAAAAAATATATTAGCTGTCAAAAAGTGTGCGGGCTTGCTGCCGGCGGCTGCACACTATGTGCAGGTCCCTTCGGCAGGGAGATTGCAGTAAGCTCCTGCAATCACCCCCTCGCTGCCACTGTTACGCTGACCCCGCCCCCCTGGATCTCCCGCTACCACTGTATAAGACGCTCCCAGTTTTTAGACCCCAAATTTTTGGGGAAAAGGTGCGTCTTATACATGGGGAAATACGGTAATAATGATTATTATAAAATGTTATATGAATTTATATTTTTATATTATCTGTAGTATATGAGAAATTGTTCATTTGGGAAAGCAATAAACAACTTATCATGAGGATTTTTATTCCAGGACAACTGATGCAAAAGGTACCCATTGGGAGTGATATCACTTTGACATGCCAATGCCCAAAAGCTGCTGGACCCAACTGTTCAGCCTCCTTTCCTTTAAGAGATAATGTTAAAGAATTTCATTATGAAGATTCCTTGTATATTGTTATATCAAATATTTTAAAAAACAACCATGGATCCTATCGATGTATGGTAAATTATATGCAGTCATCTGTGATAACAGTGGAATTAAGTGAATGTAAGTACAACATTCAATATGAAAATTAACAAGATATTGATTGTTTATTTTCTTTGATTTCGAGAATGATTTTCAATTTAATATGTGATTATTTGCTGTAGTTAGAATTTTTCACTAAATATCAAATGAAACTTCCATTGTATTTAGCCTTTCTATACTTGGGAATATGATTTAATCTGTGTCGTAATATATGCAGGATGCTGTTGCTGCCAGTTAGTCACACAGTGGATTATTGGTGTGCGTGATCAGGTGTATGCCAATGATGTCATTGGACCACTATTTAAACAATACTGCCATTTGACCAATGACTGAGCAACATTGTATATACTGTACCTTAGTTGTCTGTACTTTTCTAACTGAATTACTGCGTACCTACGTGGCATGTTTGACTACATTTGCTTGTGACCATGCCTCTCTGCCTTATTCCATTTTACACTGTGCAGCCTGCCCCTGATCATGGATTTGATTCTGATTTTAAACCTGAGCTGTCAGTCATGACCTTGTCCACTAACCAGGAGACAGGCTCGGTGGTCCATTTGATCGCAAATTTGTTCCACCGTGGAGTATTTCTTCTCCATAGGCAGAAGTTTGCAGCTTAAATAAAGGATGGGATTCTCTATCCCATCAAACCTCTGTGAGAAACCAGTACCCAAACCTACTCCATAGGCATCCGTTTGGAGATACAATCTCCAGCTGAAATCTGGTGCTTGAAGTATTGGTGCTGAACACAGAGCCACTTAAAGATCCTGCTAGGCAGCCTCCGCTGCTTCTGACCAGACCAACTAGTCTTGACATGTTTGTTTTAGAAGCTCGGTAAGAGAAGCAGCCTAGTGGCATTAATCCAGGTCTGGTTAGCAGTAGAGAGCAGATAGCTGCTCCCAGTCCCTGGATAGGACACAATCAGAGCAGCCGGCCATTACACTCTCCCTGCCTTATTTGACACCTACCATAATATTTTTTTTTTCAAATTTCGGGGCCAAAATTAACGTGCATTTTATACATGGGAGCGCCTTATACATGTAATACGGTAACTATGATAACTGCCCTTAATAGTAACGTCACTGAAATAACTGGGAATATGTGGTCTGACAGTAAAACTTGAGAACAAGACAGTTGAGAGTGGGAGTTGATGAAGTAATGGTTAATCCTTCTGACAAGGAAAGTTAATGGCCAGTGCCCAGAGTTCAGAAGAAAAGGAAAGCGAAATAAGATAGGAGTGACTGATGTATGATTGGAGGTAGAGAGGAGAGCTGGTAAAAAGATGGGGAAGCTGATTGATATGGACAATATCCGGAGGAGAGTATATGCGGAGCAAAGAGTGTAGTATCTGTCCACTGGCATATCTGTAGCCCACAATCCTGCTTGTAACAACATAACTGCAGAAGGAACTCAAACACTACCACCACATCCACATAAAAAAGTGTATAAAGTGCTGAAAATCGTAGAGGAGATAGATTAGCGAAATTACATCTGTGACTGTGACCACACCTGATATTATCATTAAATGAGTCAGAAAAAATAATGTGATAACGTAACTGATGCCGGTCTGATAACTTACCTCATCATCACACCTATAAGAAGAAATAGACTAGTATTCATCTAGTATTCATCTAGAAGGAGAATTTAAATTGAGACGCTTGATTAAGGCTTCAGTCTCTACAGAAGCGTGGTTTCAAATCCCACTTCTGCCATGCAATTATTATTATTTTTAATATTATTTTGAGCCATCTTCAGCGCTGTTTCACCTTTTTTGCTTGATCATTATTAGCTATTTATAACATTTACTAAATAACTGTTATCTACTATATAAATGCCTAGTGGCGTGTGTGGAAAATAAAAACCAAGCTGCAGCGCCACCTGCTGGGCAGAGTTATACACTGACCTATATATTTCTTGAAGGAGAAGTGACAGTTGGGAGTGGTTGGTGGTTGCCGGGGGTGACAGTGGGGAGTTTTTAACACCTTAAGTAGCTTGATGAAGGATGTGGTGATGAAGATGAAGGATGAGGTGATGGAGAAAAATGATGAGGTGGTGACATGTGGACAAAACCACGTTAAAAAAGGGCGCTTGCGTCGGGAAGTAACGCTCTTTCCCTGAGAAGGCCTGGGCTAGGCCCAAATGCATGACAAGAACCTTTTTAACACCTTAAGTAGCTTGATTTGACTAGAATGCATGAGTATCATGCACGGGTTAACTTGTTATATATATGCTAATGTAAGAAGAGAATATGAGTAAAATCTAATACAAGTGTTATTGATGGTAACATTGTTAGCTATAAAGTATTCCAGTACAGATACAATTGTGCTACAAGGTTTGAATGTTATCATTCTCAGGTTTATTTAAGTATCAGTTTACCAATATTTAAATGTTACAAGGTTTACCATAGTCCTGTTGGGAAACTAAAATGGTTATGTTTTTGCCCTGACAGTAAATGTCCTCAGTATTATGAGTATTTCTGAAAATATGGAGAGTATGGTTAGAAGAGCTATTATTTAATTCTTAAGACTGGATATGGTTGAATATATTTCTTATATATTGAAGATTAAATTTATGTAACGGTGACAGATCATAGCACAACCTGTTCCAATTATAAGGATTTTTCATTGGGTAATAATAGGTGATTGTCACAGGAAATGTTCCTTGAATGTGAGCTATAACTGTTTAAGTATATAATCTGAGTAAAGATGAGGGGAGAGAGAAGCATTACTTCATGTAACAACAGACACACACATGATACCATCGGATAAAGTGGGGTACAGTAGTGTGTACTGATATTTGTTGACTAAAGTGATTTCCTGAGACAATGAGGTACTATTATATTTATATGCTTATATACATATATAAGTGTTATTGTCATAATACCTGCTAATTAAATAAATAATCCAGGCTAATTAATTGGTAAATAATGGGTAGAGAAAAATCCTTGAATCGACCCCTAATGGCTCAAACTCTGGAGTACTAATTCCCAAGTCTAAAAAGATTCATCTGTAGGCACTGGGCCACATTTCTAAAAGGTACACTACAGCTTTTCTATAAATATAAATAAATATACTTAATATAGAAATGGAAGTTGCAAAATCAATTTATCGGTTCACAGCAAGTGCTGAAAGGAACAAACATAGGAAAAAATCCCCCAGCAGACTGAAAAGAAAAAGTAACTCCAGCACTCCCTGTCAGTTACTGATACCAAGACAGGCATGTTTGGTATCAGACATAAAACAGATATAGAGGCGCTAGTAATTACTTGATTAAAAAATTATTGACATTTATTGTTATATACATATACACCAGGAACATATATTCCCTAAATAGGGATTTTAACAAAAGGCTCCTATACCTTGGGTGGAGCAGGTAAAAAATCACAGCACTATCAGCTATGAGCACTCGGACAGTTATTTGAAATGACAACCAATATTAATAAAAGTCAATAAACTCCATAGATGGATTGAATGAAAGTGGGGATGACACAATTTGTTAGGGACTCATATAGTGTAGAGTATTATGTTAGACTCTTGCTGAAATACATGTCCAGATGGTATAGCAAACACCATATATGAGTTCTCACAATGCCGTTTATGCAATGGTATAATTTATCAAACCGGCATCATCTCCGCATGAGAGACCACCAGGGAGAGAAACACAATATCAATGGTTTGAAAAGAATAAAGGGGGCAGTGCACCCTTGATCTTAATACAAGCTGGATCTCTTCTGGTGAAATATGATAAAATTAGATCACCATCTTCAGTATAAGGAGAGCGCTTAGTATAGTCAATGTAGTAAACTGCAGTTTGGAAATGTTCTTTTGAAAAAAAGAAACTCACTTTTCGTAGCGTGGTTTTGATCTCTCACCCTCTAGAGTGTCCTCAGACGGTTATTGCGGCTCACTGAAGCTTAGCGTAATATAACCTCAAAGTTTCATCTTCCAGAGCGTCCTCAGACGATTGTTGGAAATAGATGCAAAAAACTTTGAATGGAAAAGCCGTTGTTTCGTCCGTCAGTCTGCATGAGATACAAACAAACCAGATATCCGCTAGTGAGATCCCCGGGGTCTCTAGATTTTCAAGAAAAACTTTCAAAGTTATAAATGTAAAAGCTTGACGCGTTTCTCGACAGATGTCGTTTCATCAGAAGCTATCTAGCGCCCTAATATTATTTGTACAAATGTTTGGTATCAGTAGTCGACAGGAGTGCTGGTCCACTATTGCCATTTGGAGATTCCGGGGGTACATCTTGGTAAGTTAGATCTCAATGTAAAAACATATGAATATAAGACCGAATATATGGACTCTCATTGTTTAATGTTAGGACCATCCTATTAGCAGAAGCGGCTTGACGGGGAGGGTGGCGTCAGGGCCGGATTAACCCGAGGTCTAACTGGGCTATGGGCATCCAGGGGGCCCTTCAAAGTCCTCAGCAGCATTGTTGATCGGTCCGGGGGCGCCCCCAGCCCGATCAATGCTGCTGAGCACTGTCACTGTAGTCCTCCGTCCCCGGCGCTCAGTAATCTGCTTACTGAGGAGATCTCGCGAGTGAACTCTCGCGAGATCTCCTCAGTAAGGAGCTTACAGCGCGCCGGGGACGGAGGACTACAGTGACAGGTAAGCGCTTGGGGGAGGGGGGCCCTTACGGGGTACGGGGGGGCAGTGGGTGGCTCACATTGGGGGCCTCACGGGGGAATGGAGGCGCCCTTAGCCTAGGGGCCTCCATTCCCTTAATCCGGCCCTGCGTGCATCCGGTGTCCACCATCTGTGCAGTGGAATTTAGACAATTTGAAGGAGGTATTGTGGCCCGGTACCAAATTGGGTACCGGGGCCACTCCACTACGCAGTCCAGAAAGCTTTGTATCAGATATTAAACTACGTTCACTGTTCCTGCCAAATAAAAAAAGAATGAAAATGCCGTCATCAACGAAAACAAGAGGTAGTGACGCGCTAGAACTCCACCCTCTATATGCTGCAGAGGATGTAGGAGCAGCCATCTGTGCAGTGGAATTCAGACAAGTTGGAGGAGGTATTGTGGCCCCGGTACCAAATTGGGTACACTACGCAGTCCAGAAAGCTTAGTATCAGATATTAAAGTAATTAAATTATGTTCACTGTGCCTGTCAAATAAAAAAATAATGAAAATGCCATGTCATCAACGAAAACAAGAGGTAGTGACGAGCTTGAATTCCTCCCTCTATATGCTGCAGAGGATGGAGGAGCAGAAAAAGGCCATTCAAGCCTACACAGCCACCTACGATGGGCCACGTGTTTGTGCTGCCCACTTGTATCGCTTATCTTAGACATCCAGCTACCTCGGTGCAACGTTTTGGACTAAAAACAATATTGTGAGGTGTTCAGAATAGACTGGAAATTAGTGGAAATAATTGTTATTGAATGTTATTGAGGTTAATAATAGAGTAGGAGTGAAAAAAAAAAAAAAAACTGGATTTTAGCACTTTTTATGCTTTTTTAAAAATAAATCAGAACCCAAAACCCTAAATCAGAACCAAAACCTTTCGTCAGGTGTTTTGGCAAAACAAATCAGAACGCAAAACCTCAAGCTAATCAGAACCCAAAACACTAAAAGTGGCCGGTGCACACCCCTAATATATATATATATATATATATATATATATATATATATATATATATATATATATATATATATATATGTATATATACACACAAGTTAACCCGTGCATGATACTCATGCATTCTAGTCAAATCAAGATACTTAAGGTGTTAAAAAGGTTCTTGTCATGCATTTGGGCCATAGCCCAGGCCTCAACTGAATCTTAAAGTTATTAAGTTATTAATGAGTTGGACATAACTGTCAATGTTTAAAAATAATTAGCAGCTAAAATGCCATCCAAAGCCATCCGGTGGGAGTTTTTTTTACAGGTCGGTGTAGTACTCAATTGGCCTGCTCATGTCGTTCTCTCCTCTGTCGGTGTAGTCAGTACTGTGAAACTGACTACCACCGGTCTCAACTCCTTAGGGAACATAACTGATCATCCAGTAGGATTTTTTTTGCATTTTATTTCCAACTGTTCTACATCTGTAATGAAGTTTCCTATTTGGCTATAGTGTGGATGGGATAGAGCAGGGAGTTTATAATGCTTGTTTTCAACAGAACATACATTTAGCTACTTAGGTTTTATTGGGCACCCCGTCTTGGAAATTCTCTCGGTTCTTGGCCAACTAAGGTACTAATAGAGGGTTTAAGGAGATTATTTTCTTTTGTAACCCATATATGCAGAAAATGTGGTCAGAGATTGCTCTATGTTTCTTCTGTTAGAATGTAAGATAGGATTTGCTTTGGACCAAACCCAGATATATATGAAAAAGTGATAAGCAAATGTATTACAAAACAAAAAGAAAGTTGTCAGCGCTTATCCTTTAAACTGCATATCTGTGTGTGTCTAGCAAAATGAAAACATGAGGTATTAGTTCATTTGATCAAAAGACTTAAGCCTGCATCCCAACGTCAAGGGTACCTCATTATATGCAGGTCCTACACTGACCTATATGCTTTAAACACTATTAAAATGCAGTTAAAATCAGATGCACTCACCTCCCAGGTATAGGGGTTTACATCTAGCAAAGGCTGGCTTGTGAGCCACACCCAAATGTGCCTTATATAGGCTTAATGGACAGCTGCTATGACAAAAAGGCAATATTTTGAAACAAAACCAGAGAAAAATAAGCCCGCGCTCGGTATATCCCACATTATATATGGTAGCAGCAAATGTATTAGTTGTAATGGGGATTTGTTGGTAAGGCATTTTGATATACTGCAGCATATTATTAAGTGTTATTGTGTACTTGGGAATTACTTAAAAACTGGTGTCCTTATGAAGGTATTTCTCTAAGTGTTGGGGTCCCCGGGAAGTTGTATTACACAGAGAATGATCTGTGGCAGGAAGTCTTTGGCGACTACTAAATCAGTGATATGAGGTTAGCGGTTATTTGGTTTCCTGATACTGCAATTCAATTTGAAAAAGCACCTATTTTCAGTGGACTTTGTGCTTTTGCTATAAGTCATGTGATTGTTAAAATATTACTGATGTTAATATATTATATGTGGTCTTTATCATCCAAATGCCTGCTTTGAGAGTTATAATGGTAAATTAGACTTGAGTAGTGTTTTGTAATGTTATTCATAAAAAGTGAACCCTGCATCAGTTAAGGACATGTTTTAAAATGCATCAGCAGGCACTGGTTTACAAAGGACCAGAGCCGTAACGAGGCCGGTGCGGGCGGTGCCGCCGCCCCGGGCGCAGTCCCTAGGGGGCGCAGTGGCCGCCCGCACCGACTTCTGTGTGAGGAGTGAAAAGAAAAAAAAAAAATTAAACAGACCTCAGATTCAGACTGCCGGCCGCCCGGCGCATCCAAGATGGCGGCCGGCACCCGGCTCCACCCCCTTCTGAACTCTGCCCTCTGCCTCAGCGTCTGATGTCATGACGTTGCTAGGCAGCAGAGGAGCAGAGAAGCAGAGAGGAGCCAGGCAGCGACGGCTGGACAGGAGGTAAGTTTCAAAGCAGGGGAAGGGGGATGTAAGCTGCAATTATGGAGGGGATGTAAGCTGCAATTATGGAGGGGATGTAAGCTGCAATTATGGAGGAGATGTAAGCTGCAATTATGGAGGGGAGGGGGGGATGTAAGCTGCAATTATGGATGGAGGCAAGAGGGGGGGAATGTAAGCTGCAATTATGGATGGTGGCAAGGGGAGGGGGGAATGTAAGCTGCAATTATGGATGGAGGCAAGGGGGGGGGGATGTAAGCTGCAATTATGGATGGAGGCAAGAGGGGGGGAATGTAAGCTGCAATTATGGATGGTGGCAAGGGGAGGGGGGAATGTAAGCTGCAATTATGGATGGAGGCAAGGGGGGGGGGGGAATGTAAGCTACAATTATGGATGGAGGCAAGAGGGGGGGAATGTAAGCTGCAATTATGGATGGTGGCAAGGAGAGGGGGGAATGTAAGCTGCAATTATGGATGGAGGCAAGGGGGGGGATGTAAGCTGCAATTATGGAGAGGATGTAAGCTGCAATTATGGAGGGGAGGGGGGGATGTAAGCTGCAATTATGGATGGAGGCAAGAGGGGGGGAATGTAAGCTGCAATTATGGATGGTGGCAAGGGGAGGGGGGAATGTAAGCTGCAATTATGGATGGAGGCAAGGGGGGGGGATGTAAGCTGCAATTATGGATGGAGGCAAGAGGGGGGGAATGTAAGCTGCAATTATGGATGGTGGCAAGGGGAGGGGGGAATGTAAGCTGCAATTATGGATGGAGGCAAGGGGGGGGGGGAATGTAAGCTGCAATTATGGATGGAGGCAAGAGGGGGGGAATGTAAGCTGCAATTATGGATGGTGGCAAGGGGAGGGGGGAATGTAAGCTGCAATTATGGATGGAGGCAAGGGGGGGGGATGTAAGCTGCAATTATGGAGGGGATGTAAGCTGCAATTATGGAGGGGATGTAAGCTGCAATTATGGAGGAGATGTAAGCTGCAATTATGGAGGGGAGGGGGGGATGTAAGCTGCAATTATGGATGGAGGCAAGAGGGGGGGAATGTAAGCTGCAATTATGGATGGTGGCAAGGGGAGGGGGGGAATGTAAGCTGCAATTATGGATGGAGGCAAGGGGGGGGGGATGTAAGCTGCAATTATGGATGGAGGCAAGAGGGGGGGAATGTAAGCTGCAATTATGGATGGTGGCAAGGGGAGGGGGGAATGTAAGCTGCAATTATGGATGGAGGCAAGGGGGGGGGGAATGTAAGCTGCAATTATGGATGGAGGCAAGAGGGGGGGAATGTAAGCTGCAATTATGGATGGTGGCAAGGGGAGGGGGGAATGTAAGCTGCAATTATGGATGGAGGCAAGGGGGGGGGATGTAAGCTGCAATTATGGATGGAGGCAAGAGGGGGGGAATGTAAGCTGCAATTATGGATGGTGGCAAGGAGAGGGGGGAATGTAAGCTGCAATTATGGATGGAGGCAAGGGGGGGGGAATGTAAGCTGAAATTATGGAGGGAGGCAGGGGGGGAATGTAAGCTGCAATTATGGAGGGGGGGAGGGGATGTATGCTGCTATTAGGGAGGGGGGAATGTGTGCTGCTATTAGGGAGGGGGGGAATGTGTGCTGCTATTAGGGAGGGGAGGAATGTGTGCTGCATCTTGCTATTATGGAGGGGGGGGATGCTGCTATGCTTTATGAGGGATGGGGGGGTATGCTGCCCTAATGTGTGAGGGAAGGGGGGTATGTATTAATATAATGTGTGATATGAGGGTAGGGAGGTTGGGTGTCTTAGTACATGGGTGGGAGGTAGGCTATTAATTTAATGGTGACGTTTAGGCGGGGCTAATTATTTAATGGGTACTAGTTTATTTGTGGGGTGCTGGTGGGTCAATTTAATTTATTGATGGGGCTTTTTAATTTAATGGTGGGGTCTATTAATTTCAGGTGAGGTATTTATCTGTATTGCAGTCACAAGAATGCTCTCTGTATAGTATGGTGGTCACAGGAATGCTCTCTGTATAGTATGGTGATCATAGGAATCCTCTCTGTATAGTATGGTGGTCACAGGAATGCTCTCTGTATTGTATGGTGGTCACAGAAATGCTCTCTGTATTGTATGGCGGTCACAGGAATGCTCTCTGTATAGTATGGTGGTCACAGGAATGCTCTCTGTATAGTATGGTGGTCATAGGAATGCTCTCTGTATAGTATGGTGATCATAGGAATCCTCTCTGTATAGTATGGCGGTCACAGGAATGCTCTCTGTATAGTATGGCGGTCACAGGAATGCTCTCTGTATAGTATGGCGGTCACAGGAATGCTCTCTGTAAGGTATGGCGGTCACAGGAATGCTCTCTGTAAGGTACGGCGGACACTAGGAGGCTCTTTATATTGTATGTGTGTGTGTACATGTGTGTGTATATATATATATATATATTTTTTATGTAAGTGCACATCCACATTATTTATGTAATAAATGTATTGCTATACAGCATTACACTATGTGAGTTTCTTCCTCTCCATTATCCTGAATACTACTGAGTATATATGAAGTGCCAGTTCTGGAACCTTTCAACATTGTATGAAGCATCTGCTATTCCCATGGGGTAATAAGGCTCAACTTGATTGGTGAAGATACCGGTTATACCTACAGATAAGCTTTAAAGATCTTTTATCTGGTACGCATATTATATTGGCACGGCGCTGGTGTTCTAGAGTGGTTCCTCATTTCCTTCTTCCTGTTGATCCACTATTATTACCTGAGTGTCTATACCTATTTAGTGGTTAAGATTCTGACTTTTGGTACACCTTTCTGTATTTTTATATACAGTATTATACTATTTGGCGTCCCCTCCCATTTGTTTTGTGTTATATATATTATATTTAGTGTGATGGTGACAAGGGGGCACAATGATAGAGATGGCTCCATGGCACGGTGTGATAAAGGAGAAACTGTTATGGAGAGCACAGTGGGATGAAGGGGCAGTGTGATACAGATGGTACCATTACATTTATGTTTTAATTTGTTTCAGTGAGTTTTATTTCAATAACCAATTAATTTTTTTATACAGCTAGCATGTGATAGCTGCATTTAAAGTACTTTGATTCTATGGAGGCTTATTACATAAAGATCCTTACAAAGCCAGACCAAGAATAATGGAGAGGGAGGTGGTTTCAGTGCGGTCTAGAACTTGTAAAGTGCTAGCCACGCCCCCACAGTAGGTTGACCACACCCACCCGACAATTGACACTCCCACTTAGATGGGGGGCGCCGGTTCCCTGTCTCGCCCAGGGCACTAAAATGGCTAGTTACGGCACTGCAAAGGACTATGGACTATGGGGCGTGAGCAACAGGTACTCTGGGGCTCTGTGTACAGCTGGCTATGTGTATAGTCACTACCTGTTAATGACGTACCTTGTGCCTGCTATCTGATTGTGACTCTGATCACTCTGATTAGGTTAACGACCCAGCCTGGCTTTGACTATCCCTGTCATCCTGTGACCATGACAGTTGACTTATTTTCTTACATGTCACCTGGTCTGTCTCTGACCACTATTGTGCCTCTCCCTCAATCTTTAGGTCTATCAGCTGCTGCTTAGTTGTCACATCTACGAGGATGAAGATGGTGACACCTACCAGCAGTTGGCGCTACTGAGCACTGTGGGGCAGAGTTTAACACGCCTCTGGTCTTCACCAGAGACCCCTGCAAGGAAGTGTGGACTCAGATGCAAGAGGCGTGCAGGTCACGGCCCTCAGTATCAGTTAGCTGGAGAGGTGTTCAATCAGGTAGTGGTGATGGAGCACCAGAATATTGGACACATTTTTGCTTTAATTCACAGTGCTGTAAACTTCTATTTTTTCCGCTTGTAATTTATCTAATTCTGGTCATGATCTCACCTCATGTTTACACAATTCAATAAAGTTAAAAAAAACAAAGTAACAAACCTGTAGATACAGATCAATATCCCTTCTTTGTCACCTGTCTGTTGGTAATATGTTCTGTTGCAACTGAATAATTTGGTAATAGTACACAGCCAGTTCTGTATTCAAGGTGGTAAACAGAGTGTATTATTACTGACATTCTGATGTTTATGCTAAGATTTTTATATCTACATCTTGGTGTTTGTGGCGAACCAGTGTAGCACAGTTGTATTTACTTAATGTGGTAACTATTGCGACCTGGAGAAGGATTGGCTGAGTTTTATACTTCCCAAATGTCTTAACTCTTCATACCTCCTTAAAGACACAGGATCTACTGGAAAGTGGGTGTGGCTATGCTGAATGGCAGTGTGGTTGGGCTTAGCTAGGTGTAGTTTAGGTGAATTGTGGCCAATGCTTGGATTATGAACAAGGTTTATTTTCTTCTTATTCTTTCATTTTTATGTCTTGTATGTGAGATTGTCACAAATTTAGAATTACAGGATGTCTTTAACCTTGAGTCAATATAGGGAAGAAGATATATCTAAATCCTGTCACGATCTGCTTGTGGCAGCACAGCTGCATCTTCCATTGAGATACTGCTTTCCCCCTGCAGCTCCTGTCTGCTAAGAAATCTGATTGAACTTTGCCTTGTGTGTACCTGGCCTGCAGTACCCCTCTACCACCAGAGATGCTGCTGTCTCACCATTACACACCACCTACCTAGCAGGAGTTACCTCATTCCCCAATCAGCACCCACACCTGTTCGCTATCTTTATAACAAAGAGTAAAAGTGTGGACTTGCTCAATAAACTTAAAACTCTTGTGAATAAGCAATGATGTATTTAACGGCAATAATGCAGGTTTCACAGCCACTTTCATGTGTCCCATTGTCACTTGATCTCAATTGTGGACTGCAAACAGTGTATCATCATTTATCTATCTCCATTTGGAGCAGCTGGTGGTAACTGTTAAGCTCACACTGATTGCCTATTGAATTGCTCTTCTTAAATGCCAATGATTATTGCTCTTATGAGGTTATATTCAAGAGACTTTGCTATATGACTGCCGTTCCTTTGAGGCCAAGATTGGTCAAGTCATACATGGGTATTATATTGTAGCACACATGGCTACTGTATATATAAGGATTCAAACTAATTAATGTAGGCCAACTATATTTCTTTTTTTTAACACTCTCATGACCCTTTGTGAAGATTTATAATATTGAGAACATTTCTGAATGGAGCCTTAATTTGTCTGTAAGATATTGAACTGAAGTATTCATTAAACTAGTCCAATTACTTTAAGCAATCCTAATTTCTATGAATTGAGTTTATGATGTTTTTATGATTGTTTATTAATTAATTTCTATTGTTTAAACATTCTTGGGGAGGGGGAAAGTGTTTAGGATAATATAACTATCAGGTGCTTTCTTCTGTATTTACTTTTGGGCTATAACTTGTAGGTTTACAGAACAAAAAAGCAGTGTATGTATGTTATCTTAAAGTGTGTTTATAGATATGTGACCTGAGGAGTGGTGGCTAATTGTCAAGTGAAAGCCAGAATGATAAACTTAACGGAGAACGAGAAGTAGAGCACAAGACAAAGTAGAAAATCCAGAAGAGGGGGTAAAAGATTATGCTGGGTAAAATAGCTAGAAAACACATTAGTAAGAAGAGTAAGTCAGTGTATCAGAACTTAGTCATTTAATTGAAATGAAGCATGGCATTAAATTAGTTACTATACCTTCTTAAAATGTTTTATGTTGTATGCCACTATAATTACTTGTGAAGTATTTGAGGTTGTAAAATATCTGACTTTACGGCCTAATTCAAGTCAAAAGTGATGGTAGGTGAGGAGGTACAAATTGTTTATTTGTTTTTCAAATCAGGAATCACTTCTTTAAAATCCAAATCCACATAAAGAAAACACATTATATGGAGGATCTAGGTATTTCAGCATTTGTAATGTCAGTACAACCAAATTTAGGTCATCTGCATTTTTTTGTACACAACATGACAAACTCACCTATGGTAAATAAAAAGCTTTGTGAGATCCTGATATTAACAAGTGCAGAAATGTAGTTCTGATGGATCAAGGAATAAAGTGTGCGCTTCAATGAGTTGGTCACAGGAACACAGTAGTGCAGGGACAGGAAGATCACAGGAATGCATGACCTTAATAATAACGGTATTGTGTCTTTTGCCACATGTAGCTCTTCTAAAATCTATTCCTACAAGTACATATAAATACAACAATAATGTAATACGTTACATGGGTTACTAGCCCTTCTTAGACCACATTATTTTATATTCTCGTTGTTTGTTCACTCTCTAAATGATAGGTACTTTAGTTAAGATAAAATAAAGTGGTCTGAGGGTTATTTTTCTTATCAGGTGACTCTCTGACATCTTTGGTTTGCTTTAACCACCTCGCTCTGCCACTGTCAAACGGTGTTTTTTTCAGAAAGTAATATTACATAAATTTGCTGTGTTTTTCATCCCTGATTTGTGTTCTTCTTTCCTATGTATTATCAACAACTCATTTATAATTAAATCTATTACCAGTTCACATCTGTGACAGGATGGACCTCCTATGCCATCCTGTTCTGTTGCTGGGGACTAGCTGGACTTGCCTTGCCAAAGTCCTCTTTCTTTATTGCAATTGAGCCCCTCTAAATGCAGTAGGAGGGGCTCTGCTACCACTACTAGGTTCCATCACTTGTATGTAGAACCACTTCTATTTGTATATCTTTCGCTGCTAGTGTAGCCCCTTGCTGGGCACTTGGGCTGGTACCACTAACCTCTTCCTTTAGATCAGGGTTGCTGTGGATGGTACCCACTGGCCTATCATACTGGTCAGAGCAGCAGTATTGGGAGAATGTTGTTATTGGACGCTGGGTCCCATCCACAGAAGAGCCAGATAACGGATTAGATTGGCCTCATCTTTAGGTCACAGGAATTCCAGCTGGTAAGTAGGAATCAAACCAGGATCCTCACGCAGTGATGTTTAGTAGCTCAAGAGGTCCTAATAAGGACTGTTTCCCACTAGCTTGAGGTATTAGTTATTATCCAGAATTACAGATTACAATAAATGGTCAAACAGGGTTCTTTTTACACAGTTTTAGAGACCTAATCTGGCATGAGGTAATCCTGCCTCCTGTTCCTTTCACCAATCCAGGCTGATTCACGAAGCTTGCACTTCACGTGCACTTCAGCATGGAGTGGTTATCAGCTTTATATTGCTGCTAGGGAGAAAGTGGGTGTACTTCCTCACTGTCCAGAAGCTGCCATGAAGAGGGGGCTCAGCCTCCTCTCCTCCCCTGGTGAAATACTCCCAGGGACTATGCACCATGGTCTGGTCCTCCCCTGTGGCTGAAAATAGTACCAGAGGGAGAGGAATCAGATCCCGGGACAGCAGCCCCTGGCTTGCAGCTCCTGGAGCTCTCTGAACTCCAGCATGTGGCTCATCCTGCTGGGATTCCCAGGAGGCACTGCATCTCCTGGATTCATCTGAATCTAGGAGGCTGTTCTGTAAACTCCAACGGAAGCTACTGCAAGCTGGCCAGGGCTGTCTTAGCAGCCTTATAGGCCCCAGGGTAAAGCAGTGCATTGGGGCCCTACCTACACAACCACTATCAGGAATAAAAATGTAAATTATTGATAAAATTAAGCTTATATTTATTGGTACCTCCAACAAAATCAGTGTTTAAACAGTCAAAAATGCATGATAACCTTCAAACTTCATTGCTTTCTGTTCCATTTCTTTAATTATTTACGTTCAGTAGGTAGCAGGGAAGGCAATTGACATGGACTGTTAAAAATATTAGAACTGTATTATAGCTTTATGGCTCAAAAAAAATGATGTGTGTTGATTTTGTCTTGCTTATGTACAATTAGCACTTGGATGTTGTTTTCATACAGGTCAAGATATGTATTTGCAAAAGTAAAATCACGTGTACAGATAACAACTGATACTAAGAGGGTATGGAGGTTCTTAATAAATCTCCTGGAATAATATACTGAAAAGTTGTCAAGCCTATGGGTCCCCTATGCCCGTGTGGCCCCAGGGCAATTGGCCAGTGTTCCCATACGTTAAGATGGCTCTGAAGCTGACTGCTAGTGAGGAGGGGGGGTTGGTAAAGACTCCAAGGCTGCTCCCGCAGCCCCTGCTGGACCAGGGGCTGGGTAAGTAAATTCTATTTAATTGAGCAAACATTTAATTCACACATCATTTTACACACACATAGTTACAGATACCCCATTTCAGCCTGTTTACTACCGGCGCCGCAGCTTCATTACATTAAGCATATTAGTTTATTAATTTAAAAAAAAAATTCACACTCCCCAGCGCCTAGCACTGTGATTAACCCTTTTACTGCTGCGGGGCTGGGTATTACTGTGCCAGTGCTGCAGCGCACAGTTCAAATAGATGTTTAATTTATTAAATACATTTAAATGACTATTTTACACACTTGGCGCCTACCACCAGTGAAGTAACCCCTCCTGTGCTGGGTATTATCAGAGCACATTAAAAGATGTCCGCCGCATGTGTGCAGTGGCCAGACACTCGTGGACCTGGCCACAACATCTATTAATCAATATTTTTTTAAGTTATATTCTGCATCTTAGCTCCTCTCTCTTTCTCACATGCCCTCTAGTATCCCTTTAATAGTCAATATTATTTTTTGATTAATTAAAGTTAAGTAATATATTATGGCTGCCTTTGTTTTCTTCCCTGCCTCTTTGCATCTTTCTCTTTTATCTTACATGCTCTGTCTTGTCTTTTAAACTAATCACATCGCGGGGGGATTCAAATAGCCATGATGTTCTTTAAAACATAGCAGCTGCGCATTTTAATCGTTACTTCTGTAAATTCTCCGCTCATTTTTCCTTGCACCTCTGTAGGGTGCCTGTCATAAATTCTGTCAACAGAAGTAATTTTTCTGGAGAACTAAGTAGGCTTTTGTAATGATTTTAGTTCTAGAATACTGAGACGGAACAGCCCCAGCACCAGCTTCAGAGGTATCTACCTCCTAAATGAATGGTTGCAGGGCGACCCAACACTGAAGCAGAGACAAATGGCTGTTTATTTTAAAGGTCAAGTCTGTATCTGAAGGTCAATTCTTTGGATTAGCAAGCTTTTTGGTCAAAGTATCTATGGACTCAACTAAAGAAGATACATTCTTAAGAAACTGTCTGTAATAATTGGTAAAACCCCAAAACATCTGAATATTTTTTACAATTTTGGATTGAACCCAATCCTAAATAGCTTGAACCATCCCTAGATCTATATGTAACCCTGTACTGGTTATTATATCAAGAAACTAACTCTCAGTATTTGAAGAAAAATTGTCAAGTTTTGCAAACCAATAAATTTTTCAAAGTTTTAACAAAATTACACAATCAGGATTACAATGTTCTTCATTAGACTGGTCAGCTACAAGAGGTAGGGGATAGTTATTTTTAACTAATTTCATTCAGACCTTGGTAGTTAATATCAGGGCAGCAATCTCCTTCTTTTTTACTGACAAAGAGAAACGGAGGGTGGGTAACCCAACTTTAAGCATATTTTCTATATATTGCATGGCTTGGTTTTCAGATTCAGATAAAGAATCAACCTTTCCACTAGAGAGTATGGTAGCTAGTAACAAACCAATAAGTCAATCATATGGTCTTTGTGATGATAAAATCTCAGCAAATGTTTTACAAGACACAATAGCATATTTAGAAAAACTTAAGGGTACACTCTGAGGAAAGTGGAAGCAACAGATATTGATTTAAACAATTCCAAAGACAATAAAATTCTCCATGGGACAAAAGCAGACCTGATTGCAAGTTGGTAAATTGCTAATTTCCGCCCACATTCAGAACTGTACACATCTCAAGATATGCACGGGTCCGCATCGGCAGCATATGCACCTGGTTTATGCCAATTAATCACCATCTGTGTATATTTGCACCTGTCATATGGAACCGCAAGTGACAGATATGTACGAACCTTTGTGGGCATGCACATGCGAATTTGCACAATTTATGCTAGACAATCTGTGTAAATTTAACTCTGCATCTGGCCCCATATGATTATTTCATACAAGGGCTAATCTGTCAGAGAGTTATGCCAACACAGTCTGGAAAGATCAAATATCATTGGACAAGGATGAATCAAGAATAAATATATCTCAACATGTAAACTTCCTGTGGTCACACACATTTCATAAAATACATTTGTCATAAAATAAATTACACCATCCTTTAAAGATCTGTTATACAACGCTAAAACTACAAAGGGTATAATATAAACTACAAAGGGTATAAGGGTATATATATAAACTACAAAGGGTATAAGGGTATAATTCCACAAATTAGTAGCCCCTGAGAAACCGCTACCCAATATTCCTAAGAAGGCAGCCTGCCCGGTCTGACAGTTTGGAGTATCCTCTGTGGTGATGAATATGCTGATAATATATTAAGTCCCAAAGCCACAAAACATCCATGAACTGTGAACAATTCTGGACTTTGTTAATTATGGCCCAAACTGTTGTATCTCCCTGTTCTAATAATTCACACTCATTGTTCTTCTAACTCCAACGATCATGTCCTGAACTTTAAATCCAATTTGCAATTATCTCTAGAATTTTTAAAGACTTGACAGTATCCAAAAAACTTGTCTGCAAGCTTCCTTATGGATACAAGAAGAGGAGCCAAAGCTAACCGAAGTACAACTTGATAAACATTTTCTTGGGCTGAAACCCTAGTGGACAATCTGACAAAGCTTGAATTTGTTCTGAGTTGGGCTAGAATCGATTGTAATATACTTCTATTAGGCATGTTATAATGTAATGATCAATAGTGTCACCAGCAGATCATATAGTATAGCCAGACAAGTTATGATCTCCCCAGACAAGTTATGATCTCCCCCTTTAGCAGCCCCTTCTACTATAGAGCTTGATGTGTTCACTGGTACTCAGTTGCCCCTAGGTCTTATACATGCAAATATAGTCACAATATGGTTACAGCTAGTGATCAACACAAGGATGTAAGTAGTCGGATAGGGTGAGTCATATAGAAACAGGCAAACCAGTACAAAATCAACAGCTAGAAATAGAGGTTGATACACAAATAATAATGCAAAGGCAATGGCATTGGAACAAAGCAAGGGATTGCAGCAACATATCCAGATAGTCAATAGCACTCATATTAGAATACAGAATTTGTAACGGGCATCTAAGTGATGCCTGGTCTCCACTTAAATAAGCACAGAGCATAAATTAAGGCATATGTTAATTCAGAGTACAAGGATACACATCTGCAAGCTTAACAGCACAGGTGCATAATTTGATAAGGACTATAAAAATGGACAATGAGGTTCATGTATGCCTCAGAAGACGTACACCTGGTAAGGACAGAATTGCCATAATTGAAGTGTGGTCTACGTGACATAACTCTTAACTAACATTACTCTGACACATTTTGTTCAACTGGTGCTCATTATATAAATTAAATAAATTACATTATTATAAAGCTTTGGCAAAAATCTAAATGGAGTTCTGAAATATATTTTTGCATAATATTCAAAATGTTTTTATTATTTGTGTTTAAATCTCATGAGCATAATGAGAGTTCTTAAGTGCATAGATTAATGCATATTAACACATAAGTTATCAAGCCTTTGCTACTCTGTGTTCTAGTGAAGACTAAAGATGAAATTGTCATGTTCCGGGCTGTTGGGGATGATCTTCTATTGGTTTGCCCAGAGCAGAAAAAAAACAAATCTGTTAAATGGCAATGGACATCATCTGACTCTCTACATAATGACATTATAGAAGTGAAATCTGTTAATGAAACAACAAGCACAGAACACTTTTCCAGTCGTCTTAAAACTTCAAATGCAGCAACACTTGCAATTAAAATTTCACCCGTGAGGTTTATGGATTACGGAAAATACAAGTGTAGTTTAGCAGAAAACAACATGGGAACTACAATAAATCTTGTTACTGTTAAAGGTAAGTTTGTCTTATTAAGTTTATTTTTACTAAAATATACCCTGTGATTATTACATGTAGCTAAAATAAAATAAAAGCTGAGTATGTTACCATTGCTTTTTTTAGGTCACAGTATATTGTTTACAGTTTTCACTTCCACATTTATATTGCGTGCAAGTCCACAGCACAAGTGCTACAGTGAGCTTATTTTTGAGAGTGCATGTTGGGTCCTTTAAGCATACCTCCCCACTGACCTGATGTAGGGAGGACAGTCCCAATTTGAGGGTTTTGCCTCGATGTCCCACCAACAACTTTGTCCGAAAGTGAGAAAGTTGGGAGGTAATCTGCTCCTGTGTGCGGCATTGAAGGGGTGTTTTGAAAGGGGCCTGGGGCCCAGCACTCAGAGGTGCTGGACACAACACAGGGGGTAATTAACATACCCCAACATCACATGGCCATGTCCCCTTCTCACCGCCACGACATGGCGGCAGTTGAACATTGTGCTAACCCGAGCGTCAAATAATTGGGAGGTAAGAACTTAGTAATGTCTCTGGTTTGCAATGATTATAAGCAGTGGTTTATGTCACATACAGATTTGTTTACTTTGATAATAAAAAACTGAAGTTTACAGTATATTCAGAGTAAGAAAATAGATACATTGTTTATTCTGTCAATTCTGAAAACTACAGACATTTTCACAGACGTTTATTTGGACAAATCCTTAATACTGGGATAGAGCCTGAAAAATGAGGAACAGTTGGCAACAATTTAGTTTGTGATGTAAAATGGATGTTAATTCATGGTTACTTAGGGGTTTGAATAATGAAATCACATTATAAATTTAAAAAGTCTGATTTTGATTTTTGTTTTTCAGTCAATGCTCACCCAGCCTCTTCAGATCTGCCTCACAGCAATGTGTCCCTTACATGCTCATTATCTCATTTTGTAAATAATAAACGGATTTCTTTGGTGTGGGTACAAATAAGTGGAACTGGATCTAGTAACGGTCTTCCAGTAAAAAGTCAGAATGTGACTTCGGAATTCAAGGAACATACAATATTTTTGAAAAACATTAATGAAGTTATGAACTGGACATGTTTAGTATTCAGTGAAAATCTACTAGTGGCTTTAGCACCAATCACATTGAATTATACCAGGGCTCTGGAACCTCAACCTACAGGTATTAGTCACATATCTGCAAGAAAACAAGTCATGTATTCAGTTCAATGCACAGGTATGTTCTATATATATTGTACAATGAACAACAGAAAGATCCTTCAGACACTATTCAATTGTCCGCAAGGTTTTTTTTAGAACTGTTTTTTTATCATTTTCGAGGGGGTTAACTTTACCCTTGATTCAATTCAATTTTTAACGCTATGTTTTTTTTTCATAAAATGGTCCTCTCCTGGTCCAGTAGAAGGTCTATTGAAAGTATAGGGTGTGCGAGAGGCAGCCGCGTTAAAAGCTATTCAATTGTTTTTTAACGCGGCGCGTTAAACAGGCAAGTATGCTGTTTTATCTCGCACTTCTTTGGGGTGTGTTAAAAATAAAAAAACCTCTGAAATATATTTGAAATCATGTAATAATGTGAAAAAAACTTAAACTTATGTTTATCACTAATGTCTAACATGTAAAACTTGATTTTCTTGTGAGAAAATAATGAAATAAAAAAAAACATAAAAAATAAAATAAAATCACTAATTAATTATATTTATGTGAGTTTTTGGTACAAATATGAATGTAGTAATGTGTTTTGACATTTAAATATGAATGTAGTAATGTGTTTTGACATGGTATAGATGATTCTATGGTAAAAAATAGTTCAATTAAAAAATATGCTAACGAAAGTACTGTAATGTAGATATAATCAATGTGTAATGCAATCCTTCACTCACCTAAAAACTCGCAAACACAATGATTAACGCGCAGGAGCAGCGTTCCCTCTTTTTCAATTGAATTGCACGAGTTTTTGCACTGCGCTAACTAAAAACGGTCGCTATTGCAGTTAAAAACCAGCGGTAGATTATTTTTTTTTACGCTGCGGGGAAAAAAAAACCTTGCAGACAATTGAATACCCCCCTAAGAGTAGCCATGATGGTTTAGTAACATTGCATAATAATAGTAGTTACTTAAAAGTTGCTTCAGATATTCAAAGCATTATGTCTCAATAGAATACCTCTGCAACATCAAATAAAAATAATAAATATGCACTACATTATAAAAATTTTAAATTGTGCCAGCAAATACCAGATCAGTAGTCTTAATTTTTAATGAGGAGTCTAAAACAAGGAAAATATTAACCCAAGTATCCAATTTTTTCCTTTCAGAATCCATGAAGAAGGGATCCTCAAAAAAAATCCTTGCATTGGTCATCTCAGCCACCATTGTGATTGTAATGGTATATGTTGTTCTTATAATGTGTTCATGCCGATTATTGAATAAATCAGGTATGTTAACGTTCCCATAATTTTAAAATAAAAAATGGAATCCTCTAATGTAGCGGAAAATGTTTAAAAAAAAAAGCATACAGCCTCAGAAATAAGTGCATGCAAATGTTTGGTACAACATCAACTGTACAAGTTAGATTTATCAAACCACCTTAAAAAGTAAAAATGGAGTTATTGCCCATAGCAACCAATCAGATTCTAGCTCTCAATAGACAATAACGGAAATCTAATTGGCTGGACAGGCAACACCTTCACTTTTCCTTTTTAGAACGTTTGATAAATTTACCCCTATTAGAGAGGAACTTCCAGGAAAATAAAAGCCATAACCTCCCCCCCTAATAGTCCCAATTTCCATGACAGAGTTCTATTTTGCGGTATCTCAGAGAATGGGAATTATCTAATTGTGGACGTGACCTCATGGAATTGTGTGCATTAGTGGCGATGACAGTTTTATTTTAAAATACTCACATACACATATAAAATGGGCAAAGTAGCCATTGTAGTCATTGCAGTTTTTTAAATGTTAAGCAATACTTTATCTGACTCAATGGGACAGCAGACTTTAAAACTTGTGTAGGTACAGTGCAAATGAACAAAATTCATTGTGCTTCTGTTTTTGCACAGATGCATATGGAAATGCACATGAGTTATCTTGCCAAGATTGCATCCATTGGTTTCATTTTGCGGGACAAGTTGTTCAAATGCATTTCATGTTGCAGTGATTGTACATTTTTCTAGGTGTGTTTGCCAACCCTTTTAAATTGAGGATAAGTAAAATCTTGTAGGGGGGGCAACATTCAGGCAACCTCAGTGAACCCTTTTAGTGGCACGCTTTTTACACCACCATATTGGGGTATTTAATTGCTTTGGTAGGGGCTCCAACGCTTACCACAGTACAAGGCAGTACAAGGTACCATACACTCAAACTGATAGAAATGTAAAGTTGTCACATCTGAAAAGAAGACAAATGTGATGTCAACGTATTGTCATGAGTTATTTCATATACTAGAAAAAATGATCAGTCATTTACCAGCGTTTTTAATTTACTCGTTTGATGGAGCATTTGTTTGATGAACCCATTGGCAGTCGTACTTTGCACAGCGTCCTCTGCCAGCCACAATGACCGCAGCTAATATTGGAAGCCAGATTGTAAACTATTCTACCAGACACAGGGGCATAGAGCACCCTGCCAGCCACACAGGGCACATAAATCACTGCCATCCACATAGGGCGCTGAATAAGGAAGCACATATAGACAACTGGCAGTCCCACACAGAGACCCAGGTAGCCCCATGGAGCATTGCTAATTGTCTGTATGTGTGAGGAAACACTCAGTGATGCAGTGTGAGCAGAGGTGGGAGATTAGTACCACTAGTAGTCTCTCCTTCTGATAAGTGTAGAGTCAGCTAGGATCATTTGCTAAATACGCCACATTCCATATGTGGAGCTGAACAGAGAGTGAGCAATCAGCAGTCTGAGTGGATATTTAGTATTCTGCCTCCACTAACAGACTAGCCAGGCTTGGCCTTTACACAACAGGTCATAGATCTACAATACATATTACCTGCATTCTGTTGCTTTCTTCCTCTCTCTTTAGATTGACAGATTATTTATTTATGCATTAGTATTTTAGTTCGCATGCTGCAACCACATATCAGTTTATAGCACTTGGCATTAACATTATGATAATTGGGGTATTTTTAATAGGCAGTTACAGTTTGATACATATTTTATCGAAATCTTTATCACGTCAGCCATTTGTTAATCAGGATTTCATTAAGCATTCATATTATTAATTTTCATTACTGCAGCATCCTTGAATTAGTGACAACACTATGTTCTAATAATTTATTAGCAGGCTTGCTGATTATGTTTTGTTTCACAATTACATATTTAATTGTATGTTGACTTTTTATCAATTATGTGCACTTGACACTCTGTAACCATGTTTGCATATAATAGGTACCATTTTGTTATTAATTATTTAAAATTTTCTTTACTTGATTTGACTTTTTTATCAGTCTGAACCTTAGCTAGGGTGAGTTGAGCATTTCATACAAGGCGTTCATATATATTTTTCTCCTGAAATCTTGAAATTTGGTGTGAACAAAAATATGTCAATAAATGTTTTTTTTTTTACCAATGGCTTTTGAGTGCAATTTTTCAGGCCAATTACCTTTTTTTTTTGTTGAAATGTCCTAATACATGGATCTTTCTAGATCATTAAAACTTAAAAGCATTGGCTGTGCACAAATATTATTTCCACCGTTGTTACATCGTTGATGTGATACTTCGATTAGAATCGATGATAGATTATTATTGTTATTACTATTATTATTATTATTATTATTATTATTATTATTATTATTATTATTATTATTATATTGCTGTCATGTTGATAATATTAAAAATAAAATAAATATTAATATAAATAAATTTAAGAACTGTTGTCCGTGTGGATATTTCTGTAAATCACTTTTAGAGACTAGTATAACAATACTGTAACTTACAAGATAATGATTCCCTAAGACTAAGACTTAGACTCATGTATGAAATAATTATTCACATTAGCTATTATTTATCTCATCTCCATTCTCCACTTATTTATTGTAGGTGATACAGAAAATCAGTCTGTAGACTCAAAAACTCAAGATGTGCAGTATGTGTCCGTTAGATTTAGTAAGAAATGGAAAGGTAAGTCATTCTGCACATTAACACTAGTCTCTTGAGTTTTTTGCTAAACCATGTTTTCAGGGAAGGGGCAAAGAGAAGCATATAGTACTATAGCCTGTTTAGCATCACTCTGTACGCCTTTGTAAGCACAAGTCAGAGGACTTTGAAGAGGTTTTCTAATTTAACTTTGAAGCCATTGTAGCAAATTGGAGGCTAGCTCTCCTTATCTGAAGATGAGATGGATACACCTGATTGTGAGGCAGTCTCATTGCTACAAGTAAACTATTGAAGAGGACTGGATGGATTTTATTAAACGCCCTATCAGTTGATGTCTTGACCTCGAACACTTTGTTAACTGTGCATACACATCATAAAGTACATAGTAAATAACGATAGTCAACAAGCTTGATTTTGGAAAAAAACAGGTAAAATGTAGTAATTGGTGTCAAGAAAAACAGAGTGTTGATCAGCTAAAATATCCAATACTATAAATAAAAGGGGGAACAGCAGTACCCCAGTTCTTTGTGGGACACGAAGACCCTCACTCCCTGCCTTTGTTTTGGTGGGGACCCCCTGCACAAAACATACAGCCGTTCAATTAAGAGGGCAGTGCTCCGCGGCCCGACTCCTCTGACACTAACGTATTGATCACTGACCACAGCTCTGTTCCTCCAAAGCTAGGCTTATCCACCAACTACATCTTTGAAGACCACACCAAAACCCTAATCTCCTGGATAAACAATCCGATGCCCTCTTCTGTAAGATGAACCCCATTAGGTCTATAAAGATATCCATAATGGAATGGGTTGTAGTTGAATAGTCCACTGTCATAACGTCCACACAGTTAAAAGATCGACAGTCATAATGTCTACATGTTTACTAGGTCAACACAGTTAAAATGTCGACATGTAATATGGGTCCCAGCATTCCCAGGCAGCCAGTAAGTGTTTGGGTATAGTGGTGCTTGTAGTGCTGCAAGCACCAGCATACCCATGGCTGCCAGGGCACAACAAGTTGGGAAATCACAAGTATCAGCATGCCCTAGCACCAAGGCCCACTGGGACCAGTAGTGCACCAAGGAAAAATGTAAATAAAATAGACACCAGTGTGAACATTATTTTTATTGAAACAAAACATCCCTACACAACCCTCATTTACCCTATTCATTGGTCACCTATATCCAGGGTTTTCATGTGTAATAAATCCATGGATCTTTGGCAAAATAAAAAAACTCTGACAGACGATGCAAGACTAGCTCCCGGCGCTAAAATGAGGTTTTATGGTACTAGTCTTATTTATAACAAGGGAATTTCCCACGGCTTGAACTGAAGCCCTGAGTTCAAGCTGTGGGACCAACCTGGGACTGAACTATGAGCTGAAGCTGTACTGAAGACGTGACCCAGTTTCCTCTTGGGGTGAACAACCTCCTCATATAGGTCTGCTTGGGGCGGTGGGGTTTATATTAAAGGGTGTCATCCATTAGAAAAAAAACTCTTTAAGAGTATTTGACTTAATTCATCTCTTCTGAATAACTTTATAGTTCAAGCAATGCATTTTCTGTGTTAAAATCTGGAATAAAAGACTAATAAAAGACTAATAAAAGACACTAATTTATAGAAATGCAGACATAAGTTATTGAAAAAAGGTATATCTTGTAAAAGGAACCAATTACAAGTTCTTTGCATTAAATGATCCTCATGTCATCATCATCAACATTTATTTATATAGCGCAATCAGATTCCGTAGCGCTTTACAATTAGGAACAAACAGTAATAAAACAATACTGGGCAATACATGCATACAGAGAGGTAAGAAGACCCTGCTCGTAAGCTTACAATCTACGTATGAAGGAGAGATTTACCTTCGCGGACAGGTCTGCCTTATCCAAAGTCACTAAATTTGGCACTGTACCCCAATAGAAGTATTTAGTAATACATCTCTTATTTTATTACTGGTATGTTTTATTAGAAAATGTCTTTGATGGATGTAGCATTGGTAATTATTATTATTGTTATGGTGACAAATATGATTTAAGAAAAACGACAGCAAAAACAATAATTATGATAATATTACAATTACAGGAGATGCAAAGGATCTGGGCTCCGATGACATTCTACCTGATGTTAGTATGATCTTTATTATTAATATATTCCAATACAGGTATGGGATAAATTATCTAAAATGCATGCATCTTTGGGTATTTCCATAATTTTTTTCCCCATAACTAAGTTATAAGTGTAATAAATCAGATTTTAATTGGCCCCTGTCTATTCTCAAACTGCCCCTGGTATTCCTCTGTTCATTAATGTGTTCCGTAGTGCTCCTCACAGTGACTGTAGGAGAAGAAACCTTTTACTTAAATTCCATTTTATTGTTTTTTTAAAAAATGCTTTTCTGGGTATAAACTTAAACCTGAATGTTTCTAACATCTATTATTGTTTATGTTTAATTTAGAAACCTGCTGAACATGAAATACTTTATGCAGATATAAAACAGGACAAGATGTATCTGAAGGAGCTCCCAGACCATGTCTGTTAAATCAATCTCAATCTAATTACAATCGGTGACCATTGATACTTTCCTCATCCCATCTCTCCTCTACTCAGCTGCTATACTCTTGAGCACCGACTTGTCCTTCAAGCATTGCCTTCAGCAAGCCCCAACCTGGCCTTCCAACAATGTGGCTCTCCAACAATGCTGAGACTTAAATCAGGCTCGGCACCCATGCTATGTACTCTATCCTCATCGGCTGGGCCAGCACGCACAGAACCCTTCTATCAACTTAGCGCCGGAGAGATTCATCACTAGCTGGGATAGTCTGGCCCTTTGTTCCTATCATGAATAACATTGTTCCACTTAGTCTTTCCTCGGACTCCCCTGCATACCATTACCTTACTTCAACCTGGCAATAAACCCTCTATCCTTGTACAGCTCAGACTGCACCCCTGCTCTACTAGCTGACCCTTTTTCTGACCCCCAGCATTAAATCCACTCTACCCAGCTTCACCATTGAGGTCTACCAACGGCTCTGCACGAGTTCCGCTCAACTGTGAACATCTGACACTCAGGACCTGCCAACTCTGCATTCACCTTCACCCGACTTGGTTTCATTTTCCCCAGGAAGTTCCAGTTCTCGGCTCACCTTCCAACTACCCACCCGAGACCCCAGTTAAGCTAGGCCTGAAGCCCCAACAGGGTCACCTCTCTGACTGAACCAGCCTCTTCACCTAGCCACAAATCCTATCATTTGTGCCATTTTCCACCTGGTCTGATAAATCTCCATTGCTATGCACCCCTACTTCACCAATTGCTTTCCATGTCTCTGTATTCTACCCCAACTACCACATCACCTGGTCCATACCCCAAACTAAACAGTCCTCTTGATCCTCTTGATCCTACTGTCTCTCTTCACCATCCCCCTCTAGAATGAATGCTCTCATGGGAAAAATTCTCTATACATTATGTCCCATACCTATTCATTATTGCTCTGCTTCGTATGCCCTCTGTTATGTCATATGCTCAATTCTTGTACACCATGTGATTAGTTCTGTTAATTGAATCAATGTAATTTTTATTCTGCTCATTTGTATCCAACTTCTACCTCATATGCCCCAGTCATGTCTTAGCTGAATGTCATGTGATTTGTTTTTTTAATTGCATCCATGCATTAATTATTCTGCACATTGTACCTTTGATTATATCTACTGTTTTTCAAGTCAGTCATATCTGTATACATACATCAATGATGATGATGATGTTGTACCTGTGAAGGCTCCATGACATCTCTCAAACCAGAAGACAAAATATAGTTGTCAGTAAAACAATATGTCAGTAAATGTTTATGAGATGCCTTCATAATCATTTTTGTGCGTGGAGGACCAGCAGGTAACACTGTTATATTGATTAATTGCTTCATAAAGAGGCAATATATTTTCTGAGGTTTATATAATTATGAAAAAGCACTGGATTCATGATCGGACTTATGTCCCCTTGCGTGCCATATCTTGCGTGAAATAGCTCTACGCATACTCAGAAATGGTCCTTTTGCCAATAAAGGCAATTGCATACAATTCATATTCAAATGCAAAGTACACTTACTACCCCTACAACTTGAAAGGTGAAAAGAGGGTGGAAAGAGGCAGACAAACATAGGCAATGTACAGTAAGGACGTGCAAGTTGCATTCCGATTAAAGCAGACCCTTTATGTCTAATATAGAAAAATCATATTTAAAATTTAAAGTTGCAGCACATGCATTTTTTGGTTCTTTTTATTTCTATGTTTCATCACATTTACTAGACAACGACCATTTCCTTATTCCAAAAGTATGTTTTGAATATGTTGTTGTTTGTAGGAACAATTATGTTTAACCAATGGATTACAAATTGCTATGGATATTATACCTTTTCACTTTGTCTTTTTGTATATTTCTATTTTCATTTGGTTCATTCCTCATCTCCTCAATTAGCTACAGCAAATGGCCATTTTTTTCTATGCCTACCAATCCTAAAAACACCCGTAATGTCAATAGAATGAGTGCCATGGCCCAGCCGAGAGACAGCTGCAGTAAGGGAGAAAGAACAGTTATTTCCACAAGATTTATCAAAAACATTGTTCAAACATTTCTTTTGAACAGTTTCAAGTGCACCTGTCATTTCATTTATAAGCACCAAATGGTGGAGGGACAGGGCAAAATCCTCATAAGTGGTACAGTGTGCCTTGAAGTGTAGCATTATGTTTCATGTGTGACACATCTTTGCTCTTCACACATCCATACACCAGCATATACAATAGAGTGTAGTACAATATTACAGTATGATTTATTTTTTGTGCAATACGCTATATGCATATGACGCATTTTCCATACCTATTGGACAGAAAAGAAAATGCCACTGAGCATGAAAAGTCTTAGGCATCTACCGATGCGTTTTTATGAACTTTGCATAATGCATTTTTATGCCGGATGCATCCATACAAAACATTGTTGTGCTAACTGTTTTGTGCAACATAGTGAATATCAACATTTTAATTTCTCATGTCATCCATGTATGCATTATTTTTCAAATTATTACACATGTGTATTGCGCCATAAACACTGTTAAAGATGTGAATTTGTTTTTAAGTCATCTTTTCATAAAGTCAAAATTTTTGGATTAAATATGCAAATAGCTGTACATTATTAAATAATCAAACATATAGGTCCTGAATTATCAAGTAACATAAATGCCGATATGTGCCATATTTTGTGTAAAATCGCACCGAGCATGTCCAGAACCAGAGCATACACCAGAGAACATAGCAATGTCCAATTCATCTTCGAGTATAAAGGACCCTTACTACAGTCTATGATTTCAGGGGTGGAACGGGGAGGGGACTGGGCGTTTGCACATAATGTACAGTAAGGGCGTGCCAATCTCCACCGCACACACAGGCGTTTGATTCAAGCTTTGGGCATCTCATAAATTAGATGCATCTGTGACATGTATAAATTATTATGTAGGCAACACAGTTATGGCTGCTGCAATGTTCAAGCTGCTCCGGTTGCCACTGAAGTTATTGAATGGAGCAGTGAATATTAAGCTGTTAGTTGATGTTCCTCTGGATGCCCATGTAGACCTCCCTTTTTAATACAGTAAATGTATTTGCAGTCCCGAGGGTAGCTATTTATCAAACTATTTTATAAGAATGAGGCACTCCCCTTTGTTGAATTATGTTGCCCTCATCTTTGCACACAGAGTATTTTAAATAATCTAAGAAACTGATTTGCAAGCATCACAATGGTGTGCATCATTACATCACAGAACAGCACCCTCGGTAAACATCATATATTATTACACACATAAAAGTCATGATAAGTTTCAAGATTTTCAGGTTTACTACATTTAAATGCAGTAAGTTATTTTTTTATTCCTATCAACCTGTGCTTGAAGTTTTTCAAACCAAGTCTCAGTTTTATCTTCTACAAGTAGATTGGACCACATAAGGTATGTCTGGTCGGGAGGTAGTTCGTTTGTTGATCTGTGATGGAGCACATCTGACATTACCAATTGATGGTGGATATAATGTGGATTGCATGTTGTGTAATCATTTCCAGTTTGTGTGGAGTGCAATTAACTGGTACCACAGGGTATTTAAACTTGGTAGATGGTGTTTTATGTGTTTTTGTTCTTTTTGGTCTTGAAAGAGGTGCTTATAAAGGACTGAAACATTGACCTTTGACCTGTAATACAGTGAGTAAATAACATGAAGTGAAGCAGATTGTGAATAACTGGTGAGTGTCCTCTCTTGGTGATGAATCAATGCTCTGTATTCCAGTGTTTATCCCAAAGAGGAAATAAAGACCACTCAGTCATCATCTGCTATGTATATATGTGTGTGTTTTCATAAAATAACATTTGTATAATTGCTATATCCCTAACAATACCCATGTGAGACCCTTCCCTTGATCACCTATTTCTCAATGGTCCCGACAGAAATGTCTAATCCACTAGAAAGGCAGTCTATTACCGTACCTAGAGGAGGATTGTGGAACCATCTTACGATTCAAGAGATGCTTCCAGGTACCTCAACAGTGTATTCCGTAACTAACTGATATTATTGGCTTTCTATAACATTACCGTGTATTACTTTGAGTATGTCTGAGATGATAACCCATAAAACAATGTATAATTAATGTATAGTCTAGGAAATATGCTAATACAAAAAGAAGTCCATCTCACAGTTCTTTTGAAAGTTCTATATAAGTGATAGAAGGATTCCAAGTATTTCAGAATTTACTTTTTATTGTGGAATTGACAAATCAATTGCTTCATTAGCTTGATGTTAGACAATCAAACTATTTATTCAGACATAGATTTGCTGCTGTGTAAGTACTTCTGTATGCCTTCTAGCTGTTATATGATTATACATGTATGTATGAAACAGCAGCATTAATGGATCCATGAATACCCAAGGGTCTTGTATATAAGTAGCAAAATGAAAAGTTTCATTGAATTCTAATGAGTTATAACAGGCACAGAAAATAAAAAAAAAGGAGGAACACAGGGAAAAAAGCAGATCGACGGACCAAGGCCAAGAGCGGAGCTTTCAAATACCTTGTTTTACCTACTCTAAGTGGTTGTTTATGCTATGAGTAAGGTAGATGTGGGCTGTAATTCTGCCCTTGTGAATAAAACAAGGGGACTCTTATATATGCCAATTACCATGTATATCTACATCCATTTACCATGTATCTACATACTAATGTCCAGTTTGAGAATAAAGTGTCATAAAGTGTCAACCTTGATTCATACAAATAGCGTTTTACCATGCATTAATTGGAGTTGTCTGGATCAGCTTATTATGTTTATCTGTTATTATACCAAATAAAATGCCATTATGTATTTCATGTATTTACTTTTGTATGATCTGAGTCAATTTCAATGTGATTTGTAAGCAGGCTCTGCCTGACATAACATTTTTAGCATTTTTATGTTTTTCAATCAGGTACCAATTATCTAAAATATTATAGCCAATCTTGGAAAACCGATGTCATATTCGGAATCAGCAGCACAAACATTCCCCAAAATCATTCTATTGTGATTGGCAACAAAATGATTGTTGACCAGTGTAATATATCTATAATATAAATGCTTAGTGGCTTGTGTTAGTCTGTCTGTGTGTGTGTGTAAAAAATAAAACCAAGCTGCAGCGCCACCTGCTGGGCGGAGTTATACACTGACCTACTAAATTCTTAGTGTGTGTGGGAAAAAAAATCAGAAAGGGCTGAAATTTGGTATACTAAGATGTTTTTAATTTGTTAATTTAATTTGTTAATTGTTAAAAGTGTTTATAAAGATTTAAAAAATATATATATATATATTTCTTGAAGGAGAAGTGACAGTTGGGAGTGGTTGGTGGTTGCCGGGGGTGACAGTGGGGAGTGGTTGGTGGTTGCCGGGGGTGACAGAGTGAGAGGAGTGTGATACTCAGGACTGCTGAGAGAGATCCCTGTGTCTGGATAGACATCTGGATAGATGTGGGGATGAAAATGAAGGATGAGGTGATGGAGAAGAATGATGAGGTGGTGACATGTGGACAAAACCACACTAAAAAAGGGCGCTTACGTCGGGAAGTAACGTTCTTCCCCTGAGGAGGCCTGGGCTATGGCCCAAATGCATGACAAGAACCTTTTTAACACCTTAAGTAGCTTGATTTGACTAGAATGCATGAGTATCATGCACGGGTTAACTTGTATATATATATATATATATATATATATATATATATATATATATATATATATATTTAACACACAGCAGATATATAAAGAGCGCTAATAACCTCAACGTAACAACCAGTATAAATAACTGGTAGATGGATATACCAAGATATACACAATCAGTCCCAATAAAAGCACATAGCTCGTTTAAGAGCGGCAGCCTTGAGTCACTTGGGTCCAGATGGTTAATCCGGAGGGATGTGGTAACTGCGGATAGATAAACAAGTATGGCGCTCCAATGTGTAGTATTGATAGTAATATGGGAAGATGTAATAAAATGCGTACCATATAGATGAAATCAATGATCGTATGGTAGAAACGGAGTTCATCTTCTGAGGTAATGTCTCCCCCTCTCCAATAATAGCGATAATGTGGGTCAAAAAATAGAGAAACACAAATAGTGTAATAGAGTTTATGTACTGTATCACCACATGTGATAAACCTCCACCAGGATCAAATGTTAGCCCGGCACCAAATGGGTTAATCTTATGAGTACACCTCCAAAAAACACCAACAGCTTATACTGCGTACCAGATGCTGCAGAGTGAACTCAGGTAAATTAGCAGCAAACCCTGTAGTCACATTCCAGCAATGATGATTAAATTCTCCGGAGCTTCATCTCTTGAACACAGGAAATCTTTAGCAGCAGTCCCTCCCAGGTATAGGGGTTTACACCTAGCAAGGGCTGGCTCTATTGGGCTGGCTCTACTGGCACTATTTGTGTTTCTCTATTTTTTGACCCACATTATCGCTATTATTGGAGAGGGGGAGACATTACCTCAGAAGAGGAACTCCGTTTCTACCATACAATCATTGATTTCATCTATATGGTACGCATTTTATTACATCTTCCCATATTACTATCAATACTACACATTGGAGCGCCATACTTGTTTATCTATCCCCATATATATATATATATATATATATATATATATATATATATATAATATTAGTGAAGTGTAAGAAATATGTAACCAGACAGTTCAGATAGGCCAATAGTTTGCCTTCCCACACAAGTATTATGTATTACGGACATTAATGCAAATTTGGTTGCCAAAAACATTGGTCTTGACAAGACAATGCAATTGAAAGTCCACATTCTGAGAAATTAAGAGGACAGAATTTGGCACTGGCAAAAAATGCATGTATAGATATATTTTCCATTGTACACCTCTTCTCTTGGGGCACTAAGTTGCTTGATATAATAAATACAATAGGGCAACAATTGCGCTGATGTGACATTAACATCATATGTTTACAGAGTCTAATATGTCCCTAAACCAGCAAGGGGCATATTACATAACACTCCCCTCACAGAACAATGTGCGTATATGAGACATACTTCTTACAGAAATAGATATATAAAAACAAATATCTTTATTAACAGATGTATCTGGCTTAAAACACATAAAAACATTAAAATCAGCAATCTTCAAGAGCAGGATCCAGTCCTTTCAGGGTATGCACTT
The DNA here is from genome assembly GCF_038048845.1 of Mixophyes fleayi. Lineage (NCBI taxonomy): Eukaryota > Metazoa > Chordata > Amphibia > Anura > Limnodynastidae > Mixophyes > Mixophyes fleayi. The sequence goes on along the minus strand of NC_134405.1, from coordinate 300,600,637 downwards.
ACCCTGGGTATAAAGATGTTATAGCATGTAGAAAACACGCCAGCTTGTGCAGGATGTTATACATCCAGAGTTGGAGACAGCTTCACACGGAACTGTTACAGCTGCTTTTAGATCCCCACTCACACCAACGCGTTTCATATCAAGTTCTTCATCAAAGTGTCACCTTGTGCAAGACTGTCATCCAGCACACACTCAGGGATTTTCATTCATTTACCTTAATAGATTTTTTTATCCTGTGCAATTAGATTACAAGAGCTATAACTAACACAGACTGCCATATGTGTTCAGGTGCATTGTGTTTACTGTGCAAGACTATCATCCAGCATACACACGGGGATTTTCATTTATTCACTTGAATGGATTTTTTCAGTGGAAGGAATATTAAATCTATTATATCTACATCACCTACTGGTGATATTATTTTCAGTAGGAGAAATATCCTTATTCTTTATCACATATTGGTTTTGGTTTATATATTATACCATATATACAGGTCACACTAAGTTTTGTATTTTTATTTTCTTCATGTACACACCGGAAGAATAAAAGAAGAACTCACAACTCATTAAGCTGAGAAAGGACTCAAGACCTCAACTACAGACCGTGGCATTAGTAGACATTTAAAAGATGATGAGAGGGCACAATGTTAAATGCTGCAGGTCAAGTTGGCAGTGTCCTTGGACAATTTGGACAGCTGTGAAGCGCTCATTAGAAAATAGACTGAATGACTGTTAATGCTATAAATAGTAATTGTGATGAAACTGTTGAACATGTACTTTTTATCCCATGCACCCCTAGAGCAGGGGTCGGCAACCCCCGGCACGCGTTCCAGGCGTAGCACGCAGACCACATGCGTCTGGCACGCCGGCGCTCTGCAGCTGCTTCACCATCTGTAGACGGGCACTTTTCCGGGCTGCTTTTGTTGCAAGCTGCTTCACTAAAGCAGCCGATTATGGCTGAAACAGAGTACTGCGCATGCGCAGCAGCTCAGTTTCGTCCGTAATCGACTGCTTTAGTGAAGCAGCTTGCAACAAAGGCAGCCCGGTGTTAGTATTAGGAACGCTTTGCTCCATCTCCTAGAACGGTGTTTCCATGGCAACTGCTACTTTCCCCGGTGGTCTAGGAGGAAACAGGAAGTATGGCAGGATGCCATTCTCCATTTTGCGCTACTGCCCATGGGCGGATGTCCGAACCTGGAAGTTCGGCTTTTCACACTGCACTTCCATTACAGACACTGAAGAGACAAGCGGCAGCAGAGTAAGTTGCGTGCCGCATATAATATAAAGTAATAGCATATAACTGGATGTTCCCTACTGTATCCCTACATATATATTAGAGAGTCTGTCTGCCCACAACATAAACCACGGCTGTGCAGTATAGTAAAGTACCTGCATCATATGTACCAGCACGGCGGTTCCCAAACTGTGCGCCGCGGCTCCCAGGGTGCCGCGGCGCTGTCACTGGGGTGCCGCGGCGCTGTCACTGGGGTGCCGCGGGCCAAGCATTGAAAAAAATAAATAACACAGAAGTTTACCAATCTGTCGGGCGCTGGGACCCAGCAGACTCCTCTCTCCCACAGCTGTCACTGAATATCGACGTCAGTAACAAGCTGCTGCGGGAGAGAGTAGTCTGCTGGGTCCCGGCGCCTGACAGATTGGTAAGTTTCTGTGTTCTTTCTTTTTATTCTATGGCTGGTGCGTGGCAGAGGAGTGAGAGGGAGCGTGACAGCGGGGAAGAGAGGGTGACAGCTGGGGCAGAGAGGGTGACAGCTGGGGCAGAGAGTGTGACAGCGGGGCACAGCAGGACAGAGGAGGGTGACAGCGGGGCACAGCAGGACAGAGGAGGGTGACAGCGGGTCACAGCAGGACAGAGGAGGGTGACAGCGGGGCACAGCAGGACAGAGAAGGGTGACAGCGGGGCACAGCAGGACAGAGGAGGGTGACAGCTGGGGCAGAGAGGGTGACAGCGGGGCACAACAGGACAGAGGAGTGTAACAGGGGCAGAGGAGGGTGACAGCGGGGCACAACAGGACAGAGGAGTATAACAGGGGACAGAAGAGGGTGACAGCGGGGCACAACAGGACAGAGGAGTGTAACAGGGGACAGAAGAGGGTGACAGCAGGGCACAACAGGACAGAGGAGTGTAACAGGGGACAGAGGAGTGTAACGGGCAGAGGAGGGTGACAGCGGGGCACAACAGGGCAGAGGAGTGTAACAGGGGCAGAGGAGTGTAACAGCTGGGCAGAGGAGTGCGACAGCGGGGCAGAGGAGGGGCTCAGCGAGGCAGAGGAGGGGCACAGCGGGGCAGAGGAGGGGCACAGCGTGAGAGGGAAGGTGGAGGGGGACACAGCATGAGAGGGGCAGTGGAGGGGGACACAGCGTGAGAGGGGCAGTGGAGGGGAACACAGCATAGGAGGGGACAGCGTGAGAGGGCAGAGGAGGAGGACAGCGTGAGAGAGGGCAGAGGAGGGGGGACATCGTGAGTGAGGGCAGAGGAGGGGGGACATCGTGAGAGAGGGCAGAGGAGGGGGGCATCATGAGAGAGGGCAGAGGAGGGGGACAGCATGACAGAGGGCAGAGGGGGCAGTGTGAGAGAGGGCAGTGTGTCTGGATGCAGAGGGGGCAGTGTGTCTGGATGCAGAGGGGGCAGAGTGTCTGGATGCAGAGGGGGCATTTTTGCATACAACTAAATAAGTATTTCTGTCCTGACCTAAATACTTATTACAATTTTTTGACCCAACTACTTCTAAAAAAGAACTGCTCAATAATTATTTTGGAGGGGTGCCTTGAAAAAATTTGGAGACTCTAAGGGTGCCGCGAACTGCAAAAGTTTGGGAACCACTGTACCAGCATATCTACAAGAGTGTATAAGCAAGACTGCTTATTACTGAGTTTCCCCATTCATTGAGTTTCCAGTGCATGTTTCAATATGACATCTGTTGGTAGAGTATAGGTACTACATTTTAAAAAATGTAATTGAAATGTAAAGCTTTACAAAATATCTGTAACTTAATATGATGTCTCCATAAAACACCATGGCTTGTTACAGATGTTACAGTAATGATATTGTGATCTGTCAGGTGTGAATTTAACACTTGATAGATCAGTATTCCTCTAACAAACAACTTCACTGTGCCCACTGCTAGGTAATGGCAAAATTCATGACATTTCATAGCGGGGGAGGGGATTAATGATGCAAAAGCGCCTCAGTAAGCCTCATCATTTACAAGTATGATATGTGTATGTATATATATATATTATAAGGGCACGGTCGTGCCCTTATATTAAGGTTACATCTAAAAAACATAATTTTTCCATAGGGAATTTGTGAGAGGGGGGGGCATGGTGTTTGAGGGTCTACATTTTAAAAAGTATTAAAGCTATTAAACTGAAATTTGGCATGCGAATGGAGAACTGTCCACAGGTGCCGCATGTGAAATTTCAGTAAAAAAGAATAAAAAATTACAATTTAGGAACAATCTAAAGTTCAAAATCTGTCCATTTTTTTTCTACTTCCTGTTTTGCAAAAGTCACCGTTTTTTATGGGTTTTTTGGGGGAGCGTAACTCAGTGTACAGGGCGTTTAAAGACACGCGGTAAGCTTTGTTAGAAAGCTATTAGGGCTGAGGAGTGCCTTTGAGGGTTCACAAGTTTGAGAAAGTTAATTTTTTTTTTTACAATTTGGTAAAACATGCCCCATTTTAAAGATAGGGGATTTCATAGAATGTTATAACATTGCGCATGTCTGATAGAGTCTTGTCCTGGGTGTACTGAAAATGGCTTCACTTGAGAGCACAAATATGGCTGGCTGACCCTCTCGCTTAGAAATTTTCTTCTGTGAGTAGAAAATTTAGCCATATTTATTGGGTACAGGGGGGCTGGTTGGTATTATGGGGCAGAGGGGGGGCACACTACACTAGTATTAGCCCTGGCACCGTTCTCATTTCACAGTTAATTAATCTTTCCAAGCGGTGCCAGAGCTGTGTGAGCCTGTTGAAACTTCCCGCCCCCTCAGTGACATCAGTTAATTTATTCACTTCACTGAGCTGGGCGGCGGGAAATTTAAAAGTGCTTCTAAGGTTTCTGCACTGATCACTGAGGTGAATAGGATCGGGGTTATCGGACAATGGGGCCTATTTATGACAGGTTTCCCCCCTGTAAAATCCCCAAAAACTGTTGTTTTCGGGGATTAAACACTAATTTGCTATTTATGATAGCAGCATTGCAGCAGATATCATAGATATCTGCTGCTTTGCATCTCCTATCGGTTTACTGAGCACTCCCCATAACAATGTATGGGGAGTGCTCAGTAACGCTATTTAACAATGAATGTAATTAACTTTTCAAACATGATAATGTATGTCAGCTGAAGCTGGCTGTCACGGGCACTAGGAGTCTTTACCCAGGTATCACCAGATGATGGCCTTACCAGAGCAGTATAGGTGGTAATATGGTACTCTGGTAGCGGGGTGATCACGGAACAGAAGACAGCAGATGGTAAGAGAATGCTCGTGGAAAGTCTATGACTAGCAGCACTGGTAATATATAGATAATAGTACACGAGGAACCGGATGGACAAGGAAACGTGAGGGTAGTCATTGGTCTGCGGATAGCAAGTTGTACCACTGCTATAGTGAGGAGGAATGTCCAGAAATAACGAGGAGGTGATGAGAGTCAGCGGTCTGCGTATAGCAAGTGGTACCGCTGTCTAGGTGAGGAGATGGAATCCAGGTGAAGGTATCCGGGGAGTCAGTGGTCTGCGTTAGCAAGTTGTACCACTGCTATGTGAAAGGATACTGGAAACAGGTGACTCAGGAAACAGGGAACAGTGGTCTGCCTCTAGCAAGTTGTACCACTGAATATATATATGTGAGGAAGGGCACAGGGAGATTAATGCAATGCAGAGTATACACGGGCACACTGAACTTGATCCCACGATAAATGCACAATAGTAATAACTGAACAGCACTGCACAATAATACAAAGTCACAAGAACTATCCAGGCAAAAGGTAACACAGTCAAATGATGGCAATAGTCTCAGCAGATAGGCAACTCCAGAGGAGAACAACTCAGTCCAGCAAGATATGCAATACACCAGCACAGTCAATGAGAAGTATGCATACCGTGGTTCAGGAGAGCAGGCTGTCAGACAGAAGTGCAGGGATACCTGAACGGCTGGAGGCCGGCAGGATACGAAGTCCCAGGAGGGTAGAAGCGGTAATCAAGTAGGTGCAGCGCACAGGTAGGTAGACCAGCAGGGATGGAAACAATACTCAGGAAGCAGTAGTATATCAAACTGGACACCTGGAGAGCGCTGAAGAGTAGAGATGGTCTAGACGAGATGGAAGCAGCGGAGCATTGATCCAATGCAGACAGGCGAGTTGACACAAGCGGAGAGACTGTAGAAGCACGGAGAGAGGATCAGCTGGCTGCAGACACGAGGAGTACTGGAGGGTTGCGATGAGCAGGGTATTGTAGATACACGGAGGCAGCGGATAGGAATCAGCTGGAGCAGTCACGATGAAACACGGGAGAGTTGAGGTGAGCAGGATACTGTAGATACACGGAGGCAGCGGATAGGAATCAGCTGGTGCAGTCACGATGAAACACGGGAGAGTTGAGGTGAGCAGGATACTGCAGATACACAGAGGCAGCGGATAGGAATCAGCTGGTGCAGTCACGATGAAACACAGGAGAGTTGAAGTGAGCAGGATACTGCAGATACACGGAGGCAGCGGATAGGAATCAGCTGGTGCAGTCACGATGAAACACGGGAGAGTTGAAGTGAGCAGGATACTGCAGATACACGGAGGCAGCGGATAGGAATCAGCTGGTGCAGTCACGATGAAACACAGGAGAGTTGAAGTGGACTGGAAACTGTAGTAGCACAGAGGCAGCGGATAGGAATCAGCTGGCACAGTCACGATGAAACACGGGGAGTTGAAGTGGTCTGGAAACCACAAACGAACAACAGGAATCAGCAGGAGCTGAACACACGAGGAAACACAGGAACACCTTCAGAGGCTCATGGGGAATGAGACTCCAAGATCAGGCAACGAGGTATTGACCTCAGGTGCTTTAAATAGGGAGTGTTGACTGATCAGCCAATTAACTAAAAGGAACATGAACTGAAGGCTTGAAAGGGCTGCACATGCGCAGACCCTCAGGATGGTGGACGGCCACGGTTCCTAAACACACGAGAAGTAGCACTCACAGTCCGGTGAGTGACACTGGCGTACATTATCATTAATGAAAAGTTTCAGTGCAGTCAGCTCTGCTCCGAAGAGCAGAGCTGGACAGCGCATGTGTGGAGGGATCACATGATCCCTCCCTGTTACTCACCGCTTGCTCTCTGCAACTATAGTTGCAGAGCGAGAGCAGAGATGTCTGTGCGCATGCCTGAGGGTTTCCCTCGGCGCATGCACACTGGAGTCAGAAGAGGAGCCCCGTTCATCGCATGCCGCTTCAGAACCGAAGAGACAGTGGTAAGTATGATTTCCACTTCACAGGAACAGCAGTTTTTCGGAACTACTGTTCCTGTGTTGCTTTTTTAATAAATATGAGAAATAGTTCAATCCTTATCAATGCGATAAGGATTGAAAACTATTTTTCATATTCTGCGAGTTTTGATAAATGTGCCCCAATTTTTTTCACAATTTAGAAATACATCGGAGGAGTTCCGTGGCTGCATAGCCTGGCTACAATAAGAATGGATGCAATGTCCTGGACTGCAGCACCCACCTGGTGGATTAAAATGACACATCTTCATGTTCAGTGAAAGGGGCAGAGTGGACTTCCACTATATGATGGAGCAGGAGGACGATAGGGGATAGGTGGTGCCACAGCGCTGGCGGAGAGGCTGCATTATTACTAATTGCCTATGATCGCGCTAGTGCAGGAGGACAAGCGGCTGTCACTGAGGACATAGAACGCTGGTTCCCGTACTACTTCAGGCTGGAGGGGAAGCGCTGTGTCTGCCACAACCTTAGGCAGTGCTTGATCAGTATGCCCGGACAGCCTGTGTGAAAGCTCCTGGGGGGAGGGGGGTTTGAACTGTGGCGGTTGGAGAGCCAAGGGCGCTCCAGGCTGACCAAGGTGCTGCTGGTATTATGCTATATTTACTGACTCTGCGCTGCGCTTTAGTGTTTTATTGTCTGGTGTCGGACTCTGCAGATAATACTGATCTATGGTAGAGGAGAGCAGGATGGTTTGCGTGGAATTTCACTCCTCACTCCTCACTCTGTTTTTTATTGCTTTTGATGTGTAATCCAGTCTTGTGTCCTGTCTGTGTGTTTATAATTAATGTTGCTATGGTCCGTGCTGGTGCTTGACAAAGACCCGATAGGCACAGGGTCGAAACGCGTTGGTGCCGTGGGAGCAGGTACCGCTGTTACAGAGCAGATTGACATCTTCACGGAAGGCAGACAGGGAATATTGGCATGCTACACGCTGTTTGTTTTCCGGAGTTCTGGATTATGAGGAGAGGCTTCAGAGAGGAGTGCTGATAATATCTGTGATATAATACCGAAATAGTGTCTCCTCACTGTGTAAGTGTGTTTTCCAATTATATTTCACCTATCTGCATATCCCCTCATTTTTTAGTCTGCATGATGCTGATTATGGGGTTAAAATTCCACCTTTTCCGGTGATTAAGATATGGTAATGTGATTCACACTGGGTGTGTGAAGCACGGAATTGACTGTGTATATATACACTGATACGTTTTTCTTTTTATTTGAGGATTATTTCTATTGATGGTTGTGACTCCTTGGAAATACTGTCATATATGAATCATATCAGAAACAAATAGAACTATTCGAAGAGACATCTACATATATATTGACTGCATTCAGGAAGAGATGAACTTTGAACATTTTGGACATTTTCTATAATTATTTGTATGTGATAAGATATGAGCTGGAATTCAGCGCCGTTTGTTGCATATCTTTTCTAACTATAAATCATGACTGTGTTGTCTGTTAATTGCTCTTTATTTCTGCATCCTACACAGCTCTTAAATCGATGGAGTCTTGTATCCAAGAAGCCGTAGAAAATCGAGCTAGAGTACAAGTAAATGGATTATCCCATTCTTTATTCAACTCCTTTAGTTCAATTACTCCTCTTATCAGAGTATCATTCTTGGGATTGTTCATGGAAGTAGCTGAAGTCAGTTCAACAATTAAAAATATTAAAGCAATTAGAACAGGTAAGCATAACTGTGCATATAGCTTCTTGTCAGGCTTAGGACCGAATAAGGCACTGTAAAGATTCATCTACTGTTTACACTCTTCTCTGGGATATAACCTAGAAGCAGGAAGATAAACAGGATTAGTTTCACCATCAATCAACACATAACAGGCCTGAGTCATTAAGGAAAGTAAGGCAAAAAAAATAGTACGTTTTCTCTTGGATAAAACCATGTTACAATGCAAGGGGTGCAAATTAGTTGCATGCAGACGCATATTGATGGGCACTACTTTTGAGGGGTTGTGAATGAACGGATGAGTTCTCCTAAGCATGGTAGCTCAGTGGTTAGCACTTGTGCCTCACAGCACTGGGGACGTGGGTTTGACTCCCGACCATGGCCTTATCTGTGTGGAGTTTGTATGTTATGCCGTGTTTGCGTGGGTTTCTTCCAGGTGCTTCGGTTTCCTCGAACACTCCAAAAACATACTGGTAGGTTAATTGGCTGCTATCAAACTGACCTTAGTCTCTCCCAGTCTTTGTGTATGTTAGGGAATTTAGACTGTAAGCTCTAATGGGGTAGGGACTGATCTCCGTGAGTTCTCTGTACAGCGGTGCGGAATTAGCGGCGTTATATAATATAATAGCTGTTGATAAAGTATAATAAAAGACAATTATGTCCAAATAATGTAAGGTATGACGCAATTATAGTGCCTAAATTTTTTTCCCTTTTTCACATTTTTCTCCCTCTTAAATTAGCAGGGAACACTGTCTCAGGTCTACCCTAATGTCTGTATAGCCAGTTCTATATTCATCTTTGGCATCGGAATTCGGGATGATTTCTTTTATTACCTTGCAAGTAAGTCTAGATGATCTTAAACTGTTCTTGGGGTTACTAACCAGGCAGATCACTCTATGGAGCAGGTACACTGCCAAAGCAAGAAAGGAGCTATCACCACTCTGAGACATTGGAGTCACATTTATGTGAACTAAGGGTCTGAGTCATTAAGAAAAGTAAGTATATATTCTCCAGGAAAAACCATTTTACAATGCAAGGGGTGCAAATTAGTTTATTATTTTACACATAAGTTAAATACTGGCTGTTTTGTCATGTAGGACACAAATACTTGATAGCTTTATTTTTACATTGAAATTGAAAGGTGATCTAGGACATGTCCTACCCCAATTATAAATCTGTCCTCACATTTTAAATGTATCTTCTTAAAAAAGTTACTCCTTTTTTATGCTTTGCTCTCCTTAATGACTCGAGCCCCAAGTGTTAATTAGAAATTCAAATTATGTTGCCTCCCTCTGCACACTTTCATCAGTCAAAGCTATTCCAGCACACTATCGGGTCCCATCGCAGTGTCATTGTTGTGTCCTTGAACCCAAAGTGAACTAATGCATAGGGTGTGTTATAACTCTGCTGTCAGTATAGCTGGATTATCCAGTCTACACCTCTGACACTCCCCTACCTGCTGTAAATAGATTTATCAATTCTGGTGAAAGTGTATTGCTACTTTTTTTTCCAGTCAAACAAGGACAACACTGCCTATGCCAATGTCGCAGAGAGCAGTCATTGCTGGCTCCACCCTTCCTTCTATTTTGTGGATGTAAAGTTTGTTGGCTGCATTTGCTCTCATGTATTGTGTCCTTTAGTGCTGAGTGTTATTGAAAACCATGAACTCACTCCTGCTTGTGTTCTGTGTGCTCCTGGATCTCGTGACTCCAGGTGAGTGACTTCAAATGTCTATGGAGTTGGATATTGTAAAATGACAAATGTTTGGAGAAGTGCTGGACGGAGTAGAAGTCTCCGTTAGATCAAGTGCTGATTAAAATATATAAAGGTTCAAATTGCACTTACTGTCTTTGTGATTTAAGGCTTAGTGCAATCACTGCATCCATATAGGAGAATAATAACTGAGCTGATAGATCAAATGTAAGTTGAAATTTAACAGATAAATACAAATAAACAATAATAGCTCAGGGAGCGGCGAGCTGAAATTCCACGAGCAATTACCGTATTAACGCTAAGATTTTTTGAGTGCTCGTTTTTCCCCGTTAACGCTAACAATTGAATACCCCCCATAAATTATAATAAAATATTACATTTATCACACACACATCAGGCAACCCCTTAGCCACATCAAGCTAGCCCCCAGCCACATTACATTGCATATAATACATACATTATAATACATTATAATAAAACATCAGATTTATCATGCTCTCCCCAGCCACATTACATCCCCCCTAACAACATCATGCCACCCTCCCAAACGAATCCTGCTACCTTCCCAAGCCACATCATGTTGTATATAATACATACATTACGCCACCCCCTAGACACATCACGCCAGCCCCCAGACAGATCACGAACCCCCCCAGCTACATCACGCCCAACCAGCCACATCACGTCACGTCACATCACCACCAAACATTTTATGACCTCTCCCAGACACATTGTGACCCCCCAGACAGATTATAAAATCACCCAGCCCACTGTACTTACCTGTCCTGTGCTTGTGCTGTTGAATGGAAACGCCCTGCAGAGTGGGCAGAGAAGCTCTTAGGCGATATTTAGAGTTCCTCGGCTATGGGACAGTATGTGATGTAACACACTGTGTGGGGACTGGGAGCAGCTGTCAGCTACCTCCCCCTTATCCCACCTCCCCTTTCACGGGTGCGCGCTCAAGCACACGCTCCACCCGATGGACCAAAAAAGGTAATTTATCTCTTACATCTCTACTACTAACAAAGTGAAAAACAAGGTGAGGTTTTAACCTGAGCAACACAGTCCATATATCAGGAACATCCCAGTACTAGTTCTGGCAGCAGTAGTACTTTTTCAACCTTAGCTAGTATAAAAGTTCAAGAAAGTGTAAGAAAGCGAGAAGGTGGTATATGGGAAACACTGTTTGATGGTCCAGCTGGATCCTGACCAGGTTTTAGGGGGTTTGGGGTCCCGTTCGGACCTCCCATTGGTGTACGCTGGGCAGAACTTTGACCCAGAGAGCCTGTTCTGTGCCTGCATTCGGACACCCCTACACCGATTGGGATGAAAGCAATTGTCACAGATTCAGAGTCAGAATGGGCCTCAAAGTCTGCTCAGGTGAATACTACCCCCAGAGAGGTGCGCAGTCTAACGGAAGAGAGGTTTTCCCCAGGGATCCCCGGAAGGGGATATGGAATTAGCGGCTCTCTAACCGCACATTGCGGTCCTCTAGGGGGGTGATGAGAGAGACTAGATGATGGTCAGGAGATAAAGGTGGCAATGCGGATATGTCAGAGCGGCGAGGCGGGTCCAACAGGTAAGTGGTAGTTCTAGATAACAAGAGAGAGCAACAGTCTATGGGGTGCTGCTGCATTGAGTTTCTGGTGAACAGGATGGCCCTGGAGTAGGAACAGAGGAGAGGCACAACGGTCTGGAGAGAGACAGCAGCGTCTAGACCGTGGAAAAGGTGAGTCAGTTATGCACAAGAGAGCAAGGCTGCAGGATGATAAAGCGCTGAGGTCCTGATGAGCTGGAAGCCCTAGAGCAGGATTAGAGGTGATGTGCAACAATCTGCAGAGGGACAGCAGCGTCTTGACTATGGAGGTGATACAGAAATACATAGGAGAGCAACAGGCTACAGGATGTTGAAGCGCTGAGGTCCTGATGAGCTGGCATCCCTGGAGCAGGATCAGAGGTGATGCGCAATGATCTGCAATGTGGTTGCTGAATCCAACGAATAACGTGGTGGAAGCAATAAACAGGAGCCAGAGGAGGAGACATCATAACAGGTACGGGGACATGAAGATCTGGCACTTTAGTAGGGAGGCAGGTGCTTTAAATAGACAGGGCTGACAGGCAATTAGCCAATCAAGTGAATGCAGGAAGTTTTGATAATACCAGGTGTGCGCATGCTCAGTTCAGACCAGCAAGTCAATTCAGGGAGTGAAAACCAAGGTATGAACAGAGACAAGAATGAATGGTTAACTGGTGTGATGTGCGACATCAATGCTAGGCGGTCTAGTTGGATCCTGGGCAGATTTTAGGGGGTTTAAGGTGCTAGTCGGACGTATCATTGGTATACGCTGGGCTGAACTTTGACCTGGGGAGCCTGTTCTGGGCCGTCCATTGAATGGATTTGGATGATATGTAATATAAAAACAAAAACAACATTAGGCAGCCACCTCATGGGTGTGTTGGAAGAGCTGATAAGCTGATAATTATTTTAAATATGTTGACAGTTATATCCAACTCATTGATAACTAGAAGATTTATACCTGGGAAATGCCAGGTACTTCACCTTGTCTAGCATATAATTTGCAGGCCCAAGGCTTGTAAAGGTCAAAAACAAGCGAGAGAAAAAAAAAAAAAAGAAACCTTCCTTAGTTACCATGACTGGGGGTTTGGTCAAGCCCGGCAGGGGAACCCAAAGAAACAAGCAGATTCTGTAGAAACTATGGAAGAGCTTAGGGGGTAAAGACCGTCCTAGAGGAGGTCAGTCTGGGAACTGCTTTGTGTAGAACCATGGGCCCCATATCTGATCAAATATATGTGGTTTATGGTGTCAATTGTTTTTTCTTTTTTCAATCTATGTAATATGCCAGATGAAATGGGTATGGGAGCTGGTTGCTTCCAATTCTTAGCTGCCAGGAAATCAGAAAAACAGTTTTTGGCTGTCTGCGCTAACGTTTTGGGAAGCCCAAGAAAGTAAAAAGCACCATGGTCTTTTGGAATTTTCTGTCCTAGCATTGATTTAATGATAAAAAGACTGGAAGGGACTATTCAGGCATGTCGACAGCAATATCGGCTGACTGTTAGAAACATTTTAGAAATTCTGTCAGTGGTGTAATACCACCTATAGTAGATTTTATATTCAGTTTCTTTGATGCAGGTGGAAATGGAGTTTGTGGCAATTTCCGCTGTGTCCCCCTTCCAATCCTATTATTTATGTGAGGAACCCTAATCTTACTACCATCAAGGGTGATCATGTGAGATCTTGGGATAATGTATATATGAGAGAACACACCAGAAGTTGTAAGGATACGATACAAAGGGAGGTTATCCCACCAGAATACACAGAGGTGTTTGACACTGTAGTCATAATGCTGAGGGTATAGCTGAGTAGACAAAGTGTGTGTGTTTAGGAACATGCAAGAGAGTACACAGACTTTGCAGGCATTGCCGGGGCAACGTGCAGAGCATACTAAGGTACATGAAGGTGATGGCACTGATTGGACAATGCACAGAGGGCAATAAGTTACATGGAAGTGTTTGCATTGGTTTAAAACACTGCAGATGGAAATGCGGGTATGGGGGTGTTGCTGTCAGGGAGACTGGACACAGGAGCTGAAGAAAGCCGAATAGTTTCTATGCTTCCTAGTATAGTCCTGGAGTTGGATTATCTATGTTGGACACAACTGATACTCAGAGAGACTGAGGAGTGCACTGAGCGAGTTCTTAAAGTGGCTGGTTGATTGGTGATTCCTTACATGTGTCATCTGTACTGGTAGTTATTGATAACACATGAGAGAGGTGTTTGTTCTGCCCTCAATATAATCTACCCTTTGGCTTGAGTATTATCAGACAGACAGCATAACCACTCCTACTTAAATAATCCAATCTAGATTTGAAGATATGAAGAATGGTGTTTATTTTAGTAGTAAAGTACATGTGAATTCATGCAAGGCCAGCAAGCAGTGGACTGCTAAGTGTAGTAGGCAGGCCAGTGATGTCTAAGACTGCTGGTACTGACAGATGAGATTATACCCATCTTCAGTGGAAAATTCAAACAGATGACATAGAAAGAAGTTGAGTGTTGTAGAGCATCTACTAGGGGAGGAGACATAAGAAAGTGTCTTATGTGAAACATTTCAAAGAACAGAGGTAGATAGAGGGAAACTTGTGCTGAAAATCTTGCAGAGAAACCAATATCTCTGAGCAGCCAGGTCATAGGCAACTCTAATACCTGCTTCCAATCAAAATTTAAACTGGGGGCCTGATAGTCCTGGAGGGAAGTTTGTGATATCCTAGTTCGGGCGTCATAGATGAAGACTCAGAAGAAAGCTTGAATTGGGTCTTATAGGAGTCCCAGATGTTGAGAGAATACTTGAGGGAAGGGAGAAAGGTCAATAGAGGGTCTTTTGGTTTTAGACAATCCCCTCAGGGAAGTAAGAATTTTTAAGTTGACAAAGTACATGTCATTATCTAGCCAAGCAAACTTATTATGAGGGGCATAGGTAGCTGTTAGTTTACTCAGGCTAGTTAATATTGTTTTATATCAGGGAATCCCTCCCCACTTATGTTGTAAGTATAGTTTTAAACAACAAGTTTCTGTGAAGCAAGAGTTTGCAAGAGGAACCAAGTATGACAGCCATCATCTTGTAACACAGCGGATCACTAAAGCCATGACAGTCATAATAGCATTGGATGTGCATCCAATTAAAATCAGATTTTAGCAAATTAGCTGAGGTCATGTGTCTATGCAACCAAATTTAATCTCAATTTAATTTCTTCTGGACGGTAATTCTTCAGCTGTACCGGAAGTATCAACAAAATGTCATTAAGTCCTTAGAAAATGCCTTGCTGCCAAGCGTTCCACTTAAATATATGTGGACATATATGTGGACAAGCGGTATTGGTAAAACAAAAATCTACATGACTGTGACAGCTCACTGGGTAGGTATAGCCCTATCAGCAGTAGCAGCAGTGCCTGCAGCATCATCATCATTCTCCTCATTATGTCAGCATAATAGTGCTAGCACAAAATGCCAGGCCATTCACAGGCACACTATTTTCTGTATCGCTAGCTCACATTGCTAAGACTCCTCAGGATTCCTCATTGCCAATAATGGAGCAAACTTATGTGTGCATTATTATGGAGTGAATTTCAACACATACCATGCTTTGCACACACAACAAAGTGATAGTGGAGGATTATTTTAATGACGGCATTGGAATAAACACGTCAGACAGTCCCTTTTATATACTGGGAGGAAAAAAATGGAAATTGGAGACCCATGTACCAACTCGCTTTGCAATATCTAAGCTGCCCACCCTCCAGTGTGCACTTGGAGAGTTTTCAGCACAGCCGGGAACCTTGTCAGTGATCGGCGTAGGAGGCTACTTCCTCAAAATGTGGGAAAGATGATGTTAATAAAAATGAACTATAATTTCCATGAGGAAGGCCTTTACTGCCAATTACATCAAAGTACAGACACTACTGTAATGGTGGATTCCAGCGGGGATGAATTAATAATGTGTGAGGATGATATACACACTGATGAGGGTGAGGATAATGCTGAGGATGATGACAACAACATCTTGCCACAGTAAAGTTCATTAACAGCACTGTTAGCTTGGGTGCCTTAAGCCCATTGTTAGCTTGTTTTATGGGGGCCCAAACAAACTAAGCACTTGAGCCACAAAAGTGGCACTCCTTGTCGCTGAAGTGCTTGGTTTGTTAAAGTGTGCATGTCCTTTTAAAGAACCAACATAAGGGTGAGTGGCAGGGCCCAAGGACAATTCCATCTTGCACCACTTCTCCTTTCAGCTACCGCTGTGTGCCAATGTTACCTAGATGTGCTATACACTGTTCTGTGCTTTGCAAAACTTAGCTTTTCGCCAAGACACCCATTGATGATGCAGATGACTCAACACATCATTTTGATATCTGGTCTGGTCTACTATAAAAGTATTGATCAAAATTAGTGACACTTCTGCTATAACTCCACCTGATCCTACTATCAACATCCAAAGAATGGTGGAGGATTATTTTTTATTTTTTTAAAGGTATAAAGACAACAGTTTTATTAACAAAGAACAATGTTGCTTGCAGAAGTAATGTAAGCATTGATGTCTAAATAGATGTGTATATGTATTACTCAAACCTTCCACTTTGCTGCTGTTTCATCAGTTTTGCACAAAGTGTTTGTAATCTGCATTTTACGTCAAAGGTACCTAGCTATATTTAAAAAAAAATTGGATTGGGGCGATTCAAGACTCAGTGATGACCTTGCTTTTTGCTGTGCATGTCAATGGCTCTTTTTAGTGCACTGTCTGGAACAAGATTCGATATACTCATGTCAGAGTGATCACAGACATTTTTTGGACAATGGCGGATTTACCCTTCTGAAGTTTGTTTTCAATCATCCTTTCAATGGTTTCTCTCTTGTACATGTGACCACATACTTTGTTTTTCACTGGATTCACCATCTCCAACTGTGTTATAGGAGTGCTCTGTGTGACGGTGATCTCCTCGTCTTAATCTTCAACTGCATCTATATATTGGTATAAATCTCAGTTCAATGCAGCATATTCCAACATGATGGAATTCATGCTGCCCACATGTTCCGTATCACAGTCTGTCTGAAGCAGATCTAATGCCACTTCAGTTGTAATATCCATTCCTTTGTCTACATAAGTTTGGCAGTTCTTCAGGGATGAGAGGGAGGTATCCACAGGGGAAAAGGAGATTAAGATGCAGCACGATCAGACATGGTTTAATAATGTAGAGTTCACTGATAGCACTGTTGGGCTTAAGGCAGCTAAGCTATTGGTAGCTTGTTTTGTGGGGGCCCAAACAAACCAAGCACTTCAGCCACAAAAGTGTCACTGCTTGTTGCTTGAGAGCTTGATTTGTTAAACTGTACATGTCCTTTTCAATATCTTACATAAGGGTGTTTGGGAGGGCCCAAGGACAATTCCATCTTGCACCACTTTTGTTTTTCTTCTGCCACTGCTGTGTGACAATGTTTCCTAAATGTGCTATGAACTACCATATGTTTGTGCCGTTGCTCTGTCACTTAGCATCCAGCCAGCTCGCTGCAGTCTTGTGTCCAAAAGTGTATGCAAATATTGTTGTGAGGTGGTTAAAAATGACTGGAAATGTCTGGAAATTAGTGTTATTGGGCCTGATTCATTAGCGGTCTTATCTGCCGCTTTTGTGCGGATAATATGAAAATCCACTCTGTACATGCCCAGAAGAGGGAGATAAGAAGAAAATCCGTTGCGTAAGTTAAGATTTTCTTAAGTTAAGTTGAAAATCCTTCTTAACTTCACTTAAGAAGATCTTCAAACTTCTTAAAAAAAAGGGTTGGGAAAGGGTGGGGATCAGATGGAGATTGTAATGACTTAAGAAAAGTAGACGATTACCTCCAGCTCCATCGGATAGATAAGAAGACGTTTTTCTTAAATTCATGCTTAACATTTAAGGAAGCTCGGGGTCATGTTTAAGTCCAAAAGCAGCGGCGCTGAATAACAACACTAAACTGTTGAAAAAGCATTGTTCATTTAAAATACCCCTACTCACAACTAAATATGCACAACATACATCTTAATGCACTTCACTCATGGGGGTAAATGTATCAAGGTGCAATATTGCAAATCCAGCGAGTTTCTCGGGAGAGTTGAAAGTCGCTGATGTATGAAGCTGAAATTTTATGTAAAATCGCCAGAGTTGTGTTTCTGTCAAAATCTCTATTTCCAAAATCGATAGAGATCAAAAAGATCAAAGTCCCGACTGTTTGCCAATCTGGCTATACAAGTCTCAAATGTATGAAGCTGTGATTAAGCAAACTCTCCTGCTTTAAAAATCGCTACATAAACACGCTGCATCCGAGCAGCGTGTTTACTAAACACATCACTGTTACACTGTTCTGCCTATAGAGCCGGTGGTCCGGCAGCTGTCAAATGTTTAAAAATAGATAAAAGTTTTTTTAAAAAAAGGCGTGGGGTCCCCCGTCCGGCCACTATTAACCCTAGACTGCCAGCCTACTTCTGGTTACGTGAAAATCGAGGAAAAAATTTGCATTGGGTCCCCCTGATTTTCACTAAACTAGCACTAGGCAAACCAGCCGGGGTGGGTGGCACTATAGCAGGGGGACACGCAGCAGGGGTCCCCCTTCCATAATGACAAACCAACCCCAGGCTGTTCAGCCCTGGGCTGAATTCCCTAGGGAGTGGGGTCCGCTGAAAAAATGAGCAGGCCCCTCCTCTAAGAATAACCAGTCCAGTGCTGAAAGCACTAGGGCTCTTCCTACAACCCTGGGCGGTGGGTGTAGGGTAATAAACGGTGATTATATTGATAAAAAAACAAACGGACGCCATTATGTTTTGTGAAACTACAAGTCCCAGCCAGCCCGGACTGCCATAAACAGTGTGGGTATGCTGATGCTTGTATAACTACAAGCACCAGCATAGGGCATGCTGGCCCTTGGAGAACCACAAGTGCCAACATGCCCTGGCACCCAGGGCTGGCTGGGACCTGTAGTTCCACAAAAACAAAATGTTAAATAAACCACTACTCCCTGTTTAAAACCACCAAATTTTAATAAAAATAATAAAACCCCAATAAAAAACAATACACACCCTCATTAATACCACATATATTTATTAAAAATAAGCTAAGTCAATTGTCTAATTGTTGTCTATGGGGATTTCCCACGCTGTGACATTTACAAGCCAGACTTTGGAATTACAAATTTATTTGGGACATGGTTTTTAAGCATTTTTGGATTAAAAGCTGCTGACAAAAGAAGAAGAAATCTGATTGGTAAGTATTTTGGGGTTTTCTTATTTTGGTGTTATTTGCTTTTATCTGTGGATATTGTCTATTTGTTTGGATTAGCTTATTTTGATCAGCTGTTTGACCCTGCAACTCCACAAAAATTTGAAAATTCCATTTAGGGATATTCCCCAAGATGGGTCAGGACTCGATCTCATAACCCTACTGTTGGCAGGTGGAATGGCTAACCACTGAGGCAATATGCAGATTGAAAATGACTTACATTATATAGACTTGAATGACAAAGCACCATGTCTGAAAGTCCTATAGGTGCTAGCTAATACTGCTCCTAAAAAACATACAACATAACACAGACACTACTGGCAGCATGAAGGTTTAAGGATAAACAATAAAGAATTACAAACACATTCTCTTGTTCTATGACTTGAAGAATGTGTCATCTGTAATTTTGTATTGGAAATAAATGTGGATGCAAATTCAACGGCAAATAATTCGCAATCATATAGATACATACACAATACAATACCAGCACCAAAACATATACTAACGTAGTCTTCTACAAGGGACACATTGTATTAAACTCACAGAAACATTGGGATATACAAAGTTCACACAGATACGGGCATGACTCAGGATTTGAACTCTTGACCCTACTGCAGAAGGAATGTCTAACCATTAAGGCAAAGTTCAGATGGAAACAAACATACAACACAACACTGCAACTAATGGCAACCTAAACTGTTAATGAGCATAATTAAATTAACAATTGCACACACCTTTTTAATAACCGACATGAAGGATCATGTTTATTTAAAAAAAAAATGTAAAATAAGAATGTCTATGCAAATGCATCTCAGAATAAATCGCAATCAGAAATAAGCACAAACATATTTTAATCAGTATAAAATTAAACAACGATACCCGTAAACAGCGTTGCATAGACAAAGCATCAGATCTCATCATCTGAAACCACAGTGGGCCTGCATATACTTGTCTTATTAGAATCCACTATAAAAGACTGGATCATGCACACTTGAAGTTGGCTAGGAGTCTATAGTGGAGTTTCCTGTTGTGGATTTGTATAGTATACATTTATTTGTATTGAGAGTTATATTTTCTCTTACTCTTTTATATACACTTTAAAAGTTTGTATTTGTAAGATATTTTCTGTTCCACAATAACAGTGCATGTCTATTTTCACATTTAATGTGCATTTTAATGTTTGTTGTTTGCATTATAAATTTTAACCCAATTTTTTTTTTTGGGGGGTGTTCTGTAGTTTTTTCAATCTAATATCTATTAAGATGAATCTTATGTGTTTTGGCACTTCCTCATGTTACTTGTTTATCCAACAGATCCCCAACCCTCCTGAAACTGTGGAGACAGGCTACTTCAGGTTACAGACGGATTTGCAAGGTAAAATCTTTTTCTAATATGGTTTACATCACTCTTTTTAAATTCTCTAAGATCCTAAAAATACAATTGTTGTTTGGTGATGAAAGTAAAGGCATGTTTCATTCTTCTAAACATATATAAATGCATGCACCAGACAGTTTTGACTGAAAAAAATGTTTACCTTTGAAATCTGCAATTATTTTCTAATCAGGCTGTAAGGACTGCCTCTGCCCCTGCTGAGATTATCAGATGTGAGTTTTCTAGCCATAGCACTTATATAAATAAGGCTGAAGCTTGACTGTTAGAGCTTAGCTGAAAAAAGACCAAACTAAAGGCTTTCATTAATAAACTACCAGGCCTTAGCTGGGAGATGTCTGCCTCACCTGAAAAATATTCAGCAATCAACCATAGTCTGTGTTAATCATATATCTGACACACTATGTGAATGTTCTTTTCTGCCCAGGTCAAGTGCATCAAGTAAGTGTTGTGTCTATTTATTGATTTTAAGACACGGATTTGTCAATGTGTTCTAATGGAGATATCTTACATTATCTTTAATTTTGAGGATAATTGAGAAACAGACACAATTTTAGTAAATAGCTAAATGTGTGTAATTTATTACAGCAGACCTTATGACCCAGGTGTCAGCTAGAGCACAAAGGAGGTGCGGCAAGGATCATTTCATGGAGGAGGAGGAGGATCAGAACATGAAGGAGTTGCTTTTGTAAGCATGTAAGTATCTATAGTTAACAATGTTATTCCTTTTAGGTTATTGGGGGACCTGCGTTACAGTTAAGGCATCAGAAATTGTGGATTTTACAGCTGGAAACTACAAAGTACACACAGTCAAGTAATATTTTATTTCAAAATGGCTTAAGGTTAATCTCCCTTTCTTTAATATTTTAAACAGATACAGAAGACAGCCATTTTGGGTTCCAGCATGACCTGCTGTCAGGGAATTCACGGATGATCTTACAATCCCCTGGATCTGCCTGATTTGACACAACTCTACCCAAGGATGTACTTGACCTTGGCAGAAAAGAACATTGCATGGGTGTGTGAGATTCATTCATAGCATATCCAGGCGTATACTGCAGCTAACTCCTTCTGGCAGCCTCTGAACTGAAGAGGTGTATTAAATTCTCCCGTAGCTCCCAGCCCAGAAGAGTGCGCATACATTGCCTGCTCAGCAATGGATCTAACAGAAGCATAGACTGTCTTTCTCAGAGACCTGTCAGCTACAGACAACCCTGGACTAAAATGTAGTATAGCACTTACTTTACCTCTATACTATCACCTTTACATTTCAGGCAGAGATTGCTGCTAAAAGAGTATTAGATACAAAACCAGTCTCTGTTAGGAGAGGGATTGGTTCAACAATTTCTTCAGCTGCTTCACACACCTAAAGAGTGACAATGAACATATGAAGACTTCAGGACTACAAACAGATAAACTACAAAGTTTTTATTTCTGGTACGCATATACACCTTTGAATGGGTCTGGTGCATTGGGTCCATTCTCTTTCTTGCCCTATATGTTCATGATTATCATGTCTTTGTCGTGTTATGAGACTGGGACTTAATTGGACTATATATTCTTGTGTTATATTCCATCTTTTGGATGCACAAACTGGTTATTAAGTATTGCTATCATCTTTACAATACTACACTATTTTGGTGGCGTATCCCTTTTATTTTGTTTTTAGACTCATTCCAGAATTACCATCTGGTATTGTTGGGAATTAGCAGCCGCCTGCACATTGGCAAGTGTTTATGAACTTTGGACCATTTGGACAATTATCATTATTGAGTTACTCCCCAATTTGTGTCTTGGTTATTGTTTGTAAATAAGTAAATTACTGTCTGCTTATTCTGGTAATGGCACCAAAACTTTTACACTTTATTTCTACATTTACAACTCAGGTAGGACAAGAACTACCACACATCTAGTGCCTGTTATCAGGTGCCTGTAATTGCGAATAGCGTGAGCTGCAAGTGTTGGCAGAGGTCATGAATAGTATGCTCGCAGGGAGATACATCTCAAACGAGATGAATCTGCGGGCGTACCAGAGGGTGCGCAGTATATCTGGCAGCAGTTTCACTGCCGTTGATCCATGGTTCTGCTCCAGCTCTGCTGGAGCAATTTGCGCCGTCGCCAGCAGCAGCATTTGGCGGAGCTGAGGCAGGAAATAGTTAGACGTGAGTTCTATATTAATCGGATAAAATAGAAATACATTTGCTTTATTAAAAATAGTTTTAATATTTTTTCTGAACATGGCCTACCACAGATATAAATCTGACCTCAGATTAGAAATGTAACTCCCCCGCCAATGTAACAAGTTAATTTGTTAAGAGCATGTTTGGGATTCAAACTCATAACCCCATTGCTGGGAGGCAGAAGTCTTAACCACTAAGCCACCATGCTGATTGTATCTTCCATACATCTTAAATATAACACTGGTAGGTGTAATGTAATTTGTGCCAACCGGATTGTACCATATCACAAGGCCTTACCCAAATACCTACTGTAATATGTCTCCCTAATCTGTCACTATTTATATTATTATTATTTTTTTTCAGAGAATAAAAAAAAAATATATACTACTTATTTATACATTACAAAAAGTCAATTCAACATCACTATGTCACATAAGCAGATAACATACAGGCCATCTGAAAGTGGTGTGTTTGCATCTAATTTTTTTAACACTCAATTAGGTCTGTTGGTAAATGCTAGTTTAACAATGTCAGTACACATTATTATACGGCTACATGTAGGTAACTGTGAAACAGGGAGAACATTTGAAAAGAAACTTATGTGTTATACTTATTCCAACAGGCTATCAGATCCAGCAACGGGAAAGACGGGAGCAGGAGGAGGAGGAGGAGTAGGAGGATGCAATGACGGAGGGGCTTTCAAGAGAGGAGGAGAAGAGACTGCCAAGAGAGGAGGAGCAGGAGGTGGAGGGAGGCAATGGTGGAGGGGCCACCAAGAGAGGAGCAGGACGAGGAGGAGGAGGCAATGGCGGAGGGGCCAGCAAGAGAGAAGGAGGAGCCGACAAGGGGTGAGGATAAGGAGGTGCGCCAGGAGTAGGATTTAGGAGAATGTAAGTATTTTTCCAAAAGATTTTGGGACCTTTTTTCGGTTTGGTAGAGCCATTGTACTCATCAGACAGGCCTGCTTTTCCACATGGCATTTAAAGTAGACTTAGTTAACCATTCCACAGGTTTTGAGCATGATGGGTCTAATAAGTGTTTTAAGAAAATGAGCTCACCCCTCACCCTGGCCAACACACAAATGTGTATATATATAAATACATCTGCCACCCAAAAGGTTTAGTCCTCTGGCTAGTACTGTGTTTAGCATACCATTAATCTTTTGTTACATTGTAAACTTATGTAACACTTCATGCCTCCGCTGATCCCGTTAAGTGGGGTAAACAAAGTACAGCCTTTTGACGTAATATATGTTTGCACAATTACCTAAGCATGCTATTTTTTTCTTTTTTTAAACAGCTCAAGAAGACACCCAGGCTGTGGGGGAAATTCCACCATCAAAAGAGGATCTAGTCAAAGAACTTTTAAAATATAGAAAAAAAAAAGAAAAAAATATTTAAATCTAATGAATAAAAATTATTTATTTTTCAAAAATATTATTTGTAAAAATATTTCTTTGTAATGTTTTGTTTTGAAGTTTTAATGTTAAAATATTTGTTATAAAAAAACAAAAACAAAATTGGTGTGTGTTCAGGTTATTTTAGTCAATAATGGATGGACATTTAGAACACATATTAATATTTTATTTACATTGGTCCCTTCCTACTACATTATTATTATTATTATTATTATTATCATTTATTTGTTAGGCGCCACAAGGTATCCGCAGCGCCGCACACAGTACTAACAGTAGACTATACAGGGTGAAACCATACAGAACAATGAACAAAAAGTGCCAATACTTCAGAGACTCCGGCTAGTCATATGCAGTAAAGACGGAGCGGAAGAACAGGTATGGAGACAGGAGAGGAGGGGGCCCTGCTCACACAAGCTTACATCCTAAGGGAGGGTAAACAGACCAGGCACAAGAGGAGCCAGTTGAGGCAAGAGGAGAGAAGGGAGGATGAGCAAAGGGAGGAGATGAGGGTTAAGTAGATGGTTGGTAGGCTTATAAATAAATTATCATTTATTTATTTACAGTCCCTGGCCCAATAGAGCTTACAGTCTAACACTCCCCAAACACACATACACAGACACGTCTATTTGATATCAGCCAATTGACCTACTAGTATGTATTTTGATTGATGAAGTCAAATGGAGTTCACAGAGGAAAAACAAGCAAACATGGGGAGAACATACAGGGCAAGAATCGTTAAGAAAAGTTAGGCAATAAAAGTAGTACCTTGACTAAAGCATGTTGGATTGGAGGTATCTTTAAAACATTGGTATATAAGTATAATTGGGGTAAGGCATGTCCTAGATCAACTTTCATTGTATCTGTGTGATATCTAAAAAAACAGCCATTAGTTTACTTAGGTGTTAAAAAATTAACTATTTTTACAAGGTTCAAAGTTCCTCTATTTTTGAATTTACTTTGCTTAATAATAGCCCACAAAGTCCACACACATAAATCCATGGTTGGGAAATGAACTCACAATCCCAGTGCTGTAAGGCAGAAGTGCTAGCCACTATGCCCCTGTGCTGCTCAAGTGTTGTCTGCATTGATTTGTAGGGAAGCTGAGTACATAACAAGCAGAAGATGAATAAAAAATAAAAGGTTTGCAGACAATACTTGCATTCATCATCATCATTTATTTATATAGCGCCACTGATTCCGCAGCGCTGTACAGAGAACTCATTCACATCAGTCCCTGCCCCATTGGAGCTTACAGTCTAAATTCCCTAACATACATAGACAGACAGAGACTAGGGTCAGTTTTGATAGCAGCCAATTAACCTACCAGTTTGTTGTGTGGTAGGAAACCGGAGCACCCGGAAGAAACCCACGCAAACACTGGGAGAACATACAAACTCCACACAGATAAGGCCATGGTCAGGAATTGAACTCATGACCCCAGTGCTGTGAGGCATAAGTGCTAACCACTGAGCCACTTTGCTGCTCATTGCATTAACCACAATGTAAAATGACGCGTTTTGTGTCATCACGTCACAGGGGTGGAGCCAAACGCAGCGATTCCCGGAGAATCGTGGCATTTGGTCCCAACCCTGTGACGTGATGACACAAAATGCGTCATTTTACAGCGGGCCAAAATGATGCGATTTTCGGAGCCCCGCCGCCTGCATGCCCACCTTTCCTGGCAGTCTCCCGGACCATACTTGCAATAAGTTGCCAAGTATGCTGTAGATGCATCTTGGACACATCTCCAGATATGCTGCTTAAGAGGCGTATCTTTTGCGTGTACCAGAGACCTGGTGTAACGATTGGTGTTGATGATGACACTAGACTCTTTTGATTGATTGGTTGTTTGTATATTAACACTTTCAGCTAAAAGTACTTCATTCATTAGCATTGTGACTATATTATGTCAAGATGAGGCCATCTTTTATGATTTCTTTTCCATTTCCTACTACTACTGCAGGAAAGAATTACTTTGGACTTATAGCTGCAGATCCAGAGTTTAAAAATGTCTTGAATGCCTTTCTTTCAATAAATGTTACTGTATGTATAATTAGCAAAGGACAGTATGAGGATGATTGTTTTATGGAATGTACACAATTACCATTTTTGGCAACAAGAAGGAATATTTTTCTGCTTCCGAGGCTAAATGAGAAACAGTCAAATGGAGGTTTTGTTTTGCCTTTCTCTGAATCAATACAATTTAAAATGTATAAAAGGTTGGACCTGTGTCCTTTTTTTTAATGTACTAACTTTATTACTCTGCAAAAGCATGCAGATATTATGACCGTCCATTAATCCTATTACATCTTCTCTATATTAACAGAGTACACTGGTATATTTTTTATTTTTATTTAGCCTTGTGACATTTCTTACACCCACACTAGATTGCATGTGTGACCTTTAAGGTTTCAGTGGAACAACTCTTGTCCAGTTTATATGAGAAAATGAGCAAATAATTACCGTATTTGCCGGCGTATAAGACGACTGGGCGTATAAGACGACCCCCAACATTTCCACTCAAAATATAGAGTTTGATATATACTCGCCGTATAAGACTACCCCCTGGAACAGACCAGGGGGAACAGATAAAAAATTAAAATATAAAATTGCACTGAAGGATATACATGTAATCCTGACATATATATGTTAGTGTGGGTAGTACTCTGATTGATCTTAATTGTTGGAAAGATCTGGCTCAACAACCGCTGATGGACCAGATGGTGACAAGGTGTTCTAAAATATCACAGTAAATGCATAAATAAACTGCCATAGATGATCGTAGATAACATATTCGTATATGGAACAGTCCCAATGTTGTAAACTGTAGAACGTTCTTGCAGTTATAAAGCTGAGGAAAATAACAGTACATATGTCCGACTAATTCCACATGGAGATGATATCGATACTTGCGTTTGCGGAGCAATAATCTGTTAGTTGTCCGGTCCCAAATGTCTCGCTGTGTAATTCCAAGGGGCTGGTAATGTTCAGATGTTCAGATATTAGACAATAGCGGGTAATCAGTCCCACTATTGATAGGAGATAGTTTGCAGATCACAATTGTGTGGCACGCTTCCGGTTCTAGCTTCCGGGTGTGATGTCACATCCGGAAGATTCTATTGGCCAATAGATTAGTGTAAGGTGCACCCGGCGTATAAGACGACCCCCCAACTAGAAGGCATGTTTTTTAGAGCGAAAAAGTCATCTTATACGCCGGCAAATACGGTAAATGAAGTGTAAAGTTAGATAATTACACACAGACTTGTTGATATCAAGAGCTCTGAGAATGTTTAAACAAGTGAAAAAATATACCAAAAGTTTGAAATAAAATAATTGCTATTACAAACCATGCTGAAAGAGCTAAAGAACTGAAACATGTCTCATTATCAGGGCCCGATGGCCGCAATTTTTGCACAGGGGTTGCGGAGGGGTGCCACGATTTTCGCGGGAGGGGGGTGCTGTGATTTTTGCACAGGGGTCACGGGGGGTGGGGGGTGCCGCGATTTTCACATGGGGTGGGCAGGGTTTTCAGTGTGGGAGAGCCAGGGAGGGAGGGGGTGATGGAAAAGGGGTGAGAGCCAGGATGCAAAGGGGTGCTGGAAGAGGAGGGACAGCCAGGAGGCAAGGGGGTGCTGGAAGAGGAGTGACAGTCAGGAGGGAAGGGAGGTGCTGGATGAGGAGTGACAGCCAGGAGGGAAGGGGGTGCTGGATGAGGAGTGACAGCCATGAGGGAAGGGGGTGCTAGAAGAGGAGTGACAGCCAGGAGGCAAGGGGGTGCTGGAAGAGGAGTGATAGCCAGGAGGGAAGAGGGAAGGAGGGAAGAGGGGTAAGAGAGGCAAGGGGGAAGTGGGTGCTGGAAGAGGGGTGAGAGAGCCAGGGCGGAAGGGAATGCTGGAAGAGGGGTGAGTGAGCCAGGGGGAAGGGGGTGCAAGAAGAGGGGTGAGAGCCAGGGGGAAGGCGGTAAAGTGAGAGGGACAAAGGAGAAGATGGTGCAAGGGCATAGGTAAAAGAAAGTGTAAAGGGAGAGACATCTTAAGAATGGGAATGCCAGGGAAACAGCCATCATAAAACACAAGTAGTAATGAAGAATGGGAATGCACAGTGGGGACAAGTGTTACAAGAAAATAAAAAATCAAGCCTTCATACTCCATTCACTTATATTTTCCATACCCCCACTTCTAAATTTCCACTTTGACCACTGCCCTCGGCCCGTGCTCCCGACTGCCTGTGTGAGCTGACAGCTGCAGATCCTTTCTCGCCCAGCGCGCCCAGTAGGAGAACAGAACACAGGATGCCATAATCAGGTAAGTTCATATATTTTCTCGTGTGCAATGTGTTTTTAAACATCCTTCGTTTAACTGGGGGCATTACGTTTAAAACACTATGCATTGCTCACTATTGCGCTGTAATTTTCTTGCATATGTATCTGTACAGAGACTTTTAATTAAGAGGAGAAAGCACTGCTTGTCATAAATGTTATCTGTGATTATGTCAATATATCTATTTTTGTTTGCATTGTAAACGGTGTATTAAGTTGCTCCTGGGACTCACACTCTCAATATCTGATATGCTGTACCAATTTTTATTTGTGAATTAATTTTTTTGTCTGGGCACTACTGTATGGCATAATGTTATTTGGGGCACTATTGTGGCATAATATGATTTGGGGGCACTACTGTATGGTATATGATTTGTGGGCACTACTGCATGGCCAAATATGAATTGAGAGTAATATTATATGGCATAATATTACCTGGGGGCACTATGGTGTGGTATAATATGAACTGGGCGCACTACGGTGTGGCATAATATGAACTGGGCACACTACAGGGTGGCATAATATGAACTTCTGCCAAAGGCAAGTCTCTCATTGTTGAATATGATGGGGGCCCAAAGAAGTTGCTGTACTGGGGCCCAAAATTCCTCTTGTCAGCCCTGCCTGTGAGTCAAGGGGGTAGATGTCTCCAGGTAAATAATCTAAATGTTTCCTATCTAATCAAACTGATGGATCACATCCAATTATCTCTCACCCACATCCTCTATCCCCCTTAATTAATATACTGTGTTATTTAAAATGAATAGAAAAGACGCATATCCAGTTACTGTAGTATAAAAAAAAGAATTCTCTGACATTTTTCTGTAGATGGAAATATTTTTAATGCGGCCGTGTGGGTTCAAATGATCATTCAATAGTTGTGTTTTTTCTGATAAATTTGTTAGAGTTTTATTTCATGTGGAATGATTCATGAAAATTCTGACATTACTATTTAATTGAGGGAAAAGGGTACCTGTTAACTATATGTGTGTAAGTATTCTGTTTATTTTGTGGGAGATTTGAAAAAAGCAAAACATTGGTTTCCTACAGTGGCGCCTGTATAATTGGTGGTATTGCTGTAGTATGGGGTGGCGTGGTGGCGGCATTGTTATAGTGTGTTTGGGGCTTAGTATAGCTAATAAGTATGATAGGATATTGCTGTAATGTGGGGATGATGCCGGTTGCTGTAATGTGGGTGGGTATCGATGTAGTATGAGTGTGTGTGGGGGGTTATTTATTGCTGTAATTTGGGTACTAATAATATATTGTCATGGTATTTATTGATGTAATATGGGTGCTAACAATATAATGTTGAGGGATAATAGGAGAAATAAATCCCCCCACCCACACACACACTCATACTACATCATGTTGTACTGCACCAGCAACGCACACTGCGCCAGCATCAGTGTGCAACAATATAGTGCATGGAGCCCACAACACGTGGGCCTGTGTGCTTTAAATGCCAGGGCTGATTTTGAGTCTCTGTTCCGGCCCTGCTCATTATTATACATTGACTTCTGAGGTGTGTCATCATTTTTGGTGAAATAAATACTTGTTTGTACCCTTGCATGACAAATGCTATATGAATTGTACTTCACTGTAATCATCTACATCCAGGGGTGTGGAGAGTGGGAGGAGCAGGTACAAGGTCCCAGGGCCTGAGCATGTCTGGGTAGTGGGAGGAGCCAAGCCACAAACCTGGTGTGGATCTGCCCCCTGGAAAGGACCCTAAAAAGTTGCTGGACCGGGGCCCGAAATTTCTCTGAGCATCCCAGTCTACGTCTTACATACTGTATGTTATTGTTTATACAAAAATGTGACTGTAGGTTGTGCTTCTGTATGTTTTTCTAAGCTGTTACATTCCTTGCATTGAATGCTGCTTCATATCTCCCCCAAGTGTGCTGTTCTACCTTGTTTTATAGCAGGAGATCCAGGAAGAAAAGATATCTGCATCTCTAGTTGATATAGAACTTTGAGCCATTCTGCTTGGAACTCACTAATATACATACTAGTTACTTTTCTATGCTTGCTTTTTATAGCAAATTATATTGTACATTGAATATATCTTTTATTATTAATAAAGAAAGATACAATAATTGTTTTAAAAAAATAGACCTTGTGTAACTGATATAAAACATTATATGTAATTCCGCACAAGGAGCAGGACCTTCCTCTTTACTGTGTTCATATAAACAATCCCTAAAAAAGACACATTTGAGGGGGTGCTCTTCCAGCAAATGATATAGATACAACTTAAAGACTAGAGTTGGATATTAAAACAAACGAGCACTCTGGTCCAATAATGTTTGTGACTTCTCCGGAAGTGACGTTCCCCTGATGTACGTTTCGCCGATTGGCTTTCTCAAAGCAGAGGATGTGGATGAAAGATCAGTGTCCATTATTGTGAGAATCTGATAAAGATTGATTATTGTGGAACTGTTACCTTGACCGCTATTGGAGCATATTTCTTATCCCCACTTAAGGGTTTGATCTTTTTAATTTTGTACTTTATTTCTTTCTGCTACACTTTTGTTATTTTAGATTTTAATATTTAGCCAACATATATCTGAAATACAAAATATTAAAAAAAATAAGTTTGTTTATAAGAAAAAATGTACATTAGTGGACCAGAGTGCTCTTTTTGTTTGTATACCCAACTCTAGTCTTTAAGATGTATCTGTAGCTGACATAAATGCTGTTATTTTAAGCTACTGCACTTCTCATTTTGTCTGGAAACTGCAAGTATTGTAATGTTAACCATGAACCTCCCACTCAATCAGGGCTACAGTTATTATAAGTGAACCACCAGTTCAGTTTGGTATAATACAATCCTCTACTTTCAGTTTTTCTTGCTTATGAGAGAAAGATAGGTTGGGTGTGAGCATACCGGGTTTATCTGGCCCAATTATATCCACTTCGCACTGGCTGGGGTGCCTTACTATGCCAGGGAAGCCTACCCAGTGCATTCAAGGGTTCTTACAGTCACTCAGGCAAATGCAGTTTCAAAGTACAACAGTACATGTATTCTAATAGAAACATTCACTAGAATACTACATACAAACAGTAAATAAATGCCAGGCAGGTTTACCACATTATATGTCCCTTAACCAGGCCCGGCGCTCCCATTAGGCAACCTTAGGCAGTTGCCTAGCGCGCTGGGACCTGCAGGGGCGCCGCTGACTAGATTTTCTAATCTAGTCAGCGGTACGAGAGAGATGCACAGCAGCGGCGGCGGGGCGCCGCCACTGTTTTTCAATGTTCGCATGATCACTGACGTCAGTCAGTGATCATGTGATAGTCTGTCCGGCGGCGCCTCTGAGGTATCACACTGTCTGTCACTGACAGACAGTGTGAATAAAGTTATTCCCCCCTCCTCTCCCCTCTCAGCATGCATCGCGAGGAGCAGCTAGAGGCAGAAAAGGTAAGTAAAATCTAATTTTTTTTTTATTTAGTGTGTTCGGGGTTTGGGGTTTCGGGGTGCGGGCGGGGGGCGGCGAAACTTTGCCTAGGGTGCAGAGAACCCTAGCACCGCCCCTGCCCTTAACCCACTAGCTTCAGGAGTTACAGTTACCTGGCTATCCTGACTTGCAGAATACAAGACCCATGGAATTCTTCTGAGCTGCAGATGTACCAGCAGAATGCTCAGTCCAGCAGAAATCTAGACCTCTACGCCGGAGTTCTTCCTAAGAGCAAATAAAAAAAGACACTTCTTCCCCTGTGTCTCATTCTATCCTCTATACCATGTAGCTTTCCCATGCTCCAGGGGCTGGGTAAGGGATGGTGTCAGGTCTTTCACTGGAATTTGCACTTCCGGTGTTCACAAGGGACCCCCGCAAGGAGGTATGGACTTTGCTGCGTGAAGTGCGCAGGTCGTGGCTCTCCCAGATAGTCACCAGTGCAATAGATAAGGCGTAGTCAGGCAGGCCGAGTCGGAAACCAAATAGCGCTGTACCATGGAGATTAGGCAGAGAATAGTCAGGAACAGTCCAGGGGTCAAATACCAAGCGAGCAGTGAAGTACAGAAGGAAGATCCGGAAGAGTAGTCAAAATCAAGCCAAGTATACAGGGGTCGCCAGGAACAAGAACTGCAGAGAAGCTGGAGTATGAGAACCAATACTCTGGCACCTACATGGCTTCTGGCGATCAGCCCAGCTGATCGTCGGGGAAGCATCTCCGTTGCTAGGAAGCCGGGTGGCCTTTGCGCTTTTGCACGCTGAGAACATGTGACCGGGACGTCCCGTTGCTAGGCAACGGGCTAGGCAACGGGACGGGGAGTAGCGTCAGAAGGCGTCCGTCTCCGGCACCCGTGGGAGGTGCGGAGACGGCGCCTGACAGATGGCCTTAGGTAGTGGGATCCTCTGAGAGGGGCTATCTGTGAAAGGTGCTATTACAGGGCTGTCCCTTCTCATCCCAATACATCCCTTGGTCCCCTGTTGGAATGACCCCAAGAAGTCTGGTGAAATACAACCTGAGACAATGGGGACATATTCAGGTTATTTAAGGGGCAAGGCCAAAATGATTGAATGAAACTCCCAGTATTAACCCCTTACAAGTTTTTTCAGCCAGAACTAGCTGCCAGCTGATCAGGCTTTCTTGTGGAGAAAGGAGAGGAAGAATGTATGTAGCCATCCCCTCCCCCTCCCCCCACCTATATCCTGGAACCGCACCCCAATCGATCCTAATCCATAACCCACCTGGTTTCAAATTGAGAACAATACATAAGAGCATCACTGTTATGACATCAAACACATTTTTTTTTACAATAAATAACATAGAATGAAAAAGTCTCCTATATAGACATGGCTACAATGTCCCCTTATCCACATGTAATTAGACACTATTTACACTCTGGTGAGCTGGGGAACATTAACAGGGCTATAAAAAGTACATGCTTTTATGCTCATTTTGTGAGAAATGAGGGACAGGCTGGTTAAGGTGAAATCAAACTCGTTTCATCACAGCGGGTATCAAGAAAGAAAGCTTCATAAATGACCTCCAGCATGTTCAAGAGTAGGCTCTGAAGATAAAATGTAGGTAGTAGAATATTAACTGTAAAAGCGAGAAATTAAGCTATAAAAGTAAACAGTGAAACAGTGTGAAATATGTTCTCATGCTTAACTTTTTAACAGTGGAAAAACTGTGCAGTCAGATATTTCCTGTGCTTGGTTTGCATGTCACACCATTTTAAACCCTGTAAATGTGCGAAAGTATTGTATGCATGTAGTAGTATTCATTTAGTAAACCCAAACAGCTTGTGTCATTATAATTGATGTACTGCAGCAATACATTTCCACAGAGATAATCTAAAGAAGATTACAATTGTCTAGAAGTATTGGTCAGGTCAAAAACATTTACACAGACACAAGTTCA
The DNA here is from genome assembly GCF_038048845.1 of Mixophyes fleayi. NCBI lineage: Eukaryota > Metazoa > Chordata > Amphibia > Anura > Limnodynastidae > Mixophyes > Mixophyes fleayi. Next base: position 300,567,224 of record NC_134405.1, on the reverse strand, counting down.
GTGAAGACTGTTTTATTCAATCACATGCCTTGTTTGCACAAATGTACCAGTTTCTAAGGGTATGTGTATGTATTTATGGCATAATATGCTTTTAAAATGGACATCCATCTTCCTTGACAAGGTAAAATATGCTTAACACCATCTGAAGAGCATGAGCATTTTACAAAAATGTATTTTTATTGCAGCTTTTTAAATAGCAGTCCCAACAAGATGTATGGGGACAGCAGTACTAAGCACTAAGCTAGTGAACACTGGAGACATCTATGATTTCTCGGGTGTTATTGCTTTGATAAATTATCCAAATATTTAAAATTGTTATGATCATGCAGAAACAGACATTTTTATATGAATTTGGGCAAAAATATAGTTAATAAATAGGTCCCTTTGAGAGCAAACACTCTATGTTGTTAACAATATCAACGTATAAAGTGGACAAAACTTTGTTTGATAATTAATACAAACTAGATACTTACCATCTCCTTCTGCATAAGCCATTGATTGCCAAAATGTTGAATTCTAAATTTTAACTAATGGAAAGAATACATATCGTACAATGTATCAAGCTGCAGTTTGCCAGAAGAAAGGCAGAAATATTAGATGTGGTTTTGATCGATAACTCCTTTGCAACTATCCTCTCTCACATCACATTGTGTTGCTGAAGTTTCCCAAAGTGATAAGTTTCAATTACCTTTTTTTACATGCAGTACCGTCTTCTACCACCAGATATAGTGCAGGATTTCCCATTGAAATGAATGGCAAAACTCAGTGAAAACTCAGTGAATAAGATTTCTTTAAATTAATGACCTTTGCAATGCTTGGTAAGAGACCCCAAGCAGCCAGTACTGTTACTTCACACAAAACAGTTATGCTCAAATGATATGTGGTGTTAATTGGCAACCTGGTGATTGACTCTTAAGATAATGCAGTGAATGGGAGGCTGTAGGAGTTGAGCTGATGGAAATTCCTAGCGTAATGGTCTATGTTGTACAACAGAGATGATTTGTCAGAAAAACTTCCTTAGCAGATGCAGGTGTAGCTGATCTGTATAGTAGCAAAAAAGAAAATTCCTTGAGTTGAGAGCAGATTTAACGCAATATAGCTTCATGGACAAGAGTCCGCCACAACAGCATGGAAAAGGTATGTCCTGATGGGTGCAGGAGACTACAGGAAAAACTTTCAGGCAGAGCTGGAGGCAAACAAGTGGTCTGTCAACTGAGTGCTATTTTCTGTCAGACAGGAATTTATAGGAGTCTAGTTCTACAGAGAGAACCAATACTGCTACAGGAGCGTGTTGTGCCCCACACTAGCTTGTTATGTTCGCCTAGTTGCTATCAATGAAAATTGTCCGCTGCAATTTTTGTGGTTCCAACGCACAAAGTGATTTAATAGCAAGATGCAATATATAACAATTCAATAGAATACATACCCAAGCGCCCTGGATCCAGCATACAGTCATTCAATCCTGAAATCTGTGGTCAAGTAGACTGTAAAGTGGACCCAGAGCCTGGTTTATATACAGTTTGTGATACATAAAAAAACAGTATTGATGTCTTGGTGTTTTTTCATAGGTTCAGGATTCAGGACAGTCCAGTATAATGCAGGTCATAGGTCGGTTCAAACAATGTTTTCCAAGGGTGGGGGTCAACTCTCCAACAGCTGTATACGTGTCTTCCCGCTGAAAAGCTAGTTTAAACTGGTCTATTTGCATTACACACTCAATTTCATTCTGATCATTATTCCTCTATCATCCATAACGTGCATACGCAAGATGCGACCGCTTAGCCGATAGTAGCGGATGTCTGATGGGAAAAAGTGGTTTAGAATGACACTAAACATGATATGTTTCCTAAATCCCAAACCTTAAATATCAGCAAAGTGTTTATAACATTATTATATTAAACTATTAAATCTATTACATTCAATTATAAATGTCTGTGTGTTGGAACTTTATTAAGATGAACTATTTGCAAGTGAATGTGTGAGTGTATGTCTATGCAGTAGTGTTCACAAGTGTTACTGCTAAATACGCCATTCCACCCTGTAGCATGCTATTTGCATATTTTCGCATAAAGTAAAATTGAAATTGATGGTTATTAATTGAAACGACTCCATCCAATTATTCGACTTCCACAAGCTGGAGCCATACCAAGTGATCACAATGATGGCTGAGGAGGGAACTTTAGCAGTGCAAGCAGTGTATTGTGTTATGACACAACAGCAAAAGTGGTAAACAGACTAACTGTTGTGAGAAGTGAGTTAGAACTCCCTCTGGTGTCTAGGTTTATTATTTTAGAGATGAACAAAGTTGACTAAATTTCCAACAGTGGATTTTCTGGAGTACCTATTTGCAGCCAGCATACAACTTAGTCACTGACCAGAAGGATGAAATCTTTATTCCCACAACTGGTACTAAACCTTTATTGCCTTATCCTCTTTGAGAATCTGATGACGTCTATGGGTCCATCTCCATAAAAAATGTTGATTAACATATATAATGCATAAAATTAACTTTAAATTAATTACACTGCATGTGGCTTCTTTTATAAAGGTAGAAATATATAAGTACTATGAAAAATAACTCACTCATTTTATGTAAAATGTTATGTAATAGCCATATACAGAAAAAGTAAGCTTTCAGTAAGAAGGCTGGTAAAAATAAAGCTGATATTTGGCATAATCTTTGTAAAATCAATTGACTTTGATATTGTTTTGACTACAGCCACTACTGAGAACTCAAAATCATAACTATTACGAAACACAGTAAGATATAAAAGAGACAAAAGTAGTAAAGATGGCGACAGATGGATGAGGGAACAAGAACAATGTCCAATATGGCCACACATGTAGGTGGCAGGTCGATAGTTGTCATCTTCCTACCATATTTACCATGCTCAATAATAATCTGATTAGATTAATATCGGACTCCGTGAACACATTGAAAATTCTCAATAAATAGTTAATTGAATTAATATTGGGCATCTCACTCATTTTCAGGCCTTACAAACTATGATATTGGATAAACTGCAATATCACCGTATTTGTGTGCAGCATTAAAATGTAATAAGAGTTTCAGATCTTCGACAGGTCTCTTCATAATGAAACCAGTGTGGTGATATATATATATATATATATATATATATATATATATATACACAGTATCCTACCTCTTTAGATTATGTAGTGTGCAGAGCCTTGATGACGAGATTTGGGTCTTCAGGCCCAACTCTGCTGCACAAAGATCAATCCATGTCTGCCAATTGTGTCCTTTTGCCTCCATACACTTACTCCTCCAGGCCCAAGAAGTAGGCAAGTAGGGGTTAATAGTAGAGGAAAAAGGTAAGTGAAAAAGAAAATGTGTAATGTAAGTAAATATATATACATGAAGTAGTATAAGCAAACCCTTGCATTGGTATCCTGTGACCAAGCACAAAAGCTTTCTGAATCGGAAACCACTATGAAAGCCACATTTTTGTGACAAATATGATTTTACACCAGAAGCACAGGAGTATTCACACTGCTTATATCTTATCATTTTTCTGTATGTATCGCTATTAATATATGTGTAATCATCTATCTTTAAAATCTTGCTTGGTTTACCATCTGGACCAATCTGTATACCACAGGCAAACCTCTTAGTTTTACATTTTTGCTTTTTTATTTTTATCTGTTGCTACTTACTACTACAGTCTGTTTACTGGCCCTGTTCAGCTTGTTTCCTAAAGCTCTGCTGGAATCCTCTCTGTTATCTACTAGAACTTTAGCCTGTCTATACAGATGACCTATTCTGTGTTGCCAGCTCTCTGCCATACAACATGCTTTATAGCCTCTTTCCCTGTATTACCTGCTCTGGAGATTTTACCAGAGGTAGTGCCTTTATTCTTTCCCTCTATTACTGTGTGGCAATCAGCCATTGCTGTCTACCCACTCATCATCTGTGCTTTCCTATTCAGGAATAAAGTATGGGACCCTAGCAGGTGACACCCTGATGAAGTTGTGCATGTTCCTGACAAAATATTGCTTCACTCTGCAACTATATTGGCCTAACCACTAACCAATCAGCTAAATTAGATTCTCTGGCTCAGTTATATTAACCAACCAGGGGTAGTATGTTGAACTGAGCCAGTGATCAAGCTCTGCACCATGCAACAAATAGAGAATACCTGCAAATGCCTTATTTTACCTGGTGATTATTATGCCCTAGATAGACATACACATTATGAGAAACTACAATAGTTGAATTTCCAAACAAAATACTCCTAACTGGGACATAGTTATGCAAACTGGAGTAACGGGTGTAAACTGGAGTAATGGGTGATAGCTAAATCCTGCATGTGTACTAATTACAGTTACGTTATCTAATGTACTTCCACAAATCTGCTTTAATGGAGTACTACTAGTGGGTGCCATGACTGATATTTTGGGTGTTTGAGACTTTTTCATTCTGGACTGGTTGCTCACAAAGATTATCATGCCGACTAACTATCTTATTTGTATGGCCATACATTTGTAAGTGTATTACATAAATTATGTGTGCTATTTGGATTATATACTAACTTGTGTAATGATTAGTGGCATCATCACCATGCCCTGATGCGTTCTTAAATAATTTATTTGTATTTATTATATTATTCAACACTGTTAAATAAATTCTAAATGTATTTATCACATGTTTTTATTTATTTTTAATTCGATTAAAATATATATATATATATATATATATATAAAGGTTAGTCCCCTAGATTACATTTTTCTATTTAAAAATTTCAGGTAGTAGAGCGGAGATGTAGTTTCCTTTTTAATGATTTGTGTATATTTCCTCATGACCTAGAATATATGGTTGATATTTATGTTGCCTTTTTTGTAGATGATGTGTGATGAAGCAGTATTAGACAACCCATAATTCATAGTCTAATTTCCACTGTATCTCAGAGGAAGTGGCAGTTACCTCACCACCATTATAAACAATCAGCTCTGTGAACAAACAGAACAATTTATCATTAACCACAAGTCAGTTCCCTACTTACAATTATGCAGCATATGCTATGGTACATCAATTTTTTATTTTTTTACATCATCGTATCAATTATTCCTCCAAATTGTGTTGGTAAGTATATGAAGGTACATTTTCACAAAAAATGTTTTACAGTTTAACTTTTAAATGTATATGTGTTGGTTCTACATTAAAATTGTTAGTTCTATTATGCAAAACATATTTGGAGTTTGGAATAAAAATTGTTTGTTTTTAATCAATGAACTATAAACCCATATTTTTAATAAACAATAATCACAATACAACACATCACACTGATATGATTAAGAAATGGATAATTTATATAATTGATATATAGAAAATTTTAATTGCAGAGTGAAGAATAAATAAATGTTTGTCATGAGTATGCTTTTAGATATTACTGAAATAGCTAGGGATGGATACATTTTAACATTGATATTTAAATTGTTCTAGTATGTGAAATGTCTAAATGCAGATTTTTTAAATTAGTTAGATGTAAAATTTATATTTTTTTATTATGCATTCTTCTGTTTAACTATTATGAAAAAACAATTTTCAATTTTCATACAGAGTTGATATATGGTTGGAAAAAATAAGAATATGCTTAGACAAACAAACATTGCTTTCTGTTGTCTTAAAATATATTTAATTCAATTTTTAATTATTAAGATTTAAATCCTTAATATACAGAAAATAATAAATATTATTAATAAAAAGAACTAAAACTTAAAAACAAACAGTACATATACATTTTATTTAATACTAGCAAATATTTCTATATGCAAATATTTACATGTATAATTCGAATTTTTACATCAGCATTTAATGTTTTATTTTGTATACAATGTATTTATAAAAAAAATTGGAAAAAAATCAACAAAACATAGCTTCTCTTCACATATTTCAAACTGAGGTTGTAGTACTACTTAAGTTATAGAAAATATGCTTACTTTAAAATATTAACCATTTATACAACTGGAAAACAAATAGTTTAATTTTATTTACATCCTAATTAAATATATGACACATTATATCCCCCTAACAAAGCATAGGTATGAGATCTATTATTATTATTATTATTATTAATATTAGTATTATTATTATGATTATTATTATTATATATTATTCATGCTTGAGTCTTACTAACAATTTTGGGCATTATGCGTAAAACCCATTTCTCATACTGCCTATGGCATTCCCCTCCTCATTAAATTATTTAGTAGTGCAGGATGTTCTTGGTAATTGTGTATTAAATTATCACTGAAAAGCAGAAATGATTTACTTTTATTTTCTTTGTGGTTGTCAGGAATTTCTGCATAATGTACTTCTGGATAGTAGATCCCATACCTGTACTAACATAATATTAATAAATGTAAATTTGCTCTGCAGTGGTAATGTATTAATAAAACCTAGGTGTCTTTGTTTTCAAGTATTTTCCACATTTTTAAATATGATTTATTGTAACATATTGGAACTCCTTGTATGATGTGATAACAAAGTAAATTATACATTTCAACACCATTACTGACCTATTATTTTGTTATTTCCACACTGATAAACTTGACATTTTAAATAAATATACATAAATACATGCACTTGATGAAAAGTTCAAGACTTTGGTTATTACAACATTTTTATGATTCAAATTATGTATTCTATATATTTTTCAGAAATTGTACCTTTGGGAGCAGATCTTACTATCAAGTGCTCAACACGAGAGGCCGATTTTACACATTTTCCAAGAAAGGAAAATGTTAGAGAATTTATTTATGAGGAGACTTTATACATAATGATTTCAGACATTACACATGGCAATGAAGGCTCATATAAATGCCCTTTCAAACACTTGATTGTGAAAATTACTGAACGTAAGTATATTTCATTAAAACTTTGGGGGTTGCTGTAGAAGATGTCTGCCATGTTTTCTCAGGTTCCCCAAGACCTCCTTTTTCTTATCATAAACCATGGAAGAGGGGCTGCTGGCAGGGGCAGACTGGGCTGGGAGGCAGGTGGGCATCTGCCCCCCGTGGCAGTCCAATAGTGGGCAACCTTAGGCTGGGTCATCCTTAGGCTGGTTTACTGCATTTTTCTTCCTTTAAAACAGTCAAGTTTTGCCCCCCGAGCTAAAATTTTCCAGCCCTACCCTGGCTGCTAGTGTCCATTTTTGAAGGGGAAGGGCTAGTGAACAGGATAGGTGTGTACCCTGTAGTTCTCTGCAGGTCTACCCCGGGTGGGGTACGTAATTCCTGCACTGGAAATGTGGGCAATTAACCTGCCAACATGAACATGTTGTCAGGCTAAATGCCGACAGTTCTGTTGTGCTGACAGGTTCACTATGTTGATTGTGTGATTGGTGACACTTATGCTAATCACAATGCCGACATTAAAAGAGTAATGTAGGCGCGTCCGATGGCTATATCCCAGACACGCCTCCAATACTCTTTTAATGTTCATGTTGGCAGGTTAAGTGCCAACATCTCAAGTGCTATAATTATAGCCGCCACTGGTCTTCCACACAGATGGCGAACTTTGGTCCTTCCATGCGAGGCATGGAAGGGAGCCATTGATGAAATTGTTTATTTTATATGTTTGCTTAAACAGAATTGGACAGTTTCATAATTCTTTGGCAGTTTTGAAAGCAAGGGACAAAAAACATTGCTTGAAAATACTTAGTTAAGGGCTGTAATACACTAAATTTGTCATCAGTTTGGGGTATAAGACACTCTGCCTGTACATTGTGACTTTGCATGTTTTCAATTTTTTTTGTTATTGGATTTATTCAAGGAAATTAATTTAACCCCTTTTGCTATCAAGTTTTAAACAAACAAGGAGTGCTGTACACTGCTTTCAGTACATTCCCTGGTTACAGGAGGTGGATGTAGAAGCTTAAGTTTTGGGTTTTTTTCTCTGCATGAAGCAAAAACAAAGATTAAAAAGATACTCTGCATAACTTCATAATTAATTAGATTTTCTGCAACTTGAAATCTAATTTAATTAAAAGCAAGACTCATGTATGCAGTGTATTTTTAATATTCTGTTAAATTTTGCAAGCATGACATTTGCTGTAAAATCTCACATCTAAAAATAAGTAAAGTTTATGTTTTGAAAGAAACCACAAAATGAGATACTGGATAAAAATAAATAAAGAAAACTGCCACAATAGTAATTTACTACAATGTATTATCAACCTCAGACCTATAAAAAAAGCAGGTAAAGCTATAAAGTAAAATATTGTAGCCTTCAACTCACTGGTCAAGTAGTTAGGTGCAGATGCCATGTCATTGTAGTACTATGCATTTGTAGTACTATGTGTATGTATCATACCGGTTGCAGTCAAGCACCTACAAAGACAACATCTTGCAGGACTTGCAATATTCTTGAACCATGTAAATGAAAAATAATGATTTAAAATAGCAGTTCCCAAAAATGAAAAGCAGCCTTTTGTTTTGTATGGATGGAAGTATTGATGAGTGGTTCCCTATATGTTTGGAAAGCAAAATATTGTTTAAAGCGTAGATACATACTCTTTAAGCATTCTTGACATTAGGTGTATGTAAAATGTCAATCTTTTCAATATCCTGTATATTTACTAAAGATGATGTTTTTTATTACCTTAATTTGCTAATATGTAACACATGTTAATATTATTAAATAGAATTTGCACACATAAAATACCCTTTGAGAAATATTTTTTCCTCTACTCTTTGATAAGTAATATTTATTTTCAAAGCAGTTATTTCTTTTGTTGCATATATTCTTGTAAAATATTTGAGTAAATCTGAAAAAATTACAATTTGTTTTGTTCACTTGTTTATAAATAAGGTTAAAAAATATGAATTAAATGCTAGCAATGTGAACAGGTTTGTCCATGTTCAACCCGATTTAAACATGTTCAAGATTGTTTTGAGCTTAAATGCCTACACTGTTCAGTGTTTTATATTTTTAACCATTTGAATGCAAAGTAAAACTTTAATTGAACCACACAGTTTAAATAATACGGTAATGTTCACCATTCAAACAAAGTTTTTTTTAACAAATACTATAAAATGTAGTAATTTAAGCTTGAACAGGCAGAAAAAGCAACATTTTTTTTATTTTATTTTAAACTGTTTTAACATAATTATTAGTGAAAGATAATGTGTGGAACTAACATTAACAAATCATTAGTCACTCACCATTTTTATCTTGTTTTTATTCACTTTCAGTTTTAACAATGTTGTGTATTTGTATATCTTGATATATAGTATTATTTAGCAGTATTTTGCTTTTCTACTGCCACGTACAATAAAATCTAAACTGCAGTCACTATGTCACTATTCAGCAAAAACTATGTGTTAATACACAGATGCTCTCACAGTTAGTTTGTCTTTGAGTAAGAGCAAAAACTTTGAAGTGTATTATAAATGCTGCTTATGACTTCCCTCATCAGCAATTAGAGCAATTATTGGTTTTATACAGGAATGCACATTTTCCCAAGCTGTAAAATATTTGAAATTTTGTTTTTTTGTAGAATTTCTCTTGTCAATGTAGAATAAATCCTTTCATGCACCCTTTATTTTTTATTTTGATTTGTTTAGAAAGTAAACTACCATACTAGATCATTTCATAAGAATGGTCATTTCTAAAAAAATAAATGAAAATAGTCCCATGATTATATACATTTTAATTAGTAATAAAGATCTCATCATTTGTATTCATTATAGAATCTATGGCAAAAGAAATTTTAAAGTTCCGTTTGGTCGGAGAGACATTTATGCTGTTTTTCAAATGTGCTGAAAGAAGACAAGTGAAGTGGACATCTCTATCAGGAAGGACAGGAAGCATAACAATTATATCATCCATCGTTTATATGAATGAAAATTTTAAAAACCGTGTGAAATCTGCAGACAGAATACACTTTATGACATTGTCAATTTCACCAGTGGCTTTTGAAGATGCCGGTAAATATATTCCAGATTTTGGATTTCACATAAATCTTGTTACTATTCAAGGTAAGTACTAAACACTATGGTGCTCATGTTAAATTGAATGCAAATTGCATTTCTAGGCTATAACACGCTTTTTACTCCTGCGTAAGAGTAGAAAGCACTAGTTCTGAATAACAATGTGTGCACATGCTCAGATGCGTATTATACCCCAGAAATATAATTTGCATTCAATGTAACATAAGTCCCTATATTTTTATATTTTGGTCAATTATTTATATTCCTCAATAATATACTGTGAGCAACAAATTACATTTTATTGTTAACAGGGGCAGTTGCAAGTTTTTCATGAGTTGGGGATCAAAATAACAATGTATAATATGACATATAATTTTGCTTGAAACACTCTTCTCCCCTTTATCTACCCTGGCCTGCCCCAAACAGGTGGCATCCGTCTACAACTACAGCCTCACAACTGCTCTTGACTCTTTTGCCCCCAACTCTTCTGTCCACCTTAGCCGCTCAAATCTTGGCACTCTAAATTTACATGGCTCCTTCAAAAATACACACATTCCGCTGAATGCCAATGAATGAAATCTCGTTCCTTTCCAAACTTCCTTCATTTCAAGTTCATCCTCTCATCCTACAGTTCAGCCCTCTCCCTTGCTTAAACAATCCTTCTTCAATTCTCTCTTCTCTTCAAAGTCCTCCAATCATGGCCTTTTTTTGCCATTGTCAACCCACTCCTCCCCTCCCATCCTCCTTACCCTACCTCACTGTCTGTTAGGAACTTACCTTGTCACCGTTCCGCTGCGCTGTCAGCGGGAGCTGACAGCGGTGTCCATATCTTCAGCGCTGCTTCTGTTAGCGCTGCCGCACTTCCTGCTTCTCCCTGCTGCTGATCATGTGACTCCTGGGCGGGGAATTCAAACTACTATATCTTCCCTGCTCTGACACGCTGCCTGTGTCAGAGCAATGTGTTTCCTGTTCCTGGCTACAGTTCCTGTGTCCTGACTCCTGTGATCCTGCTCCCTGTTTACCCCTCTATTCCTCCTACTCCTGTGTACCTACCTGGCTGTGACCGACTATTCTCTGGATCTCCCTCTGGCACCGTATACCTGATAACTTCTCTGTACCGACCCGGCTGTGTTATCGACTATTCTCTGGATCTCCCTCTGGCACCGTATACCTGATACCTTCTGTGTACCGACCCGGCTGTGTTACCGACTATTCTCTGGATCTCCCTCTGGCACCGTATACCTGATACCTTCTGTGTACCGACCCGGCTGTGTTACCGACTATTCTCTGGATCCTGCCACGCACCCATTGCCTCCCGTTTTTCTGGTCATGCCGGTATAAAGAAGACCTTGGAATTTATCTCCCGTAGTTATTGGGGGCCGGCTATCCGTTCGGACGTTCGACAGTTTGTGACGGCGTGTTCCACTTGCGCTCAGAATAAAGTTCCTCGTCAAGCTCCATACGGTCTGCTGCAGCCTCTGCCAATTCCGGATCGACCTTGGAGTCATCTCTCCATGGATTTTATCACAGATTTACCCTCCTCCAGAGGGTTCTCAGTAGTGTGGGTGGTCACCGATCGCCTTTCCCGAGCCGCTCATTTTGTGGCATTAAAAGGTCTCCCTTCTGCTCCTGTTCTGGCTCAACTCTTCATTAAAGAAATTTTCCGCCTACACGGCTGTCCAGAGATTATCGTTTCTGATCGAGGAACTCAGTTTGTGGCAAGATTTTGGAGGGCCTTTTCTCGTCTGTGTGGAATTAAGTTAAATTTCTCTTCTGCATATCATCCGCAAAGTAATGGTCTCATGGAAAGGACGAATCAAGAATTGGAGAAATTCCTCAGATGTTTCATTTCAGCTAAACATGATGATTGGGTTGATTTATTACCTTGGGCAGAATTCGCCCACAATAATAATTCACACGACTCTACCTCCATTTCTCCCTTTTTTGCTCTTCAGGGATTTCATCCTAAAGTTCCACCCTTCAAAGAGTTAACCGCTTCTGGGGTTCCTGCAGTGGATTCCCTTCTATCGGACTTCTCGTCTAGGTGGGATCTTATCAAACGCAAATTACTTCACACCTCTGCCATCAGTAAAAAAGCATTTGACAAAAGAAGAAGACCGTCTCCACTACTCACTCCTGGTGACAAAGTGTGGTTGTCTACAAAGAATCTTCGCCTGTTGGTTCCTTCTAGGAAATTCGCTCCCCGATTTATCGGTCCCTTCAAGATCATTGAGGTCATTAATCCGGTGGCCTTTAGATTAAAATTACCCCCTACCTTGAGGATTCCCAATGTCTTCCACATTTCTCTTCTCAAACCACTTGTTGTTAACAAATTCTTTTCTTCAAGAAGACCTCCTGCTGCTATTTCTGCACCAGATCAGGAATTTGAGGTGAAGGAGATTCTAGATTCTCGGATTTCCAGAGGTTCCTTGCAGTTCCTGGTTGACTGGAAAGGTTACGGTCCTGAACAGCGTTCTTGGATTCCTGCACGAGACCTTCATGCTCCGAGTTTGTTGAAGAAATTCCATACCAAGTTCCCTCTAAAGCCTTATAGGTTGTCCGGAGGCCACCCCTGAAGGGGGGGGTACTGTTAGGAACTTACCTTGTCCCCGTTCCGCTGCGCTGTCAGCGGGAGCTGACAGCGGTGTCCATATCTTCAGCGCTGCTTCTGTTAGCGCTGCCGCACTTCCTGCTTCTCCCTGCTGCTGATCTTGTGACTCCTGGGCGGGGAATTCAAACTACTATATCTTCCCTGCTCTGACACGCTGCCTGTGTCAGAGCAATGTGTTTCCTGTTCCTGGCTACAGTTCCTGTGTCCTGACTCCTGTGATCCTGCTCCCTGTTTACCCCTCTATTCCTCCTACTCCTGTGTACCTACCTGGCTGTGACCGACTATTCTCTGGATCTCCCTCTGGCACCGTATACCTGATAACTTCTCTGTACCGACCCGGCTGTGTTATCGACTATTCTCTGGATCTCCCTCTGGCACCGTATACCTGATACCTTCTGTGTACCGACCCGGCTGTGTTACCGACTATTCTCTGGATCTCCCTCTGGCACCGTATACCTGATACCTTCTGTGTACCGACCCGGCTGTGTTACCGACTATTCTCTGGATCCTGCCACGCACCCATTGCCTCCGTGCATCTACCGGTTACTGTTCCAGACCTACTACGCCTGGAATTCACGGTTAGTGCCTGTACTTGCACCGCATTGTCTATTTTCTTGTCTGCCTGCCATCACTTAGAACTTTCTCCCTTACGTCAGTAGGCCAATCTGGGGGCCGCGACCTGCGGTTCTTCGGCAGCTAAGCCCACACTACCTTGCGGTGGTTCTTGGTGAAGACCGGAAGGCCGTTAGACTCCGCGCCCTAGGTAAGCCTGTGCTAATACTGACTAAGGCATCAAGATCGTAACACTGTCTAACTACTGCCCCATTTCTCTTCTTCTTTTTACCTCCACCACCGCCTTTTTGTCTACCACCGCCTCAGCAGCTACCTCTATGACAACTCTCTCCTTGATCCTCTCCAATCTGGCTTCTGCCCCTCCACTCCACAGAAACTGTCTTGACCAAAGTCAACAATGATCTTCTCTCAGCCAAATAGAGGATCACTTCTCCCTGGTTATTCTCTTGGACCTCTCTGCGGCCTTTGGCACCATGGATCACCCTCTGCTAGTCCACACCCTTCACACCATTGGCCTTTCTGACGTGTCCTTATTTGGGTTCATCTCCTACCTCGTCAATCTCTTCTTCTCAGTTTCTACCTCTTGTTCTTCCTCCCCATCCATCCATCCCATAGTAGTCTCACAGGTTTCTGACCTTGGCCTTCTGCTTTTTTTTCTGTTCACCTCCACCCTGGTTGAACTTAACATTTCCTTAGGCCTCCACTACCAACTCTATGATGACGACACTCAACTCTACCTCTTATCTCCTGATCTCTCCCTTTCTCTCCTCTCTTGGGTGTCCAGTTGCCTCTCTGCCATCTCCTCCTGGATATTCTTATGCTTTCTCAAGCTTAACATGGCCAAGAGTCTCCTTCCCTCCTGACCTCTCTATCACTGTTGACAAAACCATTATCTCCTCTGTTCGCCAACTCTGCTGCCTGGGTGTCATTCTTGACTCCACCATCTCCTTCGCTCCTCACATTCTGTCGCTTCCAGCTCTGCAACATCCAGTAAATGGCAAATGCACACCGCGTTAAAACCAGGCCTAAAACAGCATTACCATAGCAGCAATGGAACCAAGGTTTCCCTTCTTGACACACTAAACAACAAACAAAGAATATGTCCCAATTGTGCTCACAGTAATGTAGGAACCAGTGAGAGCGAAAACAAGAGATTGCAAACACACATATATCATCATCATCATTTATTTATATAGCGCCAACATATTCCGTAGCGCTTTACAATTGGGGACAAACGTAATAAACTAATAAACAAACTGGGTAAAACAGACAAAGAGGTGAGAAGGCCCTGCTCGCAAGCTTACAATCTATGGATGCTATATAATAACCAATAAGTGGCAATAATGCATATAAATAATATGTTTTCTATGGACCAATAAACCAATAGATTGATTAAAACAGGTGTCCAACATACACTAAAAATGCTGAAGCTTAACCAACAAATGGCACTGCTGCATACCAATGATATTACTGTGTGCTGTATATATAAACATGACGTGATATGGTTATAAAAAACACCTAAAATGGCATAACTAATCAGGTCAAAAAGGTAAAATGCTTAACAAAAATGTCCAAAAATAATCATGAAAAAATATAATAGTTAAAAAGTCCAATTGTAATAAAATCCCAGAGATGTATAGTCCAGAATAATTGAAAAGCCACAATTGTAAATGCTGATGGTTTCCAAGTGTAAATCCCCATTGTGTCTTGGGAAAGATGATACCTCAAAGGAAACATGCCAGAAAGAAAACCAAAATCAGAAAACAAGATTCAACAAAACCAGAATTGTTAAGCAATAGGATATTGTAAACCACTAATGACATAAATAGATGAGGAGGAGTGTGCTGAGGAACTGAAAGAGGAGTGGGTTGGATTGCGTAATTAGGCTAAAAAAGATATTTATTACAAGAAACAATAACACAAATAACAAAATATAACCAATATAACATATAAAGCCTACATGAGGATGGTGTTATTGTTTCTTGTAATAAATATCTTTTTTAGCCTAATTACGCAATCCAACCCACTCCTCTTTCAGTTCCTCAGCACACTCCTCCTCATCTATTTATGTCATTAGTGGTTTACAATATCCTATTGCTTAACAATTCTGGTTTTGTCGAATCTTGTTTTCTGATTTTGGTTTTCTTTCTGGCACGTTTCCTTTGAGGTATCATCTTTCCTTAGACACAACGGGGATTTACACTTGGAAACCATCAGCATTTACAATTGTGACTTTTCAATTATTCTGGACTATGCATCTCTGGAATTTTATTGCAATTGGACTTTTTTACTATTATATTTTTTCATGATTATTTTTGGACTTTTTGTTAAGCATTTTATCTTTTTTTGACCTGATAAGTTATGCCATTTTAGGTGTTTTTTATAACCATATCCCATCATATTTATATATTCAGAACACAGTAATATCATTGGTACGCAGCAGTGCCATTTGTTGGTTAAGCTTCAGCATTTTTAGTGTATGTTGGACACCTGTTTTAATCAATCTATTGGTTTATTGGTCCATAGAAAACATATTATTTATATGCATTATTGCCACTTATTGGTTATTATATAGCATATATATGTGTTTGCAATCTCTTGTTTTCCCTATCACTGGTTCCTACATTGCTGTGAGAGCAATTGGGACTTTGTTTGTAGCTCTGCAACATCACCTATATCAGACCCTTCCTCTCCCAGAATGCCATCAAAACTCTTAACCACCCACTGGTTATTTCTCATCTCGACTACAGCAACCTTCTACTGACTGGCATCCCCTGCTCCCATCTCGCGACTCTTCGATCTATACTTAATGCTGCAGCTAAACTTATCTTCCTCTGTTGCAGCTCCACATAAGCCTCCCCTCTCTGCCAAAATTTACACTGGTTTCCCTTCCCCTACAGAATCCTCCTCAAGCTCCTCACCCTCACGTACAAGGCTCTCTCCGACAACACTGCTCCCTACATCTCAAACCTCATCTCCATACTTACTCCCTCCCGCCCTCTACTGTTGGCCATTGACTGTCGCCTTTCCTCCCCACATCTCCCTCCTGTGTCCGTGCTGCCCACCCCCATCACTGGAACAATCTCCTTTGTTCTATCAGACTATCCCCTAACCAGTGTAGCTTCAAATGGTTATTGAAAACCCACTTGTTTAGAAAAGCCTACCACTTAACCATTTTACCATGTAGTATACCTCACGTCTTTCATCCTCCATCTATCCCACTCTTGATTCTTGCTCTCTGTTCTACCTGCCCATTTTCCACTAGATGATAAGTTCTAGTGAGCAGGGCACCCTTCATGCTGTTCTCATTGCTTATAACTTTTGCTCACCAGCGACACTGCGCACCTCCTTGTTGGGCTCTCTATTGGCTGGTTAACGGTATCAAAGGCAGCAGAGAGAACGGGAAGGATAAGAAGAGAGAAGTGTCACTTAGATTTGGTGAAAAGAAAAACATTAGTGACCTTAGCAATGGCAGTGAAATACGGATGGGAGTGTGTCAAGGAAGGAGTGAGATGAGAGAAAGGAGGTGATAGATAGTTGTAGACAACCCATTCGAGAAGATTAGAGGCAAAATGAATGAGGGAGATTTTTGGAGTATGGGTGAGATGACAGCATGTTTAAAGAAGGAAGGTGCCAGAGGAAAGGGAAGGGTTGAGAATGTGGGCAATGTAAAGGCCTCGAGACAAAGGGAGTGAAGAAGGTGGGTGGGACACGGTCAGTAGAGCAGTTGGAGGGGGGTGAGGAGAATAGAAGGGTGTGGACTTCATCTGCAGATACTAGAAGGAAGGATTGATGGCGGATGGGCTAGCAAACGGGGGTGACAGTGAGCAGCAGGGTTAGAGATATTGTCCACAGAGAAGGGTAAGATGGAGGACAAGGTGGAAAGGGGTGGAGAGAGGGTGGGGCAAGAAGGGACTGATTGGAGGAGATGTATTGACTTATCGGTTCAATTATGGAGGTGAAGTGGGTAGCAAAATTGATAGCAGAGAGCGAGGAGGGGAGTGGGAGGGGGTCAGGAAGAGGAGGGAGTTGAAGGTGGCAAAGAGGTGATGAAGTTTGGAGAACTGGGAGTAAATGAGAGCCTTGAAGTAGGACTGTTTAGAGAGTGATAGGGGAACTGTAAGAGGAAAGACTAAACTTAAAGTGAAAGAAATCAGTTTGAGTGCATGACGTCCTCCAGCTTTGTACTACAGTGCATTTATGAAGATAGCGTGTAAGTTTGGAATGCTTTAAAATGGCCAGTCCATACAAGGGACTTTGGAATCCATGAGATGGATATATATATTACAAACAAAAAACTATATATAGAGATGAGAAAAGTTTTGAAATTTCACATGAACGGAATTTCAGCATGGAATAGTTTAAAAAATATTTTGACATATTCAAGATTGTTTTCCCCAGCTTTTTACAGTTAGATTGTGCATGACGTTTTCATTTTGTAGTGTAGGAAGTTCAAAATGGCTTAGGCACAGCGAAAAATCCTCTTTGGTCCTACCATACACCTTGTTTTGCGCAAGTGTGCCTAGATGTCTGTTGAGGTATTTAGGATTATGGAGTAAGATGGTGCTGTTTTGAGGAGGATCAGAGGTTTGCATTTGGCGAGGGAAATAGTTTTTTCTTGTTTTTATTGAAAGCCCAAGGTGGGGTGCTCCAAATCACCCGTGCATAACTGTGTTGGGGGCTTTTGACTTTGTCCCTTCTCCAAAGGGAAAGGGACCTGTTTCTACCCATCCCCCGGAGCCAGAAGGCCCCTTAGGGAGACAAGGGTCTTCGTACCCCCGTTTACAAAGACTAGGGCAGGGCCGTCTTTCCCATTGGGCACAATGGGCAGGTGCACGGGGGCCCTGCAGCCCAGGGGTGCCCGTCGGAGGCAGCAAAAAAAAAAAACCTGAAAAAATAAAGACAATACTTACCTTGCGGTCAGCTGCCGATCCGGCTCCCTCCATGGTCTCCTCCTCCGTACGGCGCACGCAGGGCAAGTCGGGCATGACGTCATCACGCCCGCCCGACATCCATTGCGGAGCGCGAAGGAGGAGGAGACCATTGAGGGAGCCGGATCGCCAGCTGACCGCAGGGTAAGTATTGTCTTTTTTTTTTCCCAGGTTTTTTTTTGCTGCCTCCGACGGGCCCCCCTGGGCTGCAGGGCCCATATATATAATCTTTTTTTTTTATATATATATATGTATATAAAGGGGCCCCGGTGCACTGCTGTGCCCGGGGGCCCAAAATGTTGTTAAGAGGGCCCTGGACTAGGGAGGTCCCTTTACATCCCTGATCCCTGAACCCATAAGGCCCTTTAGGAGGCAAGCGTCTTTGGGACCACCTCCGCTGCAAAGCTTGGACAGTCTCATTTACCTCAAGGTTGGCCGAAGCTTCTCTGGGGGACTGGTTCTTCAGCTCCCCCTATAAGAAGGGAGCCTCCAACAACAATTGGAAAGGGTGACCCATAAGGGTCTATCCCCAAACCCCATTAATGCAACAAAAATCAAACCAACTGAACTCTGTGCAAAAAAAGTGCTATGTGTTTATAAGTGCACGTATCAATAAATAAATAATTAAGTGCTATAAGGCCCCCGCCATTTGGATGGAAATATAAAATGTAACCTTTCACCCGGACAAAAGGCTAGGGCAAGGGAAAGCGGTGCTGCTTAAAAATCAAAGTGCATTTTACTAAGTGCACAGGTGGTTACTGTCATTGTATGCATTTTCAGGCGCCCCCAGATAGGGCAGCACTGGGGGCATATAGCACCTTGGGCGTCAAGCAGCTGACCTCTTAGCCAGATGACCAGGTGATGGCACATCGCCTACAGCGGGCAACTTTAGGCCCCGGTGCGTACATGGGCATCTACACCTGATCTTAGAAAAAAGGCAGAGACGTGAATTTACTGCATTTCAGAAATGAACTCCAAGTATAGAGTACCATAGTCAAAGTTTTTACCAATGCAACTTATTTCAGATAACTGTCTACAAGTTTTAACAAACATTTACTGGAATGTCTGTATATAGTGTGAATCAGGAGTGATGTCATAATTCAAAAGTCTAGAATTGTATTGTTTTGGTATGATTTGTGTACAAAGCATTCACTTTGTTTATGACTACAATTGTTTGAGAGAACAATTCAGCAGAATGCTAAATTTTGGGTAGTGGATAAAATATCTTTTCAATACAAACCAAAGGATATTTGTATGCCTCAATTTATATATACAAGGATGAATGTTGTAAAGTGCTCAATCTATCACCCAGCAACAGTAGGTCCTGATTAAGCACACAAATTAAATTCAGGTACTATTAAAACAATAAATAAATTGCCTGTGTTGGACAGGTGTGAGAAATTTAAAATATATATAAGCAAGATTAGCTTTTAATAAGAGCAATGGAAGGTTCCGAAATATCATTATGTTCGATATAATCAATGTTTTTCTTATCCAATTCTGCAGTGAAAGCTTTTCCCACTACTGAAGTTTATCCCGGATGCAGAGTTCAACTTTCATGTTCAGTGTCTCATGTATTGGCCAATATGCATGTTGAATTGATTTGGATAAAATTGAGTGGGTACAGCTCTGTTCATGTAAAAACCCAAAAACTGAAGTTAGGAACAGTGGAAAACAGCCTATGGATTGAAGACTTAAAAGAGGAGGAAATAACTAAGTGGACATGCTTGGTGTTTAATGAAAACAACCTTGTAGCTTTAGCACCCATAACATTGAAATACATAACAAGTTCAAAGTCAGATATCACAACGAGCATCAATGTGTACACAGCTATGACAACAGGTATTGTTATTTTTCCACTGTAATACCATCACAATGTTTCCCTTGATTTAGACTTGCTTAACCATTGTTAATATATTTTTAAAATATGTAACCTCTGTTTATGATGTATTTGTCTTGGGTCTGATGCCTCCCATTCTACAAATCAATAAGATCACTGGACTGTACAGTGCAGCACAGAACACATCAGGAGATGAGTGAGATTAGCTGGTTTTGTGGCAGGTAGTGACCTATCCACTTGTGTGTTTATGTTATTGAATATAGCAATGGTTCCCAAACTTTTGCAGTTCATGGCACCCTTTGAGTCTCCATAATTTTTTCAAGGCACCCCGTTTTATAAGTAGTTGGGTCAAAAAAACATAATAAGTATATAGGTCAGGACAGAAATACTTGTTTAGTTGTATGGAAAAATACACATAAATACAAGGGAAAATAATATTTTTATACATTTTTTTCAATTATATTTCTGTCAAAGAATGATTTACAGCTAACTCACTCTGTGCCCCTGCACCATCTCCATACTCTGCGCTCCCTCTGCATACACACGCTCCGCCCCCTCTGCATACACACTTTCGGCACCCCCTCTGCATACACATGCTTTGTGCCCCCTCTGCATACACACGCTCTGTGCCCTCTGCATCTTCCCTCTGCCCCCTCTGCATCCCGCCATGGCCAGGAAGAGAGTAAAATAAAACGGAAAAAAAAAATACTTACCAATCCGACAGCGCAAGGGACCCAGCATCCTCTGTCCTGCCGCTTGTCACTGAATGTCAGGCTTGATGTCATCACGCCCCACATTCAGTGACAAGCGAGGAGGGAAGATGCTGGGTCCCGGGCGCCACCAGATTGGCAAGTTTTTTTTGGGTTTTTTTCCTTTTTCCTGTCCACGGCACCCCTGTGAAAGCGCCGCAGCACCCCTGGGAGCCACGGCGCACAGTTTGGGAACCTAGGGAATATAGGGTTATCTGCCAGTGTTTCTTATGTATTGGCCAGTTTGCATACTGTGTGTTGATCTGGAATACATGCAATGATTATAGCTCAGTTAATGGAAAGACCCAGTAAAGTGAATGTTACATCCAAGGGAAATAGTAAACATAAAGAAGGAAGAAATAGAGTGGCATACTTGGTGTTTAAGGACAACCAACTTCTAGCTTTCACAGGCATAACATTGACAGGCATAAAAATTCCAGAATCCGATATCATAACCAGCGTCAATGCTTCCACAAAGACAGTAGGGCTCATTCACATTTAACATCACATTAAGGTGCAAAATGTGCACAAATAGGAGACGTGCATTTAGGAAGAGAGAGTGATACATTGTGGGTGGTGCAAACATCAAAAGTAATATAAGGGATACCTTCTGAAAGACAACAACAACTTAGATTTCAAACTTTCAGGACACTGAAAAACCCTTAGATTTCTGTAGTTAGGAAACTTTTCTCTGAATTAATATATTAATTATATACAGATATATTATACACTTTTTACTATACCAAGATATCCATTGCTAAATGTTGCTTTTAAACTCTTAAACTATTTTTATTCAAAGAACATTTGAATTGTTATATTTCACATTACTTTTATACATTCTCTGCTTTGTTGTTCCATAACATTGAATGTTTTAATACATATATGAGGTTATATATATATAAAATTTATATGTAATTTTCTCAGCCTAGCACAGAACCAGTGACAGAGTGACAGATAACTCAACCCTAGAGCATTGCTTAAGCAACACCCACTGGTTCTAGGCTAAACACAATTACCACTGATCTTAAAACAGGTGATATTAGTTTAATACCTATATCTTAGTAATGTTGGAGTGTACTTGACTTTATTTACTTAGGGCTTCATGTTACTGTCAAACAGTAAGGAAGTTTGATCAATAATATAATGTAATTTATACTTACTAATACTTTTGTACTTGGATTTTAGGTTATATTGATGAAAAAGCAACCAATGGAATCATTATAGTTAATGTGCTAGTTGTCTGTTTGATTTTCATCATCTTGACTCTTGTAATTGTACTTGCACTTGAAAGAATGGAAACCTCAGGTAACATTCTCAGACATTACCTGTATTTATTCGTAAATAAGTTGAATTTATAAACTTAATTTAACAATAACACATGTTACATACATCTGTTGTGTGTCTCTATATGAAAGTCAATGGGAATGACTGGATGTTTTTTGGGAGGCCAATAGGGCTACTTTCATTAAATTAATTCAGCCCATGAAATATCTCCTTTATTTTGTGATCATCAATTTATATGAATACCAAAAATGTGTACCTTGATTGGATGTTTGGTGAATCTTTTGGGTCATATTGCAATGTATACTGGCAACAAATCATAAAACTCCATGTTCTGTAATTGTTTCCATAACTACTTTTATATATTATTTTTATGGATATCCCAGAAAATTCCCATGAGATTTGTTTAGGTCTGGCAAGACTAGTGATACCTAATAGTTTTATCTTACCCAAGTCCTGATAATGTTATAGGGGCAGGAAGAGGTATATTTTTGGTATTAACTCATTTTTTTTTTATCATTTTTTTTTTGTTTTGTATTCTAAAGTATTTATTTTACCAGGGAAGACCTTCAGATATGTCTCACTATTTGTATCATTAAAAGAGCCAATGCAAACCAGAACTAATAGTATATAAAATAGAAATTAGAAATTGCATTTAGATACGTCAGCATACATCCAAAAGTCAGACTGAGAGCAATGGTTTAAGCTTCCTGGAAGCACTTTTTTCTTTCAGAAATTGATTTATTTAAACAAATCTCTACTCAGTTCTGCAAAAGCACACACAACTGGACATAACACAGTTCCAAAGAGTGTATTCTATTCATGGACATCACTGGCCCGACAGAGTTACAATAAGGGGTTAGTTGCTTAAAGAATACTTCATTTTCCAGATGTGTGATATGTTGGTGTGTCCTCCCTGACACCTACCTAGCGTAGCCCTTAATTCAAATGCCAAGCTTTAGCTTAGAAGCTCTCTTTCCTTAATCTAGGGTGTATGTGTCAGTGTGGGCAAACAGAGGCCTCCTCAAATGGTGTACAGACATAACTGATAAAAGCAATGGGTGCCAAAACATTGTCTTGAATAAAAAAACTTTATGCATTTATTTATATACAGTCTCAACACGCAGTCTCTTCTCTTCACATCCAATAACCCATTGCAGAATAGATTTCTTTTTGATATTTGTACTTTGCAGTATAATTATCCTTTATCATTCTACAATTTTGGGTGATAACAAATTTGCTTGGTTCAAGAGATAACACTCTCTCATGGCGAACTGTCACTCTCTACTTTTTTCTATTTCCTCATCATTCCCATTATTCCACTTGCAGAACTCCTCTCTGTATTGTATCCTACTACATCGGAGGGTCCTGTATGTTGTAGTACACAGGTTCTCCATATTCAACTTAGATACAACTTTACATTAGCATAACTCCCCATCGCCATTTACTGCTCAAACTGCGATGTGATTGCCATTAAATTACCTCTTTCATCTCATATTTTATACAAGGTCATAATTCTTCTGTCATATTCTAGTTCTCCAGTGTTATTTTATATTCTCTTTCCTTTTCTGCCTAAACAGATGCTAAAAATACAGAAGTACAAATTAATGAACCCCTGCCAGAAGAAATTCAGTATGCATCTGTGAGGTTTATCAAGGAACAAAGAGGTAAATAGTTACTCTATTGTGTGTGTATTATTAGTTTAGTTCTAATATACATTCTAAGGAACTATATGAAAAAGTTGCAGTCACAACAAAATAAAATAAGCAGAAAATAGAAAATGAAACTGCAAAAACTTTATGTTTACTGTGCATGTATTTTAATGTGAACTACTTGGGCCTGAGTGATTAAGACACATTTTGGCCGATGTTGAGCGTATCATACACAAAATCACTCTGCGCATGCCTTGTCCGCTCCGTGCACAGATGCAATGGACACTTACTACAGCCTAAAGAGCGTTTGGCTGTAGTCCATTTACATTGAGGGAGTGCCGAGCATGAGCACACGCAACCATGTCTGAATGAAGTGCTGGCCATCTCAAAGTTACTTGTTTTTCCGCCGTATCTCTTACACCAGCTATAGGCTAGTCTAAGTGCTGAGTCTTAGTTATGTCAGTCACATATCCGTGCTATAACATGTGTCAGCAATCAGGAGCAACTGTAAAATGTCCGTTATGTTCAGTAGACATTAAGGACAGCCTAATAAGTGGTTTTCCAAGAGTAACAAAATATATAAAAATAAGGTGTTTTTTTTAAAGAACATCCATTTATAGGTATTGTATGTATCCTGCAGTGTCTGGTCTAGTAGAGCACAGTAAAACTACACCTGTAGTCAACACCACTGGTATCTTTAGATCCCGTAAATTGTTGACTTCGTATGAAGAGCCGTTTTACATGCAGTTTATAACAAACGCACAAAGCGCTCAGATTTAATGACTCTTATCTGTAAAATATCTCACCATAAATCTCAGTTGCAACAGTATAGGACATCCATTCATCCATTCACAGGCTTTCATTTGAAATGTCTTTCTCACAATCAGCTATTTATAAATAATCAAATCTATAACAGGCCCCTGAGAAGGCACGATAGCAAAACACACATCGGGCAGCGCACTGTAGCATGTACACTTTAGTTAGTGCACAATCCACAAAATGCCACTTTATTAGACTAGGTCATTTTAGATTGGGGACAATTTATATGGATAGTGGGGAATATCAGCAAATGAGTGAATGACTATTAAGATCGTTTCTCTTATTAGGAGGTAGAGTGTGAATGTGCTAACAGTCTGAATCAGATACAGTTAGAACTGCCTCTATAAATCTTTTATGCTGAAATACATTGTTGAGTACATTGCCCACTGGTGGTGGCTAAGGGTAATCCCAGCTCACTGCAAATAAGAATAATATTCACCATGCCAATTAATGTGTCAGAGCACATACCACTCAAAGATATTATACATAATTTTAATATGAGAAATACATAGGAGGGACACTTGCACTCGCACTATTCTAATTTTGACAGGACCATTTGGTTATTGATGAAAAAGCTGGCAAACAGTAACCTGCATATGTTGCTGAAGTATATTCAAAATTACACTGCCCTCATGTGGTGAGTGAGGGTTATTGAAAATGTTATTTACATATTTAGCAAAAATTGGTCATTAATTAAGAAGAGTTGAAATGGTATACACCTTATGAAGAAATTCTATATCACCACAATGAAAATAATTTTGGTGGTCATTATGCTTATTGGTGAATTGTCAATAACCCAGGAAATATAGACCTTGTCATAACAAAACCTTTAAGTAATAATACCAATTTAAAGGAGTGTAATGACCAAATATGAAATAAATCGACAAGGCTCTTACAAGTGGGGATTTTATTTAGTAAACACAGAGCACTATTATTTTCACTTTTCACAAATTTTGTTTTGTTTTAATTTTTGCAAACAATATTTGTTCAGAACACATGGCAATAAATTATTTTAATGAATTAAATAAAGGTATAACTTTAAATAAAACTCAGTCTGTTGTAAAGAGTGCCCTAAATAAAATCTTTTCTTCTTCGTTACATAGTAAGGTTAAAAAACCACAGGACTAACAAGTTCAAACTTTCACAAATTTTCAAAAATTGTTTGTTGATCCATTGATACGGAGGGGTGTGCAGCCTATTTTAGCCCTGAGCATTACCACCAATGCCCCTCTTGGCCTATGCTGCAATCTCATAAACATTGTTGTACTGCCCGATTGCTGCGGGTGCCTGTCCAAACTTACCTTCCTGATACACTGGACGGAAAATGTGCTCACACTCAAGCCTTGATTTAAACATGATCAAGGCTGCGATCAAGGCACCGATCCTGTGCGCCCCTCTGCTCTCGGGTGGTGACGCGGATAGTGGTAAATACTAACAGCAATTGTTGAGTTCCCAGAGCAGCAGACATACCTCTCCAATATAGTGTGGTGCACATTCAGTAGTGTGCAGTGCCACTGCTTACACACTGTGACTTAGGTATGTCTAGTGAATGTGGAGGCTATCTGCTGCGAACGTCAGACTTCCCTCCATTACCGCGTATTGACGTCATCCACGGTCTTCCTCCTGACTGCACTTTGCTGCCTCTACCACACATTACATAGCATATGGTCATAGTGGTTGGAAGAGGTTTGATACCTCTATATATTTCTGGGGCGAGTTACCTGGCTCTGCTTGTGCCCCCTATAAGAAGTGTCTGGTGGATATGCACAACAACAGGATTCTCATCCTCTGGTGCGGATGGAGTCTTATCGAGGGTGAACCCTATCTTTACACATATTAGATGCCTTCCTCTGTTACCCACATTATAAGGGCAGACTCCTGCAGTGCACACTTCATCTATTAGACTCTTATGATGCATTATTAAGATACTACTGGAAGTAGTTAATTGGGCCTTATCTGTTTGGAGTTTGGATGTTCTCCCCGTGTCTGCATGGGTTTCCTTCGGGCGCTCCGGTTTCCTCCCACACTCCAAAACGTACCGGTAGGTTAATTGGCTGCTGAAAAATGTAATCAGTGTGTGTGTGTGTTAGGGAATTTAGATTGTAAGCTCCAATGGCACAGGGGCTGATGTGAATGACAAATATTCTCTGTACAGCGCTGCAGAATTGGTGGCATTATATAAATAAATGATGATGACGCCAGCACGGCTCCGGCACTGTTATGAAAGGAATAAATACACCTATTATTACTTATTGTTTGTTTTCACACTGGGAGCGCATAATAGAGACAATTTATGAAACATCGAACCAGTCTGCTGCTCCATAGAAACGTTTCTATAGTGGTTGTATGTTGATATTCACTCTCCATCTGTATCATACAAGTGTTTTCTGTGACAACATCACCACCTAGTTTAGTTTATTAATTTTAGAGGTAATTTGGACACTACTTTTTCTCTCTACACTCCAGCTTACTCCCCTAGATGTGACTGATGTGAATATTGAGTCTCTACCAACTTGCTGCTTTCCGCAATTCACCTATTTCCTTGTCAAACAGAAGCGCCCTCTCTACTCAACACTTTTTTGCAACATCTTTTGTATTTAATGTTTATATTAATTCTCTACAGTCATATATTACATGCTGTTGTTTCTGTTAAATCTGTACAGATACATGTAACAGTTTGATTTCCTGCAATGCAATTGTAATTTACCCCTAGGAGGGATGATGTAAATTGCTTTCTCTCATTGTGACAAACTAGGCACACTACTCTACCTACTCTCTCTACAATACTGCCTTTCACTCCATTTGTGTCTCTAATGGACACATTTTTACACAATCAAGGGAGATCGCTAAAATTCCAAAATCTAACTTGTCTGCGATGGATAAGCCAAAATCTAATACCAGGAAGCCCCCCCCCCCCTCCACCATCTCAACTTCTCCCATCTGACCAATCTGACAGTTCTGTGCCACCTACAGATTCACCAAAGGAACCTGTCCTCATCTATCTCTGCAGTTGAATTTTCAGCAATCTTCATGCCCCAGATTGCTAAAAAGTTTGAAGTGCTCCAAATCCCTATTGAGAATGCCCTGTCAAGAATTTACGCCAATACCATATGCATCACAGAAATGAAACAATGCACCAGTGATGTGGAAGATAATATATTCTCCTACAAAACATTGTAGACCATCAGACAAAATCTTAACAGCAATTAACTGATAAACTTGATGATCTGGAAAATAGAAACTGGAGGAATAACCTCTAATTCATAGGTTTTCCAGAAAATGTCAAAGGCTCCCAGCATCTTAGCGTTTTACTCCCAATGGCGCTAAATCTTGAACAAACAATGGATAAACCCCAATTCGAAAAAGCATATAGAAATGGCCAAGAAAGGCAGTGTGCTAGACCCAGACCAGTCATCACTATATTCCTTGATTATTGAGCTAAAAAAGCAATCTTAGGAGCATATAAAAAAAGAGATCACTGTCCATAGAGGGTAACAAAATTCTAATATTTCAGGTTTTTCCAGTGTTAGTCTCACAAAAGAGGAAACAGTTTTCAGATGTGTGTAAACACCTGATTTACAATAACAAAGCATTTCATCATAATCATCAGCAGCAGCATTTATTTATATAGCACCAGCAAATTCTGTAGCTTTTTACAATTTTGCCTTACTCTTTACTGCTAAACTCAGTGTGTCTGATAAGGGTTAAACCTTGTTGATTGATGAACCTGCAGAGGCTACTCATTACTTCCTCCAAAAATCCCACAGAATATTCTGAATTGAGCAACCAGATCACCGAACTTAAACTTGCACATGGATTAACTGACAGTTGGAGGTTGTTAAATCCAACATACAAATCCTTCATCTTCCATTCTGGGGTCAACAATTCACTCCCTAGACTAGCATACATCTTTCTGGCAGATCCATTCATAATGACATAGGAAACATTATTATATCTGACCACGCTCCGGTGTCTGTTTCCATCCGTCTCCCCTTGGCAGGCCCTTGAAATGTCTTGTGGAAGTTCCCATCATACTTTTATAATTCAGAAAATTTTAAGCAGCATCTTAAATACCTTTGGATGGATTATTTGGACAATAATATTGAATATTTGGAAAACCCTGTGTCATTTTGGGAGACCTCCAAAACGGTGCTGAGGGGAAATATACTGGCTTACATGGCTAACAAAAAAAGGGAAACTAATAAGACATTAACAGTATAATTGTATGTCTCTGACCCTACAAAGCAGACTCTAGAAAACTTTCTATAAGCCCAGGCTCAATAAAAAGTTGACTATTCCAAAAACAAATAATACAAATGGGGTAATAAAACTGGCAAACTTTTAGCTAATATGTCCAAACTCTTTAGAAATAATATTATTGCAATCAATAATGGAGATTAACCTATTCCTATAATTAAATCTAAAGAGATCACTGGCACTTTTTAAAACGATTATAAAGAATTACATTTTGCTATTCCCCCCAATGACTCTCTTCTAATTGAACTCTTGCAGGAGTCTAATTTACCTAAACTCACCTCCTCTCATAAAGATTCCTTGGATACTGAAATAATTGCAGAAGAAATGACTGATACTATTTCGGAACTGAAACTTCACAAATCCCCCTGTCCTGATGGTTACTCAGGTGAATATTATAAAATATTGAAATTTGAAATGATCCCAATATTGTTAGAATTATATTGCACTATCCATACAATATGTCCCACACATCCTAATTTTAACCAAGCGTACACTTCTCTCATCCCAAGACCAGACAAGGACCCCCTTTTAATGTCCTCAAATTGCCCTATTAATTTGCTGAATTTTGACTTTAAAATACTATCCAGAATTATGGCGAAATGTCTTCAAAACATTTTGTCGTCCTTAGTAGCTGAACACCAATTAGGCTTCGTACAAGCCATTCAGTCAGGGGCATACACATTGCAATTGCATCTATAATAGCTTTCTCTGCAGGCCCAAATTCCTCCAATAAGTTTCTAAGTCTTGATGCCCATAAGACTTTTGATACTGTCTCCAGGTCATTTATGCGTGCTGTTTTGCAAAGGAGGGATATTGGTAGCAATTTCATAGCCATGTTTAAATACTATTACGATAAACCTTTAACCTCATTGATAATTAACACTCTGCTTAGAGATCCCCTGGAAATGAAGAGAGGGATACCCAATTTCACCCTTCTAATTTATTTTGTCATTAGATCCTATGTTACAAGCCATACAAAAGTAGCCTTTGCTGAAAGGCATTCGGATTGGAACAAAATGCGTCAATATCACTGAATTTGCCGACAATATATTGTTACACATATCTAATCCAGAATCCTCTCTGATTCTCTTGAAGAGGAAAATTTAAATATTTGGTTCAGTTAGGGGTTTCATGGGGAACTTCGAAAAATCAATGGCCCTATATCTAGGCCATATGAAACCCTCATCTGCTCATGCACTATAAATTTGTTAGATATTATGATATAAATTCCATCTCAATCCCTACAAATCCATTCACTTACCTTCTGTTGAAAATCCTGACTACCAAAAATGACATGGCGGCTCGTCCCTTCATTTTGTGGGAGACAGGGGGCTTGCACTCGGTCCGTAAGTTCTTCCAAGAAACACATAAAAGCCACTCTGATAATCCCAGGCATTGTTTCCTTTTCTAGGACCTTATGGCCTCACCTTCATCCAGTCTCAACTCTATTATTTAATTATTTTTATTCCATTATTTCATTACTTTCTGAAATTGACTGGGATAACCACCTTGACACTCTTTTGCTATCTGTTTCCCCTCAATGGAGAGCAATATCCACACATCAAACATTTCTGAGAACAATATTAGACCATACCATTAATAAATTTGTTCTGAGTCAATGTTTAAGATATTTTCCCCAACTGATTGAGGCCATCTTACTCAAAACTTTAGACACATCCATTAAACGTCTCCCTGCCTCCACATATGTGCAAAAGTTTCTCAACATCTTCCACAGAGGTTATACTTTACTAAACCACATACATATCATAGGCCTCTATAATGACTCCAATTGCCCCAAATGTGGTAAACCTCAAAAAATTTGTTCCACTGCTTTTGAGCTTGCCCTATTATTACAAGCTTCTAGATCCATGTGTGGAGATCCACATTGTCGGAATTGGTTAACTACCTACCGTTAAAGTGAAAACTTCTAAAGGGAGCAAAAAGTTACTAAAGCAAATTCAACAGCGACCAGAAAGTGCGTTTTTCACATGTGGTTCCAGGACTCCCCCCACACACACACACACTTGACCTTTTCAAAGAAAAAACCTTGTTTATCATGCTGATGGACTGTTTGGAGGCGTCCCTCCAGAAAGAAAAAGTCACCTGTGAAATCTTTGAGACATAGGAAACCTTTATAAATGCACTGTCTACTTCCCTGAGAGAACAGCTTCAGAAATGCTTTCACAATTTTTTTTAGTATGAAACAACAGTATTTTTACAAGATTACTCTATTTGTCTTTGATGGTGGTAGACTTCCTTCCTTTCCTTTCTGGTGTCTCAGGTCTCTCTTTTGTATATTACTCTTCTGATTCTTGGTATGATATACAATCTATGCCATACGACTACAATTGTTTTAGTTGTTTTTAAATATTAATAATAACCCTGACTACGGGATAACAAAAACTAAATTAAATTCAGGTTGCAATGGGTAACTCCATTTTATTATTTAATTAATAATCATCTATACAACAAACTGTTATCCTAAATCAGGTTCAACAACACTTGAGATGTAACTGTCAAACTGGAGGTTGTAATGCCAAACCAACTTCCAGTTAAACAACTGTTAGAACTGCAGAAGAAGATCTTCCCTCCCATGGATACCAAAGTCTTCTCAATCTAAACTCTGTGTCAGGACTGGCCATTTCAAAGTGTTTTTGTTTGTTAAAACTTTTTTTATTTTATCTTTACTTTTTGGGTTATCTCTGCCTACTTCTCTCTTTCCCTCTCTTCCTTTTTATTTTTTTTTTCCTCTTTTTGATACTCTTTTTTTCTTTGTTTTTTTAACAATGGGGTCTATCTATTAAAGCAATTATGGAGAAAAGAGTGGCGTATTTCCACTGTTTCGTCAATATTTGCTTCTACTTTACTGCCTTGTGTGGCCACCTGCTAGGGAAAATGCCTGGAGGAAGAGTTGGGAGTAGGGTACATGTACGGTGACTCACATGCATGGTAATTAGATTAATTATTACCATTCAGCATCAGGGCCGGATTAAGGGACGCCCCGACCCGATGAATGCTGGCTGGCACCCCAGATGCCCGAGGCCCCTGGGCTCCAGCCCAGTTATAAATACATTATCTTTATGTGCATCTCTTGAGAGCTTTCTCTTCCTCTTTTTCACTCTATTTTTTTCTCTTTTTTTCACTCTATTTTTCAATCTCTTTCTTTCAATTTTATCAGTCTCTTTAATTGTATTTAATGATCACACAATTTGTAACTAGTTGGTCTTTTCTTGTCCTTTTCTTGCTCTAAATAGGTGCTAAGTATACAGCAGTAGAGACAATTGAGCACCTACCTGAAGAAACTGAGTATGCATCTGTGGGGCTTACCAATGAACAAAGAGGTAAATAGTTACAGTAATGTGTCTATATGTCTTGCAAACTAAAATAAAAATAAGCAGAAAATGAAATGCAAAAATGTTCCACATGTATAAAACTACATTGTATATATATATATATATATATATATATATATATATATATATATATATATATATATCATTACCAGAATCTGCTATATCCCAAAGCACTCAGCACTCAGCTATCAGCCAGCGAAATTACCTAATTTCAATGAGAACCTTTTATAAAAGTTTTATATTTAAATTGGGTCTTTTTGCTGACTGGCAGCTGAGTGCTGAAGAACTTTGTATTCCTTTTTAAATATGTCTTTGTCACACGTAATTATTTAGCAAATTTACAAATACCATAAATAACCCCCTTTATAAATGGAATTTGTTAGATAAGCAGCAACAAGAATTAACAATTATAATCAATAAACAGAAGTGGAATACCAATATTTTGTTTGTAGGACCTCAGAGAAGTTAGTGTAAATCAATTGAAAACAAATTATATTTATTTTTTATTTAAAAGGCGCCACAATGATTCCTCAGCACCAGCGTCAGTACAAAGGGCATTAGAACATCAAACAAAATTACAAAATAACGTAAGTGCTAAAGTGCCAAAATTCTATAACTGGCAATAGCATATTTACATAATTACGCAAGGAAAGCACTGCTTGTGGTAGTTTAGTAGTCTAGAGGAGAATAAAATGAAGGAAATTTTATTGAGAGTCAAGATAAGTAATTAAAAGAGTAAATATTTTGGGGTTATGAGGCCTATTTAGTAACATGATGCAAAGAGCAATGATGTGTTGTAATCCATATTAGCCAACCATAGTTACTAATCAAGACACATTCCTATATTTAGTAGAATTCATAGGCGATAAGCAAGAATGGGTGATTTCTATGGATACCATAACAATCAGAATCTCTGAGCTGTGATGTTCTATATGTGGTCCAGTTGCTGAAACTAAGCAACAATGTTTAAAAACATCATTAGAAGAAAATAAATAATTCAATAGCACTTAGACTATGGATAGGGGCACTAATATACTAATACTAATAACAAGAAATACTATTTAATAAAATAAAAGACTCAGGGACAAAACACTACACCACCAGGGCCAATAGCAATATAAATGGTGGTTCCCCAGTAATGCTATTCATACTCTCGTGGCCCCCTATATTCAGATCTTCTATTTACACAGTGGTCAAAGTGGAAATATAGAAGTGACGGTATGGAAAATATAGCTGAATGGTGGGGGATACCTTGTCCCTGAATCTTTAGGTAATATAATAGGTTTAAATTCATTTTAGCCCTAATTTTAGATGCTTTTTAATTCTATTATTGTGTTCCTCACCTCATCTATGTCTGTTGTACACACACATACAAACAGAGGGAACAGAGTTCTGGCTTTATCATTAAAATAGTAAAAGCTTAAGTTCAAACTATGAGGAGCAAGTCTGTTCTAATACTACCCCTATTGATTTTAGGCTTTCAAAGGACACTGGTTTCCTCACAAGACTTCTCACCTGGCATTTTCTATAATTCTTCATAGCCTATAAATTCCTTTGTCAGTTATGTTCTTTCTTTGAAACTTAAACAGAGAGGGGAACTGGGGCTGGTTTACATTCCCCTGGAGCATGTAATCACCCATCTGTGCCACTTAGCTTTGCCACTTACTAAATAATGTACCATACGCTACCTAATTGTTGCCCACCAATGACTGTCCCACCACTGACTGTCACAAGCAATCTTTCAAAGAAACCCCAGACACTTGCAGCCATGTTTGTCTTTCTATGGCACCAATATACAGAACTTGACCATATGGAATCAAGATACATTTTAGGTATCCCATTCCCAACCCCTGGCTTATGCTTCACTTAAATGTTAACATGTTGATGTAACATCTGTGCACACTAAAACTGTCCTAATACTTAAGGCCTTTAGTTTTTACAGGAACTATTACATGTAACATATATCTGCTTTTAACCTTTAAAATAATATTAAGTAACCATTGCAATGCAAAGCATCATTTTTCCCATGCTATATTCTCAGGTTTGGGGCTTCTTTTGTATGGGCCATTTACTTAGTTCAGCACGCACATCACAGTCTTGTGTGGCTGTGTGTATCATGTACATTTAAACTGGTTTTCACTTACCTTGTATCCATTCATAGGCTGCTTTCTGACCTGAATGGCCTGATAGGGAGTGGTTCCAACTTAGCCAAGTTACTTAGTAATGGATCCACAGTTACTTTCTTAATCGTGTTAAGTATATCTGCTGTTTCATTGTGGTTTTCAAATGTCTGTATCCATAGCTTGCACAGCATACAAGCATAACACATATCAGAATTTTCTATTTACTATTTCTCTGATTTTATTGTCTTCTTTATCTTCTGACACATTGGTGTAAAATGCTTAAAAGGAAACATACATTAGGAAGGGTTATAGTTTCCGCTCTATCTTCTTGTGCACTAAACCTGCTCCTTTCCTACCTGTAGCTGAAGGATTCATTAGATATGCCACTCATATGGTGATCAGAAAAAAATATTAAATACTAAGAGGAAGAACATATCAACAGGGATTTGGAGGTTCCCACATCTTTATTGTAGGATGGCAGGTCACTTACCAGTGTGGTGTTGGATGGTTACTGCAGAGGACCAATGCCCATATGTTCCTGTCACTGTATGGTAAATCAAGTAAACCTTACCATTAAGGATGAGCGGGCTCGGATTCCGCTAATCCAAACCCACCCGAACAGTGCGGATCCGACGGGATCCGAGCACTGTTCGGGAACTTCCGGGTGCCAAACGAAGCCAAACCGAGGCTATGACATCCAAGTCTCGCGTCGGATCTCGCGAGACTCGGATGTCATAAATACTCATCTTGCGGCCGCTATCTTCATTTCGCCTGACATCAGGGAAGAGGGAAGGTGTGTAGGGTAGTGGTGCTCCTGCGTGATCAGTGCTCTGTCCTTGCTGAGTCCAGTGGTGCTTTATGCCTGTGTCCAGTGCTCTGTACTTGCTGAGTCCAGTGGTGCTTTTGTCCTGTGCTCTGTCCTGCTGAGTCCAGTGGTGCTTTGGCCAGTGTCTGTCCTGCTGAGTCCAGTGGTGCTTTAGTCCTGTGCTTAGTTGTGCTAAGTCCATAAAAATTTTATAATTATTAAAATCTCTTCAAAATTACAAAAAACTATTTATTTTAAAAATTATACAAAATTAATAAAAAAAAAAATATTTAAGCAGTTCTAAAGAATAGGTACTGCAATCTATATTACATTTAATACGTTAAATTTTTAAGCAGTTCCAGAGAATAGGTACTGCAATCTATATTACATTTACTACGTTCATTCTTTAAGCAGTTCCAGAGAATAGGTACTGCAATCTATATTACATTTAATTTGTTCAATTTTTAAGCAGTTCCAGAGAATAGGTACTGCAATCTATATTACATTTACTATGTTCAATTTTTAAGCAGTGCAAGAGAATAGGTACTGCAATCTATATTACAAGAGAAAGTGAGGGAGGAGCTGGTAAACCATTGCGATTCCACCAAGCATGTAGCTCTTGTGGATGAAGCCCTTCGTTCGCTTTGATGATATTTTGTGGCCCCGGTACCAAATTGGGTACCGGGGCCACTCCACTACGCAGTCCAGATAGATGCGTATCAACTACATTCAGTGTTGGGGGCAAATCCAAAATTAATGAAAATGACCTGTCATCGTCAAAAACAAGAGGTATTGACGCGCTAGAACTACACCCTGTATATGTTGCAGAGGATGTAGGAGCAGGCAGCTGTGCAGTGGAATTCAGACCAGTTGAGGGTGATATATTGTGGCCCCGGTACCAAATTGGGTACCGGGCCCACTCCACTACGCAGTCCAGAAAGCTACCTCGGTGCAAAGTTTTGGACTAAAAAGAATATTGTGAGGTGTGAGGTGTTCAGAATAGACTGGAAATTAGTGGAAATGATTGTTATTGAATGTTATTGAGGTTAATAATAGCGTAGGAGTGTAAAAAATAAAATAAAATGGATTTTAGCGCTTTTTATGCTTTTTTAAAAATAAATCAGAACCCAAAACCCTAAATCAGAACCAAAACCTTTCGTCAGGTGTTTTGGCAAAACAAATCAGAACCCAAAACCTCAAGCTAATCAGAACCCAAAACCCAAAACACTAAAAGTGCCCGGTGCACACCCCTACTTACCATATTACTGCCCTGGTGTATACTGGTGTGGCACTAATCCTTTTGCAGGGCAGTCCAACATCTCATAGGACAGAATAGGTACATGTGGAAGAGTTAAGAGAAACAGTAGCTAGCACTAAACACGTACAAGTAAAAGTGGCTATAGGAAAGGGACCAGTGTTCAAGGTCAATGTGCTGGTGACTCATTTGCCAAAAAACATCCTAAGGATAGATGAATTCCTGAGAAAGAGCATTCAAACTATATTGTATTTTTAAGATTAGTCCAACTAGTAGTTAAGGGAATTGCCAAGTACAGATAACCAGTATGTTTAAAACAATATAGGTTACCAGAGGGAGTAAAGAAATTGTTGAAACCATTCAATAGCTGCTGAAAACAGGGATTATCATGCCTGCTTCAAATCCTTTCAATGCTCCCTTATTCCCAGTTAAAGAAAATCAGATTGCTCTTGTTTAATGATGGTGGACTATCGAGGCCTGGACAGATACATGCCTCCTCTCACAGCAACTGAGGTGAGGCAGATAGTCTTTGCCTTAGCCGAAAAAATGGGAGGAGTTGGTTTGAAATGCTAAGTGGGCAATGTCTTTTAGAACAGACTCAGACCTGACAATCCCAAAAGTGGCAGTGGTGAGAAAAGTTTCAGGTGGAGAATAAAGTATGGATAGTCCCACATCTTGACATATAACTTTTAGGTAGAAGGGGTACTGCTGTTGAGGTGCTTGTCAAAGTGGGAAAATAAAATATGTTACATTCCTCTCCACAGGTTGATCTCAATAGCATATTTCGAATATACAGTGAAAACTTGTGGATCTGCGTCAATGTGGAATATGTTGAAGACAGACAGCTTTTGAATTGTTGGATTTGCACACATGTACCAACTGATCAGCAATGAAGAATAACTTTGATGGAATTTTCTGTGGACTTGCAAACTTACAAGTCTATGATAAATTCATTTTAGAACTAATCTATAAAGTATAATTCAACTGTAGACTTTCTTTTGAAAAATGCATTGCTAGAATGATTTTGTGTGAGACACGCTTTACTAAATGGTACAGTCATGGGCAAAAGTTTTGAGAATGACACAAATATTATTTTTCACAAAGTCTGCTGCCTCAGTTTTCATGATGGCAATTTGCATATACTTGAGAATGTCATGAAGAGTGATCAGATGAATTGCAATTAATTTACCATGACAATGAACTTTATCTCTACAACAACATTTCCACTACATTTCAGCCCTGCCACAAAAGGACCAGCTGACGTCAGGTCAGTGTGTGGAAGTCAAATAATTGGATGGAGTCATTTCAATTAAAGATAAACAATTTCAATTTTACTTTATGTGAAAATATGTGAATAGCACAACACGGGGTGGAATGGCGAATTTAGCAATAACGCTTGCAAACACTTCTGCATACACATACACTCACACATTCACTTGTAAATAGTTCACCTTAATAAAGTTCCAACACATAGTCATTTAAAATCAAATGTAATAGATTTAATAGTTGAATATTATAATGTTAAAACCACATTGTTGATATTTAAGGTTTGGGATTTAGGAAACTTATCATGTTTAGTGTCATTCTAATCCACTTTTTCCTATCAGACATCCGCTACTATTGGCTAAGCGGTTGCATCATGTGTATGCAATTATGGATGATAGAGGAATAATAATCAGAATGATATTGAGTGTGTAATGCAAATAGACCAGTTTAAACTAGCTTTTCGTCAGGAAGACACATATATAACTGTTGGAGAGTTGACCCCCACCCTTGGAGGGCATTGTTTGAACCGACCTATGACCTGTATTATACTGGACTGTCCGGAATCCTGAATATATGGAAACACGCCAAGACATCACTAGTGTTTTTGTTATGTATCACAAACTGTATATAAACCAGGCTCTGGGTCCACTATATAGTCTACTTGACAAGAGACTTCAGGATTGAATGACTGTATGCTGGATCCAGGGCGCTTTCACATGTATCGTCTGTACTTGTTCTATTGAATTGTTATATATTGCATCTTGCTATTAAATCACTTTGTTCGTTAGAAGCACACCAAATCGCAGTGGCCAATTTTCATTGATAGTGACTAGATGAACAAACCAAGTGATTCTCTCATTAACACAGGTGAGAGTGTTGACAAGGACAAGGCTGGAGATCACTCTGCATGCTGATTGAGTTAAAATAACATACTGGAAGCTTTAAAAGGAGGGGGGTGCTTGAAATCATTGTTCTTCCTCTGTTAACCATGGTTATCTGCAAGGAAACATGTGCAGTCATCATTGCTTTGCACAAAAGGGGTTCACAGGCAAGCATATTGCTGCTAGTAAGACTGCACCTAAGACTGGAACCTAGGCATAAAATATTTGCTTTACACTCAGCAAGACAACCATATTACACAGTCTAAAAAATACTTTACAATTGTTAACAGTAACAACTCTGTTTTCTTTATTTCACTGGATAACATTTATAGAACAA
This sequence comes from Mixophyes fleayi, assembly GCF_038048845.1. Taxonomy (NCBI): domain Eukaryota; kingdom Metazoa; phylum Chordata; class Amphibia; order Anura; family Limnodynastidae; genus Mixophyes; species Mixophyes fleayi. The sequence goes on along the minus strand of NC_134405.1, from coordinate 300,528,537 downwards.
TGGTTCTGACCTCCATAAAATGACATATGACTGAAATTTGCTCTAAGTACAATACTATCAAGGAAGTAAACACATATATATGCTGATGTAGAGTTGGATGCAATAGGAGTAAATTACTCTTAAAAAAATAGTACAGAAAATGAGCTTATTTCCTTATAACAGGTGCAAAACATATGCCTCCTAACAGATGTATATGCCTACAGGTATGCATGAGTCGCATTTGTGTAAACATGCCCTTACTGTACTTTGTTTTTGCTTGCACGTCGTAGCTACATGTAACATATAGCTGGTTTGGTGCTTTAAATTCATTTTCAATAACCATTATAGTACAGATTTATTGTTAGATTCAAGGGTTTATTTACTAACCCTAAACATGATCAAAAGTATATTGGTAATAGTTGCAGGTTGATGAAAATCAGTTTGGTTTTAAATGCTATTGGGCTGATGCAGAGCAGGAAATTCCCCAAACTGCATAGTGTATCTTGTGTGTAATAGCTCTGTACATGCCCAGAAAGTGGGCACACGCATATGCTCCTATTCAGACTTGGCACCTGCACCTCAAGAGGCAAGATGTAGAAGGAAGCGGAGTTCTAATGTTGGCACAGTTTAGGTGTGTTCATGCAAATTAGGCTTGTGCAGAGCTAAAGAAACATGCATGTACGCCTGTACAGAGGTGTATCTTTTGCACTTGCTATAGAGCAGGTTCAAATACTTGAAAATTATGATGACTTGTAGTCTTGAAAGCTCTTCATGTGGACGGAAGTGCTCTATTTTTCTGCGATTATTTAAGAGTAATTTATTTCCATTTTGAGGCCAACTCTGCACCAACCCCAATATGTATCAATGATTGCGGGTTTAGGAAATAAGCTATGTGAACTGATTTCAAACTTGTCTGGAGATAGTTTAGATTATAGCTATCATTGAGTCATCGTACCATGAAAACCATGACTGGGACATTAGTCCTGCTAACACCCTGTTTAGAAAAGAGGTTGATTAAGTTAATTTATATTAAAATAATGAGTTAAAAGTACCGCAACCTTAATACTGGGTACTGCAGAAAGGATTGGAATTATTTAGCTATCGGTAGAAAATGGTGAGAGAGGGGTCATATAGGATCAGCTTAAAATCCACCAGGAAAAGGAAATAAATTGAATAGATTAATAACATAAGAAATCACTGGAATGTCAATTAAAGGTGAGAAGATAATTATGATAATTATGGGAGATTTCAATATGTCTAATTTGGACCAGGGTCAATTTTGATAGCAGCCAATTAACCTACCAGTATGTTTTTGGAGTGTGGGAGGAAACCGGAGCACCCGGAGGAAACCCACGCAAACACGCGAAGAACATACAAACTCCACACAGATAAACCCTTGAGCTAGTTCTCGCAAAAAGTGATGTAGCATCAAATTTGCCTATAGAAAAGAACATGAGGTCAAGGGATTAACGGTCAGTGTGGTTTAATATTGAGAAATTAGAATATAGAAGTAATTTAAAAATGTGTATTGCGCCTTTAAGATTGCTTCAAATATAATTTAAAGAAAAATAATGAGTATGTGGCAATGTTCCAGGAAATATTTGGAACTATTAATTGGTAGTGTTTTGAAGTTTACTTTTCAAAGCTAAAATCATGACAGATTTATTGCCCCTATTATTTTAGACATATGATGCCAGGTGTTATATATTTTTGCATGCTAGAAAAACTTTCTGAGTGCTATAAGAATGTGTAATCTTGATAATTGTTTGTAATAAACAGAATAGCTTTTATACACACACGAGATGGTGTTGTGTTCTCTCTGTTCTCTAATTTTTCAATTGATCAATGCATGCATGAAATGAGAATTCCTTTGATTTTGTATAGTTCGGCTTCAATCCACGGATAGCATACGTTGGAATTTACATTTATATGGAGGTCCCACCGAAATGTTCAGCGTGCAGTGACCCACAGAACGACAGCTGGATCAGAGAGACATAAATCCACGTGGTGAGTAGATTTCTGCTCTGCCTCTGTGTCTTTCTGCAGTCCTGCCTGATCTGTGTGTCGTTGTGCCTCGCCCATAAAAGCCAATCAGAGGTAACTTTTTATTTGTTTAGTTTAAGGTATGTTTTGCATATTATTTGTTGTTCTTTGAAAAATTTGATAGTCAAGGTTTAATGTCATTACATTGAAACCCATAAGGTACACAATTTGATAAGAAATGTGATTCTTTGGGACCCGGGTACGGGTCCAGGAATGTATTAATTGTTGTTTCAAGTCAAGTATTTTGACTAGGTCAAAAAGTATTTTGATCAGGGGAATTAACAATAATACATATTTGTTGTTTCAAGTCATAAGGTATTTTGACAAGATCATAAAATATTTTAACCATGGGATATAACAAAAGAACATAATTGTTATAACTATGTCATAAAGTATTTTGACTAGGTCATAAGTTATTTTGACCATGGGTATTACCAATAATACAGAATCTGATGTTCCAGGTACACCTATGGACATAATGGAATATATCCATGGCAAGGAATTTTGCGTAGGAATGGGTGAATTGTTTAAGAAGTTTGGTTTGACCAAAGATGGTGGTTGGTAGTTTTGATCCAATTAATATACAACACATAAAGAGTATGTCAAAATATATTGATAAACAAAAATATGAAACGTGGCTGGAAACCACAGAGAAATTGATATTTGAACATGAATGTACATAGATGACAGATGTAAGGGAAGAAATTGGCATGTGTGGATGGAGGAACGAGAGTGTTGCAAGTGGTAATGTGACAAGAACAAAAGGAGTATTGAGACCAAACCCCAAGAGATTGTTTTAGATTGTTACGGCTTGTAACCACTTGCTCTGCCGGATCAGTGCATCCCGGCCATCACCATGATGACCAGGACATCATTTTTGCTTCGGTCCCGACCGTTGCCAGGACAATGGTCAGGACGCTTTCTGTTAGCAATGGCGCGTGCCGGCATGATCTGCAGCCGGGTGCATGCAAGTATAATTTTTATCATGTTCTGTGGCGCTAATTGGGGAGTGCAGGGATGTAATCTGCTCCGGGTGGAGTCCCCCATTTCTAAGGTTGGCTGTACATTTCTTTATATATATTTCAGGGTATGCCTATGACCCTGTCAGCCCTAGCTGTAATTAATTAGCGGTCTCCTGAGGCTGATTTTCAACCTGTGCTCTCTCTTTTCCGATTTGCTCATCATAGTATTTTAGGCAGGGAGGGCTTAGTCTCCCTGCCAGTGATAGCATTTAGTTTCCTGGCTGCTGACCTGCTCCTGTGCTCTGCTCCTGTACTTCTGAATAGATCCTTCTGTGTATGACCTCTAGCTTGTTGCTTGAACTGTGATTTATTGCTGGTGACCTTGACCTCTGCTTGTGACTCAGATATCCTGTCTTTCTGCTGGCCCTGACCTTTTTCCTGGATCTCACCTCACTGCCTGCTTTTGCCCTGTGACCTCAGCCTATTCTTGACTATGCTTATACCCTGCCTTTATCCCCTAGTCCGTGCTACGCTTATATCCATAAGCTTGCACTACGCTAAGTTGAGGACCTGGGGGCATCTGAGTACCTGTTAGTGCGACAAGCTCTATGGGAAAGGTGGCTGCTATAGGTGAAGACCTCTACCACCTGTTCCACAAGCTTTTGACAATAGCCATTTTCCGTGGCAGAGATGGCACAGGAAGTTAAGAGAACTAGAAGGGTTAAGCAATATATGTGGAGATGTAACTGTGAGGTAGGACTGAATTATTGGAGGGTAAAGAAATATGTTACATGTGGAATGCTGCAAAACTAAGAACACAGAAAGAAGGTTTAATATTGCGACTAGCATTACTTGTGTTGTGAATCTATCATTAAAATGAGTTAAAAACAAGTTTTACTGAAGTCAGTTGTTAGTCCAATGTATAGGAAGAATAGTTTAATTGTTGTTAAGTAGGTTGAGCATTTGCATAAGGCAGACTTCTAACAAATTAACCTTCCCTGTAATAGGTATTTAATATAATCTATGGACGTATATATATAGGAGAAACATTGTACAGTGTATGTGTGATGCTGCACAGCTGAGAGCATGGAATTTCCCCTTCCCCCTTATTCTGTGTAAAAGACTTCAGTGTGTGAAGAAAGATTTGTGGTTTGGTTTATATGACAAGACATGTATGAATGATAAAAAGGTTCTTCAAGTATGCTTAAATAATTCAAGAGTAATTAAAATGTCTCCATTGAAGCTGATAAGTATTTAGTTTAATGCTGGGACTTGTAGTTCCACAGATGTAGGCTGGAAGATATCAGTTCATTTTTCTTCCTCTAAAAGTGAGGGAGTGAGTATTTTGTTGTTTTGTTTTTGTTTTAAGATCGGAAAAGTTGTACATTTGTAAATGAAATGCCTGCATTGGTTAATTGTAATCTTTTGAAGAGATGCAAAAATGTTGTTAAAATCCATGGTCCGTCACTGCACAAATCAGCGGACGGACAAGACTGTAAATAATAAACAAATAGTGTCAGGAGAAAACACTGACCTCCAGCTGGCTGTGGTCCAGAAGCTGTTTCTCTTTTTGAAGTAGAGAAAAAAAATTATCTATGTGAAGTAGAGAAAGGTGGAAGTGATCTTTTACATGCAGATGTTACAAGCGGTTTTAATCTGTGTGAAAATGACGCTGATGTATGTTTCTCAGAAATCAGGGGTTTGGTATTCCCATAAAGAAATGTTATGAGATAAAATCCCGTCTGAATACATATGTACTACAGATAAGTAAAACATAGAATACAAACAAAAGTGTGAATGTTTAGTGATGGAAGATTCTGTTGAGAAAATGCTGAGTGATTTGTAGACACAATGCGAGGTGTCTAACGAGAGTACACTGATTTGTAAGAGAGACAGCGCTGCCTTTAAAATGGCTGAATGCCTGGAACTTTTTGAGAGGGCTGTGTGTGATGGAATGATTGAAATCCAGGAAGAGACATCAGAGTCATACAAGAGGATGGTGCTAGGTGATGATGAGATAGGAGTGGCTTTGAGCACACACCCAGATCTTGTCACTCGCACTCGTTTGTGAGAATAGGGACAGCCCCTTAGAGGAAATCCCTTTTTTATAGTGTTACAGTTAAGTTATACAGAGAAACATGCAAACAAGTGTTTAATGAGCAACCACTCACTGCACAAAATGTTCACTGGTGACCTGATAATGACTTACAGGAGAGTGAGGCAGTGATAGGTGTGGATACGCACTGATACTGACAAACGTGTTACATACATGAAAGCACAATGAACATGCAACAACACACACTGATTAACAAATTGTTTAATACATGGTATGATTCCTAGTGAATTCAGGATGCGGCAATAGCTAAAGAAAAACCAAGTGTCTTTATTTAGGCAAAATATGTGAACAAGGATTCAGTTCATGGAATATGCTGATTTCAGGTAGCAGAATAAACATCCCCCATGGTGTTAGGACATGAATTTGTTATAGAGATACCACATTCAGTAACAGAATGTCTTAACCAGGCACAGACAAAACACTTGTCCTCAGTCAGGCTCACAAAAATTTAAGGTGGCTTTGCTTACCCTCCCTAATGTCAAATTTAAAAGCTGTGTAACTTTGAACCCAGCAACATTATTGTATTGCTGATTTATTCAAAGAGGGGAAAGAATATTGACACAAGAAGCAGATATTGATAAGATACATAGGGGTATATTTACTAGAGATGGGCGGGTCCGGTTCTCCGAGAACCGAACCCACCCGAACTTTGGGTATCCGAGTACCGAGCTGAGCAGCTCGGTACTCTCCCGCCCATTCCGAATCCAAATCGAGGCCGAACGTCATTGTGACGTCGTCGGATCTCGGGACTCGGTTCTCGCGATACTTCAACTTTATAAATACACGCCTCCACAGCAATCCATCGCCATTTGACAGAGGGAGAGAGCAGGGTGTAGTCATAGGCTAATTAGAGCAGGGACAGAGAATACCATATTGTTCTTGCAATTGCTCTAACCAAAATCGCTAGTGCAGAGAGGAGGATAGAGGTTTATTATTTTTTCTTCATATTTGGCACTCCCCAGCGCTTTTGGGGTGTCCCCCATAATTGTGCATTAATATTTCTGGCTGTCAAAAGTCATATCTGTCAGCATTATCTACTAAATAATTTGTAGCACACCTCAGTGTTTTTGGGGTGTCCTCCCTAATTGTGCATTAATATTTCTGGCTGTCAAAAGTCATATCTGTCAGCAGTATCTACTCAATAATTTTTAGCACTCCTCAGTGTTTTTGGGGTGTCCTCCCTAATTGTGCATTAATATTTCTGGCTGTCAAAAGTCATATCTGTCAGCAGTATCTACTCAATAATTTTTAGCACTCCTCAGTGTTTTTGGGGTGTCCTCCCTAATTGTGCATTAATATTTCTGGCTGTCAAAAGTCATATCTGTCAGCAGTATCTACTCAATAATTTTTAGCACTCCTCAGTGTTTTTGGGGTGTCCTCCCTAATTGTGCATTAATATTTCTGGCTGTCAAAAGTCATATCTGTCAGCAGTATCTACTCAATAATTTGTAGCACTCCTCAGTGTTTTTGGGGTGTCCTCCCTAATTGTGCATTAATATTTCTGGCTGTCAAAAGTCATATCTGTCAGCAGTATCTACTCAATAATTTTTAGCACTCCTCAGTGTTTTTGGGGTGTCCTCCCTAATTGTGCATTAATATTTCTGGCTGTCAAAAGTCATATCTGTCAGCAGTATCTACTCAATAATTTGTAGCACTCCTCAGTGTTTTTGGGGTGTCCTCCCTAATTGTGCATTAATATTTCTGGCTGTCAAAAGTCATATCTGTCAGCAGTATCTACTAAATAATTTGTAGCACACCTCAGTGCTTTTGGGGTGTCCTCCCTAATTGTGCATTAATATTTCTGGCTGTCAAAAGTCATATCTGTCAGCAGTATCTACTAAATAATTTGTAGCACTCCTCAGTGCTTTTGGGGTGTCCTCCCTAATTGTGCATTAATATTTCTGGCTGTCAAAAGTCATATCTGTCAGCAGTATCTACTAAATAATTTGTAGCACTCCTCAGTGCTTTTGGGGTGTCCTCCCTAATTGTGCATTAATATTTCTGGCTGTCAAAAGTCATTTCTGTCAGCAGTATCTACTAAATAATTTGTAGCACTCCTCAGTGCTTTTGGGGTGTCCTCCCTAATTGTGCATTAATATTTCTGGCTGTCAAAAGTCATATCTGTCAGCAGTATCTACTCAATAATTTGTAGCACTCCTCAGTGTTTTTGGGGTGTCCTCCCTAATTGTGCATTAATATTTCTGGCTGTCAAAAGTCATATCTGTCAGCAGTATCTACTCAATAATTTTTAGCACTCCTCAGTGTTTTTGGGGTGTCCTCCCTAATTGTGCATTAATATTTCTGGCTGTCAAAAGTCATATCTGTCAGCAGTATCTACTCAATAATTTGTAGCACTCCTCAGTGTTTTTGGGGTGTCCTCCCTAATTGTGCATTAATATTTCTGGCTGTCAAAAGTCATATCTGTCAGCAGTATCTACTAAATAATTTGTAGCACACCTCAGTGCTTTTGGGGTGTCCTCCCTAATTGTGCATTAATATTTCTGGCTGTCAAAAGTCATATCTGTCAGCAGTATCTACTAAATAATTTGTAGCACTCCTCAGTGCTTTTGGGGTGTCCTCCCTAATTGTGCATTAATATTTCTGGCTGTCAAAAGTCATATCTGTCAGCAGTATCTACTAAATAATTTGTAGCACTCCTCAGTGCTTTTGGGGTGTCCTCCCTAATTGTGCATTAATATTTCTGGCTGTCAAAAGTCATTTCTGTCAGCAGTATCTACTAAATAATTTGTAGCACTCCTCAGTGCTTTTGGGGTGTCCTCCCTAATTGTGCATTAATATTTCTGGCTGTCAAAAGTCATTTCTGTCAGCAGTATCTACTAAATAATTTGTAGCACTCCTCAGTGCTTTTGGGGTGTCCTCCCTAATTGTGCATTAATATTTCTGGCTGTCAAAAGTCATATCTGTCAGCAGTATCTACTAAATAATTTGTAGCACTCCTCAGTGCTTTTGGGGTGTCCTCCCTAATTGTGCATTAATATTTCTTGCTGTCAAAAGTCATTTCTGTCAGCAGTATCTACTAAATAATTTGTAGCACTCCTCAGTGCTTTTGGGGTGTCCTCCCTAATTGTGCATTAATATTTCTGGCTGTCAAAAGTCATATCTGTCAGCAGTATCTACTCAATAATTTGTAGCACTCCTCAGTGTTTTTGGGGTGTCCTCCCTAATTGTGCATTAATATTTCTGGCTGTCAAAAGTCATATCTGTCAGCAGTATCTACTCAATAATTTTTAGCACTCCTCAGTGTTTTTGGGGTGTCCTCCCTAATTGTGCATTAATATTTCTGGCTGTCAAAAGTCATATCTGTCAGCAGTATCTACTCAATAATTTGTAGCACTCCTCAGTGTTTTTGGGGTGTCCTCCCTAATTGTGCATTAATATTTCTGGCTGTCAAAAGTCATATCTGTCAGCAGTATCTACTAAATAATTTGTAGCACACCTCAGTGCTTTTGGGGTGTCCTCCCTAATTGTGCATTAATATTTCTGGCTGTCAAAAGTCATATCTGTCAGCAGTATCTACTAAATAATTTGTAGCACTCCTCAGTGCTTTTGGGGTGTCCTCCCTAATTGTGCATTAATATTTCTGGCTGTCAAAAGTCATATCTGTCAGCAGTATCTACTAAATAATTTGTAGCACTCCTCAGTGCTTTTGGGGTGTCCTCCCTAATTGTGCATTAATATTTCTGGCTGTCAAAAGTCATTTCTGTCAGCAGTATCTACTAAATAATTTGTAGCACTCCTCAGTGCTTTTGGGGTGTCCTCCCTAATTGTGCATTAATATTTCTGGCTGTCAAAAGTCATTTCTGTCAGCAGTATCTACTAAATAATTTGTAGCACTCCTCAGTGCTTTTGGGGTGTCCTCCCTAATTGTGCATTAATATTTCTGGCTGTCAAAAGTCATATCTGTCAGCAGTATCTACTAAATAATTTGTAGCACACCTCAGTGCTTTTGGGGTGTCCTCCCTAATTGTGCATTAATATTTCTGGCTGTCAAAAGTCATATCTGTCAGCAGTATCTACTAAATAATTTGTAGCACTCCTCAGTGCTTTTGGGGTGTCCTCCCTAATTGTGCATTAATATTTCTGGCTGTCAAAAGTCATATCTGTCAGCAGTATCTACTAAATAATTTGTAGCACTCCTCAGTGCTTTTGGGGTGTCCTCCCTAATTGTGCATTAATATTTCTGGCTGTCAAAAGTCATTTCTGTCAGCAGTATCTACTAAATAATTTGTAGCACTCCTCAGTGCTTTTGGGGTGTCCTCCCTAATTGTGCATTAATATTTCTGGCTGTCAAAAGTCATTTCTGTCAGCAGTATCTACTAAATAATTTGTAGCACTCCTCAGTGCTTTTGGGGTGTCCTCCCTAATTGTGCATTAATATTTCTGGCTGTCAAAAGTCATATCTGTCAGCAGTATCTACTAAATAATTTGTAGCACTCCTCAGTGCTTTTGGGGTGTCCTCCCTAATTGTGCATTAATATTTCTGGCTGTCAAAAGTCATTTCTGTCAGCAGTATCTACTAAATAATTTGTAGCACTCCTCAGTGCTTTTGGGGTGTCCTCCCTAATTGTGCATTAATATTTCTGGCTGTCAAAAGTCATATCTGTCAGCAGTATCTACTCAATAATTTGTAGCACTCCTCAGTGTTTTTGGGGTGTCCTCCCTAATTGTGCATTAATATTTCTGGCTGTCAAAAGTCATATCTGTCAGCAGTATCTACTCAATAATTTTTAGCACTCCTCAGTGTTTTTGGGGTGTCCTCCCTAATTGTGCATTAATATTTCTGGCTGTCAAAAGTCATATCTGTCAGCAGTATCTACTCAATAATTTGTAGCACTCCTCAGTGTTTTTGGGGTGTCCTCCCTAATTGTGCATTAATATTTCTGGCTGTCAAAAGTCATATCTGTCAGCAGTATCTACTAAATAATTTGTAGCACACCTCAGTGCTTTTGGGGTGTCCTCCCTAATTGTGCATTAATATTTCTGGCTGTCAAAAGTCATATCTGTCAGCAGTATCTACTAAATCATTTGTAGCACTCCTCAGTGCTTTTGGGGTGTCCTCCCTAATTGTGCATTAATATTTCTGGCTGTCAAAAGTCATATCTGTCAGCAGTATCTACTAAATAATTTGTAGCACTCCTCAGTGCTTTTGGGGTGTCCTCCCTAATTGTGCATTAATATTTCTGGCTGTCAAAAGTCATTTCTGTCAGCAGTATCTACTAAATAATTTGTAGCACTCCTCAGTGCTTTTGGGGTGTCCTCCCTAATTGTGCATTAATATTTCTGGCTGTCAAAAGTCATTTCTGTCAGCAGTATCTACTAAATAATTTGTAGCACTCCTCAGTGCTTTTGGGGTGTCCTCCCTAATTGTGCATTAATATTTCTGGCTGTCAAAAGTCATATCTGTCAGCAGTATCTACTAAATAATTTTTAGCACTCCCCAGTGGTTTGCGCTCAGAATGGATTCAAAGCAGTCCACATATGATCTGAATGAGCAACCAGGTTCTGTCACCAGTCCTGATGTTAGTGTTCCCAGTACGTCATCTGGCCAAGGCGATGTCAAACAACAGAGTGTTTTCAAATTAGTGCAAAAAACAAAAACCCCAAAAAAATTTACTGTATTGAAGCGAAAAAGAAGTGTAACTGAGCAAAAGTTAAGTGACGATAAAAAAAAAATTGCAAGCATGCCATTCTACACACGCAGTGGCAAAGAGAGAATGAGGCCTTCACCTTTGGCTGTTAGTGGCAGATCCCAAAAAGTTACCCAGCCTACAATTGGTGCACAACTACTGTTACGCGTCAAAGCCGAGCTGCAAGATAACAGTGAGGCATTACAGGAGAATATTTGCTCTGATTCACAAATGACAACAATCCCTGTGGAGAGTCCATCCAACAGTGGGATGTCTAATCGTGAGCATTCTGCTGATGTGTGCCTTAATAGCCCGAGTGTAGCCGGTGATACCCAAATTGAGGATGCCACTTTGGAATTAGAAGAGGATGAGGGGGAGATTTGTGTAGGCGACGAGGGCGCTAATGATGATGTTGATGATTATGATGCAGACAGATACCAAATTGCCTTTCTCAATTTCTATTTATATTCTAGATTATATAACGGCTGAATAGTTTTCTATTTTACTCCTAGTGGAGAGAGGATCTGATGCAGACAGATACCAAACTGCCTTTGTCCATTTCAATTTATATTGTACAGTATATAACGGCTGAATTTATTAGTATTTTATACAAGTGGAGGGGGGCCCAGAGAGACAGAAACCAAACTGGCTTTCTCCATGTCAATTAATATTGTACAGTCTATAACGGCTGGATTTTTTGGTATTTTATACAAGTGGAGGGGGGCCTTGAGAGACAGAAACCAAACTGGCTTTTTCCATTTCTTTACATATTTAACTATAAGTGTAGGGTGTAATATACATTCAAAGACGATGGCTGCATTGCCAATATGCATAGATGGAGAGGAAGACAATCTGTTTTGTGTGTAGAATAAATGAAGGCCTACCAACGAAGAATTAAACAGTTTTTTTGGATGATTTATTACCTCAACAATTAGATTACTTATCTCTAAAACAGTTGGAGCACTAAATTGGGTTATTTTAGGCACAAAAACATGTATTTTCCAACAAAATAGCAAAACAAAACCAAACAAAACCAAAACCAAAACCAAAACACGCAATGGCGGTTTTGCAAAACCAAAACCAAAACCAAAACACGACGGTAATCCAGATCCAAAACCGAATCCAAAACCAAAACACGGGGGTCAGTGACCATCTCTAATATTTACTAAACTGCAGGTTTGAAAAAGTGGAGATGTTGCCCATTGCAACCAATCAGATTCTAGCTGTCATTTTGTAGAATGTACTAAATAAATGCTAACTAGAATCTGATTGGTTGCCATAGGCAGTTTAGTAAATATACCCCATAGTGAAAGTGGCAGGCAGTCACAGCAGCAGTAAGACACAGAAAATACATAAACGTATTCTTTTCTTTTTCTCCCATGCATAATTGCATTGAACTAATGAGATTAGAAAGTGCTGCTATATCTGACATATCTGAAATCCCTATATTAAATGCTGATTTAGAAATGTTTGTAGTTGATTCCCTATTATTATGTTGATGGCACACCATGCACAGGGTGTGCAGACCTCATTAGGTCACTGTTTGCTGCTCTCCAACTGCCTAAGCAACTACCCGTGATAAAGGTACAGGCACACACTAGAGAGCAGACTTCAGAAGCCAAAAGGTAATGCATTAGCAGATGCCGCTGCAAAGCAAGCTGCTGTAATGTCACTGAACCCTGTGAACATAAATGTTGTGGCCCTATCCCCAATCTCAGACTTAGAGACACTCATAAAGTTTCAAGAATAAGCCCCAAATAATGAAAAACAGGACTGGAAAAGGATGGGAGCAGAGGAACAAGGAAATGAATGGCAGTTGCAGGATCGCTATTGTTTGCTAAAAGAACTGTACCCAGTGAGGGCACAAGCCACAGATGGAAAGGGTCCAGGTGTCCAAGGACACCTGGACGCCAGGAGCCACCTGGAAAAAAAGGTGGCTCCTGGATTTGCACAAGTTGCACAAGTATGTGTCTCTGGATGTGTGATATGTGCTTTACACAATCACTGTAAAAGTCCCACCCAAAAGTACCCCACAGACTCTGTACCCTTTCCAAAGGCTGCAGATTGACTTCATACAGTTGCCAAAAGTAGCTGGCTATAAGTATGTCCTTGTGTGCACTGACTTATTTAGTCACTGAGTGGAGGTGTGGCCTTGTAGAACAGCACCCACCAAAACAATGTCCAAGAAACAAATGTCAGACGTAGTATGCCAATATGGGGTTCTAGAAGTGAATGAGAGTGACAGAGGTAGTCATTTTATGGGCAAGGAACTACAGCAGGTTCTAGAAGAAGTGGGTATCACGTCAGCACTACACCCCCCCAGAAAAGTGGGCTGGTAGAAAGGTTGAATGGTATATTAAAATTGAAAACAGGAAACAATTGACTAACATCCCCCACAAGGTGTTCTCTTCCACTCCAGATCCAAACCAGGATCCTAACATTTATTGGTTGTAACCTGGAAATTGGGTTGCTATAAAGAAACACTTGAGAAAAGCTCTTGAACTCAGGGTTGAAGGACCATACCAGATCTTATTGACGACTCCCACGTCAGTAGACGTGAATGGAAGAGACACCTGGATACACTCTTTGCACCTCAAGATCTTCAGACAAGGGGAGTCTGAGTAAAATGTAAAAGTACAATTTACTTAAAGATCCAAGGAACACCAGAGTGGTGTTCAATGATATTAGCGGAAGGTATATTGTTTGCAAGTTATTTTCTTTTGTTGTGGGCTGTAGGTGCTTATCAGTCTACAAAATATGGTGTCTAAAACATATAGGACCTAGGACCTGCATATAATGAGGTGCCCTTGACACTGTGATGCAGGCTTAAATGTTTTGATCAAAATATGAACTAATACCTTATGTTTACATATTGATAGATACTCACAGATATGCAGTGTTAAGGATAAACACTTTTTTTTTGTTTTATATACATATATGGGCATTTATATTGACACGCAGATGGTACCATATACAATATGGGATATACCAAGCGTGGGCTTATTGCAATGCAGCTGGCACCATATATAATATGGGATATACCGAGCGCGGTATATTTGTTTTTTTTCTCTGGTTTTGTTTCAAAATATTGCCTTATTGTGATGGCAGCTGTCCATCAGGCCTATTTTTTAGCACATTTGGGTGTGACTCACAAGCCAGCCCTTGCTAAATGTAAACTCCTATACCTGGGAGGTGAGTACATTTGATTTTAACTGCATTTTAATGGTGTTTAAAGCATATAGGTCAGTGTAGGACCTGCATATAATGAGGTGCCCTTGATGCTGGGATGCAGGCTTAAAGTTTTGATCAAAATATGAACTAATATCTCATGTTTTTTATTTTGCTAGATGCACACAGATATGCAGTGTTAAGGATAAGCACAGACATATCTCTTTTTTGTTTTGTATACAAAAGAAAGACAGGTCTGGATGAACCAGACTCACGCCAATAGTAGTATAGAGATCATTTTACATAATGAGTATAAGTCCAATATGAAAGTTCAACTCAAAAACATAAAGAAAAGTGCAAGGCATGAATGTAGGAGTTTACCCCCAATACAGAAATGTATTTGTGAGTATTGTGGACATACTCCTGAAGAAAGTTGTATCAGATGGTGCCAAAGCCCCACTAACAAAGAGCCCAGCACATTATTACATTTACACAAGACAATAGGTTAATATTGGATTACCTGACAGCTCAATCTGGAGGTACTTCTTGACCCTAAAAACTCAATTTGGAACCCTGTGTTGCACCTTTTTCATTAATGAGACAGATGATCCAGAGAAAATAACTGATGAATACTTACAAGAAATGAGAGACATGAAATACATATTTTTAAAGGAGCACATTCGAGATGCTCATCCAGAATTTATCTAGAAGGATGATTTTCATGGCTGAACTTGGCCAATTGGTTCAAGGGTATAGGAGGATGGATATCAGGTCTGAAACATTTCGTATTTCAAGGACTGTTACTAATCCTTATTGTGTATCTTTCTATCTATCTATCTATTCATCTATCTATCTATTTATCTATTTGCGTTGTCGGATCTCGCGGGTTTTGGATTCCATAAGTACCTCCCTTCCCAGGAGATCCAGCACCATTGCTCAGACAGAAACAGGGGGAGCAGTGTTCTTGTCACTCTCCAGTCTCCATTTACATTGCTGAGTGCCATTGCTCATACAGAAACAGGAAGGGTAGCAGTCTTCTTGTCACTTGACAAAATTGACTGGAAATTTTTGGAAATCAATGTTACTGAGGTTAACAATAATGTAGGAATAAAACAGAGCCAAATTATGTGATTTTAGTAAAAAACAAATAGGGGTTTTAGAAAAAAAATCAGGATCCAAAACTAAAACACGCGGGGGCAGTTTTGCCAAAACCAAAAAACACAACATTAATGCAGATCCAAAACCAAAACACGGTGGTCAGTGGACATCTCCAATATATATATAAAATATATATTTATATATATATATATATATATATATATATATAATATATATATATATATATATATATATATATATATATATATATATATATTAATCAAACTGATGAGTTGACTAATCAGCAAGTTCATTAAAACTGCTTCTCTTCCAGAAAAGTTAAAGCTACCAGATCGTTCTCAACCGCTGTGCTACTGCGATCTGTGACCAGTGCAGAAACCAAGAATCTTTTCCTTGGATTCCACATGCTTGTTATTGAAGCCTATCCTTATGAAGATATATAGCACAATGGACAATCCCTCATATTGTGAAATAAGTTACCTATAACTATCGCCGAGCGCACTGTGTATTTTCTCCCTCCCTTTCCTTTTTTCGTCCCTATGAAATCAATAGTTAGGGTGAGATTCCATTTGGTACAGCCACTAGGCTTGAATGAATCTATAAAATTCCGTTATATAAAACCTTTAGGGAATTCTATTGTGAATTAGGGTCTAAACAGGAGCCAAATAGGTCGATGAGAATTAGAATATAGAAATAATTTAAACATGTGTATTGTGCCTTTAAGATTGCTTCAAATATAATGTATAAGTCTTAAAGAAAAATAATGAGTACATGGCAATGTTCCAGGAAACATGTAGAACATGTTTAAATAGTAGATAAGAAGAAGCGCTGGTAAGAAATAGTTTATTTTAAATAACATTTTAATCGCTAGTGTTTTGAAACTTATTTTCCAAGGATAAAACCATGACTGATGATTTATTGCCCATATTATTTTAGATATATGATGTCGGGTGTTATATCTTTTTTCATGCTAGAAAAAAATTCTGAGTGATATAAGAATGTGTAATCTTGATTGTAATAAACAGAACAGTTTCTATACACACAAGAGATGGTGTTGTGTTCTCTCTGTTCTCTAATTGATAAATCGATAGATCAATGCATGCATGAAATAAGACTTCCTTTGATTGTGTATAGCTCTTCTTCACCAAAATGTAAAATGGTGCATGCAGGAGGCAAAAACACTATTAAAGTAATTCTATCGTTTTCAAATAAGCATTGCATAGGCGATTGTATTTTGTTTCTAACGCACAAAGTGATTTATTTTAGCAGATGTAAATAGTCAATAATTCAATACATTATTATATTATGATACAGTATAGTACAGCCAATTCCAAAAGATAAATACATACCGCTTGCGCTACGCTGCGCTAACCACGGGCACCCACGGACTGTGATTCACCTTAGAATACTGTGATTAGTGAAGTCTGAGAACTGGGTGCACAGCTATGATCATATATACACAGTCAGTGTTACAGAGAACAATAGAGATGACGTAGATTGTTTCTATAGGTCCAGATGTTGGGTGGGTTCAGGGTAAACAGGTCATAGGCTGATTCAATCTAAGGAATCCAAAGGTGGGGGTAATCTCTCCAGGGGATCTGCTCCTTTCTTCCCGCCAATGCTCCAGTTACAACTAAGTCAATTAGCATTTCATAGCCAACATCATACAAAGGTTTATTCCCTAATATCAATAACTAAAGTATGCAATGTGCGATCTATTCGCCGACTGCACCGGACAGCTGCTGATGAATAGGGCTTTAATATGACACTAGGCATGATACCTTTCCTATAACCTGAACCTTGAATATCACTGAAGTGTACGTATAATCATTATATATATATATATATATATATATATATATATATATATATATATATATACTACTAATAAACCAAATACTATCTGCTCATAAATTACAGTGTAACTGAACCAATATGAATATGAATTATATAACTAACTAAATGTTGTAATGCGAGTGTGTGCGTGCGTATTTTACCGTGCGATCGCACCACGCCACGGGTTACGTGGCGTACGGATCGCAATCGCACGGCAAAACAATATTAAACCAATATACTTTCGTTCATCCAATTATACAACTTCGACAACACGAAAACAGAATGCAGCATAAATGGTGATCCTTGGAGTTATGGTTTTAAATGATATGAATGTAAGCACACAGGGTAGTCAAGCAGTAGGAAAATCAAGTATAATTCTTATATAGGAAAAGGTGGACTTGTAGATTCTTTTCAGGTGATACATTTTATGTTTCTAAATATGTTTCTACAAAGCTAAAGTGAGCAGAGTTTAGGAGTAAAATGAAAAAGTTGAAATGAATGAGGTATTGATAAAATCATGTCCTATTGTAGGAGATAAAAAGGATGTGCATAAAGCAGATATCTCAGCCCTAATTGTACCTTCTCCACCAATTTATCTTGTTTATCTCATTATCTCATTTAAATAATCCTACAAAATGAAATCTCATCTTTCAATTTTTGCACATGGGTGCTTGTATGCATAATCCACACTTATCAAGGAACGCCTCAACCTGCCCAACTCCTACTTTCAGTCAATGCAAACCTTTGTGCTGCTGCAGATGACACCATGTTGGCATGCAACTCCATAAAGTTCCCTGTAAAACCAGGCACATTGGTGCAAATGTAGGTGCATAGAGTCATCATTCAGAAACAAGACTGTTGTTTTTACCTCAGCCTATATATATAGCAAGTTACTCATACGGTTATTATGTGGAGCAATGTTCTCAGTGTAATATGAGTTATGTACATCTATTATAGTAATTTAAAAGTTAGAAAAAGTTAGAAATACCTATACTTGCATTTAAGAATTAGTCCTTTATATTGCATAAATACAGTATATAGGAACCGCACTACCTCACTAAGTGTGTGTTGCAGCCAATGAGACTGGTGTAGGGGCTCGTCCCTGTCCCCAATATAGTGGTAAAAGAATAATATACTCCCAGGTGCAGTACCTTAACGGGAGATCATGTATGCAAATATGACAATAATTTATGTACTTGTTATAAATGTATTTATTAATTAAACAGAAAACTACCAGTGCACTGGGTTTGGTCTAGAATAAAGTATGTTTGAGATAAACGACTGAAATTGTAACAATTGTATCATTTATAAGGAGTTTAGTCCATAGTCGTCTCCCTTGTGACAAGTTAAGTTCATATTTGAACCAGCTGCTAACTCCAATTAAAGTGGCAAAACAGATGTTTATGTACTGGTTTGAAAATATACAATACCCCTTAGGTGTGTTCAAAAAAACTGCTTAAATATCCAATGTCCTTAGCAGTATTTCCGATTAGCATCATAAATGGGGTTATAAATTGCAAAGCAAGAGTAGCTGACTTGCTAGAGGGTCTTGCCCTTTTACTTGTGTAAGTCCGCTACTAGATTTGCAGTAAGCCTCGTGCTGGGCTATTTCCGAGACTAACCTTGATCTGGATGTTCCCGGTCAGATGGTTTCTCGCTCCTCTGTGAAGTAGTTGCTCCGTAGATCATTCTGCCAATGAGGTCCTGTACGGCCGTACTCAGGTCCTTACAGATGGGTGCGCGATATCACTAGATGAATCGCGCGTGCGCACATGCGCGTGTCAGCGTTCCAATTGAGATAGACAGTGATGTATATGCTCACGAGCTGTCAGTGGTGTAGAGTTCGATAGAGATGTTAGTAATGAGCTCCATACCTACGCGTTTCGCCCACATGGGCTTCATCAGGGAATGATTGATAAGAGTTAAATGAATAAGTCTCGATACACATATATAAAGGGTTAGGCGGTATTCTTCCTCTCCCTTAATTGGTTAATTCTTTGGAGTGGCACCCAAGAGAGCCTTGATGGCCAGTTCTCCATGTCTCTATGTTTTCCTTATAGTGATATCCATACATTTCAAAATGTTCAGCAAGTTTGAAAGTATTCCATTTGCCATGTTGTTTTCTTAAAATAAAGGTGAATAACATAGCAATAAAAAGTCTCATGGACAAATTTATTGCATGTTGGTTTCACAGTAGCAAATTATAAAGAATGCACCACTGAAGGATTACGGGATACTCATAATAGCCTTTCAATGAGTTGAGAAATCCTTTATTCCTTGATTGTCATAGACAGGATTAGATACAGGCATTGATGTTAATGATAATAATAATAATAAACTATAGAGTATTGTAACAAGTTTAATTGGCCCAATATATAGGAGACTATCAAATAACTGAATGCAAAGTAGAAGGGATACCAAACAATTAGGTATTCAAATAGGATAGTTACCATAGTGAGCAGGCTTCATCAAGCGAGTATGTTTGTTACTAGTGATGAGGATAGACAGATTGGTAGCTCTAAATAAAACAGTTAATATCAAAATCGATATTAAGGCCATGTGGTGAAAGGGTCTTGAGGTTATAAATCCACTTGGTCTCTGTTTGTGATATATGTTTGATGTAATCTCCCCCCCTCCATTGTTGGTCTACCTTACAGATCCCTAAAAATTGTAGCTGAGAGGGATCATTGTCATGATGTGTAAGAAAATGTACAGGGACACTATGAGTTGTAATTTGTTTCTTGATATTCCTCAAGTGTTCACAGATTCTGCTGGAGAGTTTCCGATGGTTCTTCCCACATATTGGTAGCCACACGGGCATTGGAAAAGCAGAATCTATCTTTCTGTCCCTCCATCTTTGCATCCAGATATCCATCATCTTCTGTTCAAATTATATAAAAAAAACCTTCTTATAATTTTTTTGTAACTTAACTAAGATTACCTAAAATATAGTAAATGTAACTATAATTTATTTAACACAGATTATATAACACAATGTGTGCTACCATCTTACAGTGGTGATCTTACTATTGATTATGGTGTCACTAAACAAAATAACAATGCCCGATTTTTAGCTTCACAGTGTGTCAAGTGTTACCAATGATATGTGTAAGTTGCAGGAGCTGGCAGGTAAAAGCAGACCATAAGCCAAGTACTAAATCATGCAAATGAATAATGGAATAGAGAGAATGAAGATGCTAGAGGAACAAAGCCAAGAATTTTATGTCCTGGGAATAATTATCATATCAAAACTTACAGCAGTTTCAAAACCTGTTCAGCCAAAAACAAACATTGTTATTTCACTGCATTTCTGCTAAATACCAACATGAAGCATATTTTATATCCTTCAAAAAATATAGATTTTATGGCTAACAATGTTAAAGGATACAGTGACAAGAAAACTTATGTGAACCCTTTAGAATTATCTGGATTTCTGCATAAATTGGTCATAAAATGCGATCTGATCTAAATCACAAGAATAGACACAGTTTGTTTAAATTAATAGCACACAATTATCCGTTTTGTTGTCTTTATGGAACGCACAGTGTAAACATTCACAGTGCAGGGTGAAAAAAGTTTGTGAACCCTTGGATTTAATAACTGGTTGACCTTCCTTTGGCAGCAACAACCTCAACCAAACGTTTCCTGTAGCTGCGGATCAGACCTCCACAATGGTCAGCAGGAATTTTCGACCATTCCTCCTTAAAAAAACTGTTTTAGTTCAGCAATATTTTTGGAGATGGCTGTTGTGAACCGATTTCTTCCACAACATCTCAATCGGGTTGAGGTCACTCCAGACGTCTAAATTTCTTCAGTTGAAGCCATTTGGTTGTTGATTTACTTCTGGTTTTTGGGTCATTGTTCTGTTGCATCACCCAACATCTGTTGAACTTTAATTGGAGGACAGCGCCTTATATTATCCTGCAAAATGTCTTAATAAACTTTGGAATGCATTTCTCTGTCAATGACAGCAAGTAGTCCAGGCTTTGAAGCAGCAAAGCAGCCTCAAACTATGGTGGAGGTTTTGATGCTGTACTTTTTTATCTCCGCAAATAGGGTTGTGTGTTCCTTGCAACAAATCAACTTTCATTTCATCTGCCCAGAAAATTTTGCCATTAGCACTGTAGAATATCCACATGCTCTTTAGCAAACTTCAGACATGCAGCAATAGTGTTTTTTGGATAGCAGTGACTACTTCTGTGGTGTCTTCCCATGAACACCATTCTTGTTCAGTGTTTTATGTATTGTAGACTTGTGAATAGATATCTATGAGATTTCATAAGTCTTTAGCTGACATTCTAGAATTATTCTTAACCTCTTTGAGCATTCAGCACTGTGCTGTTGCAGTCATTTTTCCAGGATGACCACTCCTAGGGAAAGTGACAACAGTGCTGATCTTTCTCCATTTATAGACAATTTACTGTGGACTGATGAACATGAAGGCTTTTAGATATAATTTTGTAACCCTTTCCAGCATTATGCAAGTCCTTAATCTTAAGTCTTCTGAGGTCTCATATGTTCAAACCATGATTCATATCAGTCAGTGCTTTCCATGAATAGCAAAGATCCAAACGTGTGAGTGTTTTTTATAGGGAATGGGCAACTATAACCAAGACATTCAATCTTGTCTCATTGATTGGATTACAGTTTAGTTAACTCCTGATGCTAATCAACTATTTTAGAATTCATTAGCCTAGGGGTTCACATACTTTTTCCAAACTATACTTTGAATGTTAAAAAGATGTATTCAATAAGCACAAGAAAGTGCTGTAATTTGTGTGCTAGTAGTTTAAGCAAACTGTGTTTGTCTATTCTTCAGATGAAGGTCAAATCACATTTTATGACCAATTTATGTAGAAATCCTGGAAATTCCAAACGGTTCACATACTTTTTCTTGCCACAGTATTAATAATATCTCTTTAGTTTGTTTCTTTAAACTATCTCTCTAGTTTAAAGAAACATACAGTTAAACTACAATGGATCATATACAATACATTTATATAGTGAATGTTGTACAACATATATACTGTATATTAATCTTGCAGTGTTGTGGTTTTCTGTTTATAATACACAAACAATGTCAATATTTGTGTGAACTACTTAAGAAAATATATGTGTAAATGGTATTTGTAATTGAAGTGCTCCAATGTCATAGCTTTAATATTCATGTACCACTATAGAATCAAAACTGCACATTTTAAAGGTTCTTTTAAAAGGTTTTTAGTACATTAGATTCATGAGGCAGAGACAGACACAGATCTGGAGCTTCACAGCAGGTTTGCTATATAGAAAAATCCTTTTGGAACAAAATAAATGAATCAGCTTGAGAAAGTAACAACACTACTCAGATTTTCAGTAAAGGCTTAAAATTTACGTCCTTTGACTTCCGTACCCAGGGGAGCTACTGTTCACTGTACACAGCTAAAGGATTGTCCTGGCATAGAAATCCAATCTGCCCAAGGAGAAATCTAATGAGCATTGACTGCTGTACCTTTTGTATATCCCCCTCCTCCATGTCAAACATGAAGTCATTTGCATATAGCCAATAAATAGAAGCTAGTACTACATATATTATTGTTAAACCCTGAAATATTTTTTATCAATATTACATGGGAAATGGATTGTGTAGCTATGTGATAATCATTACAATGAAATTAAGAAAAATATAAATTCTCGCAGTCTTTGCCATCCTACAAAAGTCTCGGCTTGTCTTATGTATCTTTTCTCAGTGCTAGGTATCAGACTTCATTTAGCAGAAACTTTTTCACACAAAAAGAATATAAATTGCCTTCATCCTGTTAACTCTTTCCACGCTGTTCACAGTAATTAACCCATGGCTTTGATTCCAACTCATTAAGAAAAATTGTTTATTATACGTCCAACTAGAAATTATTAAAAATTCTAGAAGCCACAACACAGACCTGTGACCAGTATTGTATAGTTATTTATTAAGAAGAGAAAGAAAGACTGTCTCACCAGATTGATTTTATTCAACATGAGTCTTGTCAGTCCAACTCCCTTTACTTTTTTTGTATCATTGGTGTATTTAATGTAAAATATTTCAATTAGTGGGAGGTGCTACCACACTACGGTAAACTTACATAAAAAAAATAGAAGAGAACAATTGTATTCAAAATATGGTGCACTCGTCTGGATAATATGTTTGTAATGGACTTTTCACAATGGGTAACTTTGCATATTTCAAGTTATATTTCATATTCACTAAGCATTAGGAAGAACAATACGATTTCCAATCGATAAGACAATACTCCTCCCTTTAGTCTTAATTCTCAGTTTCAGCCTCAAGTTCTGAACTAAAAACATAAAGTTCCAACTACATCAAAGACATAATATCAGTTGATACAGTCAAGACAAGCACTGTAGATAACAATTTTGGTGGTTCTTGGACTTTACATTTTCCCTCCACCTCCCTTGTAGGGACAAAGAGAGAAGGTATTAATTACATTTTGATACCATAATACTCATGGCCGCCATCAGGGGAGTACAGCCGGTACTGCTGTGAGGGGCCCGGACAGACTAGGGGGCCCGAACAGACCTCTCTGTCTATCCTGACTCTCTGGACTGTCCGGGCCCCGCAGTCACCTACTGCACTGCCCCTTTTTTTTCTTACCTTCTTCTCCGCAATGCTGCAGCTGCGCCCCCAGACTCTGATAGGCTGGGAGCACGCCGCAGTGACATCATCACTGCACGTCGCGCTCCCAGTGTATCAGTGTCCGGGAGCTGCAGCATCGCAGAGGAGAAGGTAAGTTAATTAGCTATTCTTTTTTTGAGGAGGTGGGAGGTAGAGCTTGGGGGACCTTTACTTGTGGAGGAGGGGGGGGAAGCCTGGGGGACCAAAACTGTGGAAGGGGGGGAGGGAGAGCCTGGGGGACCTTAACTGGAGGAGGGGAGGGAAAGCATGGAGGACCTTAACTGTGGAGGGAGGGGGGAAGAGGGGGACCTTAACTGTGGAGGGAAGGGGGAGGGAGAGCCTGGGGGACCTTAACTGTGGATGGAGGGGGGGAGAGTGGGACCTTAACTGTGGAGGGGGGAAAGGGGGACCTTAACTGTGGAGGGGGGGGAGAAGGGGACCTTAATTGTGGAGGGGGCGAGAGAGAGAAGGGGACCTTAACTGTGATTGGGAGGAGAGGGGACCTTAACTGTGATTGGGGGGAGAGTGGGACCTTAACTGTGGGGGGAGAGGGGGAAATTAACTGTGATTGTGTGGGGAAGAGGGGAACATTAACTGTGATTGTGGGGGAGAGAGGGGGACATTAACTGTGGGGGAGAGAGGTGGGATATTAACTGTGGGGGGGAGAGGGGGACATTAACTGTGGGGGGAGAGAGGGACATTAACTGTGGGGGGGAAAGAGGGGGGGACATTAACTGTGGGGGGGACGGGGACATTAACTGTGATTGGGGGGAGAGGGAGAAATTAACTGTGCTTGCGGGGAGGGGAGAGGGGGACATTAACTGTGCTTGCAGTGAAAGGTGAGGGGGACATTTACTTTGGGGGAGGGGAAAATTTATGGTGATGAGGGAGTGGGGGGGGAATGTACTGTGATAAGAGATAGGGTGTGCATGTATGGCGAAGAGGGAGGCCCCACCAGAGTAATTAGTACTGGGCCCCACAGTTTCTGATGGCAGCCCTGATAATACTGCATAAGGAGATGGAGGAACTCTCTTTTGAGAATTCAAATTAGCCCTTTTTAATATGAATTCTTTCATGTGATTCCTGAAACAGTATTGAAGAGAAATATAATGACTAAGTAAACATTTACTTAGAGAGAAAAGAGGAACGGATGTGTTCATGATTGCAACGAATACGCCTTGTTCCTGTATGAGATAGAATATAAAATAATGAAAAAGAAAGTCACAGACGTGAGACAAAAAAAAATATTAAGACACCATAAATAGTAAATAATGGAACCAAATAAAAATTAGTTATACAAGCTATTTGTATTATTTAATGTTATCTGTGACCTAGCTTTAATAATAAAAATGTATTTAAATTCAAATAGAAAATAATAATTTTGTTTTGTATTTCTATTACTTAATGTTATCTGTGACATAGTTATAATAAAAACTTACAATCTAAAAATCTAATTTAAATTAAAAAAATAGTTTGGCAAGAAAAAACATAATCAAAAATAATAAAATTTAAATTATTAGAGATAAAGTTATGTGGGCTATATTCAATTATAAGCTATTTGGATCATAATATAATGGATTTCCATAGTTGCTGCTATTGTTTAAATCAACCATACACTCATTTAATAATGAAGCAGATACTCATGTGTAATTAATTATAAAAACTTAAAATGATTGGTTAGCAGAAGTTTAAAAACCCTGCTCACCCTTTGAAACGGCTTACTTTGATAAAGCTTTGACAGCGAAACGCGCATTGACGTTTCACACTATGAGCAGTTTTCCTCATATAAATTGAAAATATACAATTTGTTATACTGCAAATATAACAGCTGGACTAGAGACTAGTTATCCAGCAAGAATCCTTAGAGTACAGATCAGATTAGTGTTTGCCAATCTCTTGAATTAAAACATTAGGGTAAAATTATTAAAATACAATCCCCAGAGAGGACAATCAAGAGGTTAATTCAGCAAGACAGCAGTGCAGGTTTTTATATGTGGCAATGACCACTAGAACTAATGTAGTACAGATTAGATTAATTAATGCTAACCTCTCAAATTAAATCATTTGAGCAAAACTATCATAATTTAATTCATAGAGATACTAGATTGGGACTAGAGTCATAACACCTCTAGGTCACCCAAACTAGATATGCCATCATTACATTTTGGCTAACAATATTGACAGTGAATTTCTGTCACTCTACTGCCGATATGAAAATAAAGCCGGCTTTCTGATGTATCGCTGGTCTGTAAGGTTTTTGACTGAATCATTTAATCATACCACCTCCAGATCACCCAAACTCGATATGCCATCACTATATTTTAGCTACCAATACTGACAGCTAATTTCAGACTCTGTGCTGCTGATAAGAAAATGCAGCCGACGTTCTCAGGCAGCACTGGTTTGCAAGGTTTCTGACTGAATCATTTAAATCAATTGGTGCTCATATTAACTTTAGTGGTCTTACCGCAGACCACTTTTCAAAAAAGTTAAACAATATTCAGTGAATTTATAATGCTGTTGAAAGAATAATAAATTAATAAGAGGATTTATAATAATAATTGTAACTGACTATTGGGAGGAATTCAATTGGCCGCGTTACTGTAAAAAGTACCGCGGCCTGCGCACTATTACCGTTATTACGGTAATGGTGTGCATAATTACTGTTAATACGGTAACTTCAACGACGGCTTTTTGCGAGCGGCTTCCTGAGCCGCAAGCAGAAATCTGAGTTAAAATTACCGTATTAACTGTAAAACGCGCGGTGGTATTATTGGGGGTTTGAATTCCCCCCATAGGGGTAGATTCAATTACTAAATTAATAGCTGCGCATTATTACCATTATTGCGGTAATTTCTCCGCTGATTTTTGCTTACAGTTCTGTGACCCGCAACCAAAAATCCATGCATGAAATCTACCCCTAAGGCTGAGATCAATTTAATGCACCACATAGACACATACATTTTTCTCTTAATTTCGCTGGTTACCAATTTTAATGCAAATTAATAAAGATATTATTTTAACTTATCATCCAGATGAGTGCACCATTTTTTGAATACAATTTTTTCTTCTTTTTTTATGCAAGTTCATTGTGTTGTGGTAGCAATAAACAGATGTGTTATGCAGTAAAAGATGTGCACCAAAGCAGCGGTTATAGTAATAGTTATGAACTCTATATAAGCAATCCTTACCCTGTAGATGATACAAATTTCCATTTTGTCAATTCTTTATTTACATTTTTCATACAATACACATAACATAAATGTAATACAGTTAAAGTATTTACAAGTATGATTTATATTGCTGCTTTGCCTGCGGTAACCTAAGTATCTGCACATCATAAGTTAAGAGCTATATCATAAGTTTGTTGCAGGAATCTGATTTATGCAGTAATAACAAACTGACAAGGTTATAGGTGGTTCAACTGTTTTATCTGAATATTCAGACTTATAATACATTACACAATGCATATTTTCAGCTGCGACTGTCAGAGTTATGTAGTTGGTAGCAGTAAGGACATTTATATCTGAAAACCATTAACTTGCAAGCATAGAAAATAAAGGTTGATTATGACCATAACCGTAAAATATTGACAGACATAAGGGAGTCGAGGAGGAGAGAGCAGCAACACAAGAAGTAAAAAAGCACCAAGTTCCAAGGTTTGACAATTCCAAGGACGACTTCATGTAAAAGCTATATTGCATTTAATGACATCGTTGACAATGCTTATAGGTTATTCAAGTGAACCCAATTTTCATGAAACTGTTTTGAGGAATCTCTTGCAGCAAAGGTCAAATCCTCCATCTGCATTGTCATATTCATCTTAATAAGCAATTGCCTCAGCCAGGGTCCATCTGGAAACTTCCAATTTCTCAGTAAGAAAGTTTTTCATGAATTCAACATATAAAATGTATATATATTACCCAATGATGGTACTAGATTAATTAGAATTAGGACTTTCCTAATAGCTGAAGCACAGTGAAATGTGAATGGCTTATGCATGTGTACGCCACTAAGATTTCTGTTTCTATTATTTTGTTACAGTCATTTCTATTCTATTTGCAGTGAGCCCATCCCATTTGCACCATTTGGAATATATAAATTGATTGAGCAAGTTGCAAGAAGTTGAAATTAAATAAGTTCTCATTAAGTATTCTAATATATTATATATATTATAATTATTTTACAGTAGCCTTTACATTATTTAGATTATTTAAAATAAAATAAATAACTTCTATATGATGTTTGTTTTTTAACTTAAATTTATTTATATTAATAAAGTTTTGTTTTTTTTTGTTCTGGCACTGGTTAGTTATATGGATGCCATGGTAGTTCATCAGTGCCATGCCACTTAAACCGCTGTTTTCAAATCATCAGCTTGACTTGTACTAGGCAACAGGTGATTTGAAAGCAGTAGTTCAAGATAGAGTGGCAAGGCACTTGTGAGCTACACTGGCATGCATATAATAAACAAAGACATTTGATTTCTTTGCTTGTAACAATATGTGATGGTGTTAACAGAGCAGAGTACCGCCTCCAGGGGCAGGCCGGGCTGGGGGCAGAGTGCCATCTGCCCCCCGGTCCGGCCCCATAGTGGGCTACATTGGGCTGGGTCAAAGGGCCTCCTACATTTTTTTTCCTTTAAAATGTTTTTAATAGGCTGCTGAGTCGAGTTTCGCCCCTTGGGCTAAAATTTGACAGCCCTCCTCTGACCGACTGGATGCTTGATAAACAGGTTACACCCATAGGGGTTGTCGCTGGCAGTAACCCTGTTAATATCGAGGTTAACTGAAAATAAGCCCTTTCAATGACAAAACAACTGTTTTCTCTTGTGAACTCAACAAAGCTCCTTCTCTAAGGACTTATAACTTTAATGAAGGCAAGATGGGAGATGCTTATTTTCTAGATGTTGATTCCTATCATGATTTGCCATTACAGTGCTACAATACATGCTACATGACACAACTAACAAACCAGAACGCAAAGCAAAAATATTTATTTTCTTTTTAAATGAAGTATGAAGATTATTGCTAAGCAAAGGTAGTGAAATATAACAGGACAAATTGTATATTTGGCAACTTATTTATTATCACTTAGATGTAGCTATCTTTTTTAGCATGTAGATGTAGGTATTTTATTTTAGCAGAAGCAAAGTGGATATTTTTGCAAGTGACATACTGTAGCTTTTAAATGAAAAAAAAATGTTCTGCCCTTGACAGCGCTAGTCGGACTATATCTGATTAAATGTTCAGCCAGGTGTAATGCTATTGCATATACAGTATAATTAACTGCAACATCTGTGTGATATAATGCTTGGTACTATTGAACTGCTCATGGTTTTGATTAGGTGCCAAGCTGGCTCATAAAATAATAGGCATTATTTTTCTCCATTTGCATCCGAAAATGGTATTTTGCATTGAGGGATGCACATTTGTCAAAGATTGTATGTGTCTGAAACAGCAAAGGTGTTAAGTGATATTTAGAAGGAAAGAAAATAATATAGATTGTAAAAGTGTGTTACATTTTATGCTATAAATATGGGGACTGGACACACAAGTGTTTTGTTTATGCTTTGTTACTTGTTTTTACTTCCATTTTTCTCTCAATCAATCGCCTTAAAAATAGTGTCTCCCTACTGACTAGCAGCCATAAGCATATCCAGGGGGTAAATTTATCAAGCTGCAGGTTTGAAAAAGTGGAGATGTTGCTTGTAGCAACCAATCAGATTCTAGCTGTCATTTTGTAGAATATACTAAATAAATGATAACTAGAATCTGATTGGTTGTTAATGGCAACATTTCCACTATTTCTATTTCTATGTAAATAACTGTTAATAATAATAGACATTGTGCTTTAAATGACAGTTATAAACAATATTGCATATTAATTGTAAGACAGTCCAGTCAGGTGATAGTTAGTGACCATTTTTATCTATAGTGTCAGCTGTACATATAACTATGAACTACCCATATCCACTTTCCGCCCATTGTTATTATGCCATTTTGGTTTTCCTCCATATC
Source organism: Mixophyes fleayi (assembly GCF_038048845.1). Lineage (NCBI taxonomy): Eukaryota > Metazoa > Chordata > Amphibia > Anura > Limnodynastidae > Mixophyes > Mixophyes fleayi. The sequence goes on along the minus strand of NC_134405.1, from coordinate 300,498,994 downwards.
AGTTGCATCTTTATTGCTTATCTTGGGTGAAACAGGTCAGACTTTTCCTGGTTTGACCCTTGGTGGGCCAACACACACACCTGAAGAGAGCAAATCGAAAGTCTAACCTGGGTGGAGGCCCTGAAGGTATCAAGAGTAAGTGAATATTTATACAACACCTTACAACTCCCAGGTGTTACATATTATATCGCAAACCAGCTGCAGATTTTTAATCATAAAATGAATATGGTATTAAAAAAAATCAGCTGGTCTCCATTTTTTCCACAATAATTGTTTAAGTGCATGTAAATTCCTGAACTTGTAATTAAGATGTTTAAGCATTGGCCGCTGAAACTGTTGCGGGAGCCATAAATGCCTATAATATTTACTCGACCTTCTGTTTCAAGAAAAAAATTGCCCTCAAGATTCCACTAATCTTGTAGCAGTTACATTGGAAATGCTGCTGGATATAAAAGACTTTTGACACAGCAAAAAAAATTCTTAAAAGTTATTGCTGCTGTAGATTTTGTCAACCACATAATAAAACACATTCATTTATTACTATTATCCAAAGATATGTTAATTCAATAGGAAAAACTAGTCATCATTTTAAATAGAAGTATCATTTGAATGAGTTTGTGCAATGCTAGTAAAGAATTAAAGATTAGTAAAATTAAAGATACTCAAAGGCATTTACGAACAGCAAAATATGTGGACACCTAGTTTTCCGCCTTGACCATACATTCCCACTACCAGCTTTGGGAAGAGACCTCTAGCAGATGCACCAATTTCAGACTTGCATCTACTGATGGGAAGGTAGGTGAAAAAAGTAAAAAGCATCACTTCAATGCCCTGTCTACTGTTATTTTAGATCCAACATTTTAATTAATTTCAACTTTTTTCTCTCCTAAAATGCAGCCTGGTTGCGACTCATATAAATCCTAAATTAGCGATGAGAGTAAACATATATAAGAGCTGTTTTTGATACATGTGCCACTATAAAACATTGTAATGTTTGTATTACATAAGAAATGTTCTTTTCTTTATAAAGTATAAAGTAAACCTGGGTGTTGAGGAAGTCTCATGAAAAATTAGACAATCTATGTCACCACAGAGATAATGTAAAACTCCTCTGAATGTGCACTTTGCACCCCTTGAACCTCCTTTAAGTATCTCAGAACATGAAATATAATTTATAGACTTGGTTGCAGATTTGTGCACATTGCTGCGCCTATAAATAATATTTGGTGCTATGAAGATATTAAACAAACCTCTGAACCTAAATAAAAATAATTTCTATTAATGTCTTAATAAATCTAGACAAAATATAGAAGATACAGAATATCTAAAAGCATCTAAATATCTAAATATTCAACAGAATTTATTAATATATAAATAACAATTTTAACATAATAAAAGTGCAATAAAAGAAAAATGTCTTATAATAATGTTCTGGAAATCACTGCATAATCGAAAAGAAAGGATATAGCGGAATTCATATATTCATAAAGCTAAAAAATATAATACAAAATAGGAATATATATTAAAAATATTATTTAACCATAAAATCCTAGTCACCACAATAAGACCAAACATATACATTACTATGATGCATCAAATAGGATCTAGACCAGGGATAGTCAACCTCATACACCTCGCCGGACACATAGTCACATGTTACCCTTAATATCAGTAGCAGGTTAAAACAATACATCTAATCAAAGAAAGAGACACCTATCTGTAATAACATATCAGCAGTCAATTTAAACAAGTGTTACAAGTTATAACAAATAAATCTAAAAGCAAAGCAGGAAGGAGCTGGAGGCTGCAGGTGAAGGGCGGAGGGCTGCATGCGGCCCTAGGGCTTCCTGTTGCCAATCAGTGACCTAGACAAACTAGCTAAAACCATGACATAACAGCAATGTTAGCATTCATAATAATTGTTACAATTTTCAATGGTGCACATAATTGTTGCACAATTGTTGATTGTGACAAATAAAAAGTAATTGTGCTTGTGTCTATGTAAACTTATCAGTTTCAACGCTATGTCAGTCCAAAAACAGTTCATTAGGATTTATGATTTCAACATAGGAATAAATATAATCTTCACCAGTATTTGCAAAGTGGATGTTAAAATATTGGTCCAGACCAGTTAATGCATACAATAAACCAGAAAAATGTACCGCCTTAAAGAACAAGTCCCAGTACGGCTCACCACTGTGAAAGTATTAGGTGTAGTTGCAGTATGTAAGGAAGATAACTCCCACTCACATTGTGGGCTGCTGCAGATACCTGCAGTATAGGTCAGTTATCAGATCAGCTGGATATTGTAGCAGCACGTTCTAAAAGAGCCCTTTGTTCAAGAATTACATTTCAGCTTATAATATAATTTAGGGATAAAAGACATATGGACAGCATGGTTGCTCAGTGGTTAGCACTTCTGCCTCACAGCAATTGGGGTCATGAGTTCAATTACTGACCATAGCCTTATGTGTGTGGAGTTTACATGTTCTCCTCGTGTTTGCGTGGGTTTCCTCTGGGTGGGTGCTCCGGTTTCTTCCCACACTCCAAAAACATACTTGTAAGTTAATTGGCTGCTATTAAATTGCCCTTGGTCTGTGTGTGAGTGTGTTAGGGAATTTATACTGTAAGCTCCAGTGGAGCAGGGATGGATGTGAGCAGGCGCGGGCTGGCAGATTTCAGCCCGGGGGGGCGCACAGGCGGCCACATCTCATGACATGGGATGCGGCCGCGTCATTGATGATGTGGCCGCATCCCGTGTCATGAGATGTGGCCGTCGGTAAAAAATCAGGAGAAATTGCATCGGGGGGCGTCCGGCCCTAACAGCGGTGAGTCTGAGCAACCCGGGGGGCCGATGCCCCCCTGCCCGCCGGCCCAGCACGCCCCTGGATGTGAGTGAGTTCTCTGTACTGATGATGAAAGAAATATAAAATCTGACCTGTCGAAAAAAAAAAATTTAATCATTAAACAACTTGACACGTTTCTCCACTTATAATGACAGTTCTCTCAGAAGGTTAAGGTATCCACAGTCACAGCTTGTTTAATATTTAAATAGTTTTAACCTAATAAATGCTAGAATGTCATAGTTACCTAAATTGCACATACAGATACAGTCCAAACATTTGACAAACATGCTTGTAAAAAGCTTTAATTAGTAAACAGAACTGTTCTGAAATCCACATAAAGGAAGTTTGGAAACCTTGACACACCTCAACCACATATTCAATTGTGTTTTTCAGGTTAAGTTCCACTTAAACACTCTGGGCCTGAGTCATTAAGGAGAGCAAAGCATAAGAAAGGAGTAACTCTGCCCTTGGGCAAAACCATGTTGCATTGGAGGGGGAGATAAATTTAAAATGTGGGGACAGATTTATAGTTGAAATAGGACATGTCCTAGATCAACTTTAAATGTCAGTGTAAAAATAAAGCTAGCAAGTATTTGTGTGCTAGATGTAAAAACAGCCGGTATTTAAGTTATGTACAGAATAATAAACTATTTTGCACCCCTTGCATTGTAACATGGTTTGTCCTGGAGAACATTTACTTCTTTCCTTAATGACTCAGGCCCTCTATGTAGAATTTTTCAAATATAACAATCTTGGTGCCTCATGAATAATGATGTCACAAGCTCCTACCCAACTGATTGGTTGGAATCTCATAAATGTTACTTTTGCCTCCAAATGGTTGCATCCATTGTGTGTAGACAACAGGTGCACTTTAAGGAGGCCTGTTATTCTTTATAATACCTGTGAAAAAGTTACACTATTTTCCTTTGAAGCATGTGTATTTCCTCCTGCTATTGTCTATGCACACAAACTATAGGAACTATAATGATTAGTAATAATATTTCTTTCATTCAACAGAGATGACTATAGTTATCATGAAATGGTTTTCTGTATAATATGTTACATCGATACAAGATTTCCTAATGGAGTTCAATCCTTGAATGTGCCTGTGGGAGTAATTCCATCCTATAATGGTTTTAATATGCATAGAATAAATGTAACACAAACAAATGTAAAATGACAATCAGGGTCTTTTATGTAGCTGTAAAAATGTGACCCATTGGTGTATAGATTTTTGCTCAAATGCCCTTGTTCGACTGCCATGTGCACACATAGGTGAACATTGCCTTCTGCTTTTGAGAAATGCTTCCAATTGGAAAATCTGTGAAAAGATTTGTCTAGATTGTGGGTCACGGTAAGAAGGTGCATGTCTTCAAATTTCTGCCTATTGGGTCACCCATAATTAATTAAAGTTTTTACTTTTGTTCTTCTACAAAAATTAATTTGATTAATGCACTCAAATAATGTGTTAAATTCAGGATAGTTATAGCTTCATTTGCTATGTCAAATTTGTAACTTGTTTCTTCTACATTGGTAAAAGTGTGCCTATGACTACCCTTTTATATATAAGATGTGTCTGCTGGTTAAAATGGTGTCTCATTAAAAGTAAATGCCAACATTCATCCTCCGGCATCCCCAAGGACATGTAAAAAGTAGTTTTTATATGAGGTGGTAAAGGACTATACAGTCACCCGCTAAACTTGGAATGTCCCCTTAAATGTATCATTTCCACCACTTGAAGATTGCTATCACATTCCACAGCAAAAAATCTTTAAATGTCTATGCACTGCGAGGTCCATCAGCATCGGCTGGGCAGGGATTTTCTCATTATTAATATAAAAAAACTTGTCCATGTATCTAGTAACGAAACATTATCACAATGGAAGTTAAAATAATTGAGAACATCACCATCACCATTTATTTATATAGCGCCACTGATTCCGCAGCGCTGTACAGAGAACTCACTCACATCAGTCCCTGCCCCATTGGAGCTTACAGTCTAAATTCCCTGACATACACACAGAGACAGACTAGGGTCAATTTTGATAGCAGAAAATTAACCTGCCAGTATGTTTTTGAAGTGTGGGAGGAAACCGAAGCACCCGGAGGAAACCCAACGCAAAAATGGGGAGAACATACAGACTCCATGGTTGGGAATTGAACTCATGACCCCAGTGCTATGAGGCAGAAGTGCTAACCACTTAGCCACCATGCTGCCCAAAGCTTTCCATGATATTTCTAATGCCAAATAATAATATAATCTCCTTATAACCGGACCGAATGGAGAGATGGACAAAGCTAGTGTATTATATTGTTATAAAGATACATGAAGTCTGTACTGCATCCAAACATTCCCAAGGATAGTACATTTTATATGAAATTATGGTTTTCTCCAATTCTGTGCAATGATTATTTATCAACACATGAAAGCTGTTATCAAGTTTTCTGTCAAATTAAAAGGGTTTGGAGTTAATAAGAAAATCGGTTATGAAAAATGAAGTTTGAAAATATTATTCAATCAATTGGCAAATGGCTGCTCAGGTGAATAAATACATATTATACAACATTCACAGTGTTTTATTACCAGAAATTCTTGAGAAGGGGAGTTATAGGTGAATAATATACAGACATTATTCTTTACTTTTATTCATTTAATACATTTTTTGTAATTTCTTCTTTGAACCGCAAACACAAATTTGAGGTTCACTATTCGAGGGCAGAGCGGCCACAGTAATGAAATAAGGTCAAACCAGTTTATGACGCTACATAAAATTTTGAGACTCTCACACGAGCCATTTGATCACATTTCTGTTTCAAATTATTTAAGTATCTTTACTTTTTTGCTGCAGCCTTGGCAGGGCTGGTACATTTTAGCCCGGGGTCAAGATTCAACTCAGCAGCGTATTAGAAACATTTTAAAGGAACAAAATTATGGGTGGCCCAGTGACCGAGCAGAAGGGAGCCAACTATGGGACCGGCCCGGGGGGCAGATGAGCCCCTACCCCAGCCCAGTCTGTCCCTGGCTGCAGCATCCTAGATGACAGTTACATTCTGTGCAATCATTTTAAAGAATATATAAGAGATTAATGATTGCTAGAATCATATTCATTGCTATCCACTTGTAATTTTTTAGAAGGTTTGATAAACCTACCTCTCTATGTTTTGCCAGTCGGAAGCTTTTAAATCATTGACTGACTACATGCTTTGATATGTGTAATCTCATGTTTAGTATGGAATGTGGATGAAACACTTATTAAACTTTTTACACAAAATACTTAACATATGAAAATGTCTCTTTCATGGTTAAAGTATCCTCTATAATATAAAGCCCTGCAGCCTTCAACGGGGCCGCACACAGGAAAGAGGGAGATCACCAAGCACTGTGCATAGGAGGTCATTGCGCATGGAGGTTGGCTGCGCCATTCTAATAAGGTCAGGCTGCGCCATTCTAATAAGGTCAGGAGCAGTAGGCTGGCAAGCTGCAGGTGATGGCTCGGCGAGACTGTTGCCCACCACTGACCATGCAAAGGTGCTGTCATCCAGCGGCAATGTTTTCTGTGAATATATATTAAAATGATGTGTTATAGTCATACACCCAGTATGCTGTATTATTTATTTTGAAGCTCTAATTTCTCCAAAATTATTTCTTACAACGACAAAAGTAAGGTGCATATATCTCTCAACTTTATTTGCCAATGACAATTTTCTTTTTTTTTTTAATCAGTTGAATGAGGACCATACAGTTTTACATCTGCTGTTTAATTATTGGGCAACTGTTACAATAGACTTGGAATCTCATAATTAGTGGAAAATAAAGAGCAGAGTCAGAAGTAATCAGCAGAGCTATAAAACTCGACACCATTAATCAAAAGGCCACCGTTTTATCAAATGTAATCCTGCCAAGTGATTGCAGAGCAGATGGAGGTTCAGATTACTTTTTAAAACAAAGCATTTAGAAGCAAGGATTAAATATATTATAACTATGGGGATGTGGCTTACTACTGTACAAGTACAGATGAAATTACTTAAATATGCTGCATGATTTTATTTTAATAGCCTTTCTATGTTAATTTACTTGAAATATATGATAACCTTGTCTGTCAAATAAAATAAAAATGTTTTTTATTTCTTTTTTTACTCAAAAGAAGCATAAAATGTTAACCTCAATTTAAATTCAATTGTAACTTATATAAAAATATACATGCACTTAATAAATATTAACACACACTTTTCCGAAGAAATACAGTTTTACAAATGTATAATTTACATACAGGCAGACAACCTGTAAAGAAAACTAGTTTAGAGCAACAAAAAAATTACTTGCAGTTAGTTAATTGTTTCTTAATCAATCGCAAGGTTAAAAAGGAGGTTAAAGGACTACTAAATCTAAGATATAATTTAGTGCAGAAAAACCTGTCAAGTGCCGTCTCCGCGCTCTCCACAGGCGCCGTAGACGGACACCTTCTCTCCGTAATCCACGTCCTGTTGCCTAGCAGCAGAACTCTATCTCTACTCACCTGTCTGCATCTAGCATGTCTAAACCGCCTAAATCTCCCTAACCCAATCAGGAGGCACATTAGGGTATATAAGGCAGCCTCTGACACATGTCTAGTGCCAGAGTATTGGTTCTACCCTGCTCCAGCATTTAGTTGCATTCCTGTTCCTGACCTCCTGTGTAAAGACTCCTTGGCTTGTTTGACCTCTCTTCCGGATTTTCTTTGTACGTCGCTGCCCGCACTGGTATTATTTGGACCGTCCCTGACTACTTTTGCCTACTCTCCGTGGTACCTCGCTTCCTTAGTTTTGACTCGGCCTGTCTGACTACCCTCTATTCGCTGCACTGGTGACTTCCTGGGAGAACCGCGACCTGCACATCGCACGCAGCAAAGCCCAAACCTCCTTGCGGGGGTCCCTGGTGAACACTGGGGGTGTATTAGACTCCGCGCCTCTCAGGTTAGTAGCACTAATACCAGTCAGTGATATTCTCTGTGTAAAAGTGTGACAAAACCACAGATACAACGTATACTTTTTTTATATATATATATATATATATATATATATATATATATATTTATTGTGGCAAGAGCCCGCTACTGCAGAAGCACACGCGAACAACTTCTTCCTTTTTATGTAATTTTATTGTCAGGATGGTAAATGTCTTGACACCGTACAGATTTCACAGCTATTCTTGGAGACCCTAAACGCTAGATAGACATAGCTCAGCTTTCTCAAGACCAGCCAGCTTTCCCAGCGTTGGTCTCAGTGAACAAATGACACAAGCAAGCTTTTATACATGATACTCCTCCCCCAGCCTTAGCTTGATGGGCAGGTGACACACTCACCTTCTCTTCAAGAGGAAACGCCCATCACTGGCTCTGTTTGCACTAATAGACACACCCTGTCTGTTTGCTGAGAGGAAATCATGTAAGTTAACAAAACTTTAAACTATACATAAGTCTTTACTTGGTTTAACCTGAATCTAGGTGCATAACTGCGCCAATGTCTTACTCTGCTTGTATGTTTTCTCTGCATCTTGTCAGATAAATGCCTCCCTTTGTTACAATATATATATATATATATATATCTTTATTTAAATGACTCATACCTTGACAGAACTGGATATGTCTGTCGGATATGCTATTTACATTTTTCACAGGCTAGTGCTAGCTATTGTCTATTATTGGACATTTTTTGCAGCTTAATTTAAGGTCTTAACTGCAAAGAAATATGACTGTTCTGTTTGACAGAACAGTCGTATGTATGTATACTGGACATCGCACCATAGATGGATTTCTTGAACCAAAACCAACAAAGCTCAGACAGAAATCAAAGCATTCACCACGGCACTGGGATAATGAGCCCCTCCAGTCAAAACAATTGTACTTTTATTAGAGTTAAGATTACTTTATAAATATTACAGTATTGGGCACAGCACAGAACCAAGCTATGTCATCATGAACACATTTTATATTGCCTTGAGTAAGATTAAATTTCGAATAAATTAGTGTAAACTACAAATGATTTACCATAGTTTCAAACCCTTTGAGAGATGTAATATATTTTGACTTAGCAATATAATATTGTTCTATATTGTATTTACAATCACACTGTAATAACACTGAAATGTACATCATAGCCATTTTATTACCATTGTAATCCATTTCATATGCTTTTCGCAGAAGTAAATGTAATATAAAAATGTAATATTCCTTTTTATATTCCGTTGAATCAGCAAATTAAAAATAATACATTTTTAACACTTTGGATCCATGGATTTTAATGCTTATTGGAATAGGCACTGATGTGTGGAGAATTGGCATAGGCTATGGGTTGAAAATGGGGTTCTGTCAAACACACTCAAGACACAGATTAGAGTTCAGCATGCCAAGAGCCTACAGATACTTGAACTCAGGGGATATCGCTCGGCTGTAGAATTAGGCCTGCGGAAATCCACAGCTGCAGACTGGGAAACCTAAGCTGGATCTGGCAGCATGTTTATCTGTACACTTGGGTCTTTTAGTTCCATGATTAAATATTATATGTCCTCATGGATAATGAGCAGTTTTAACGGATGGCTCCATCTATAAAGGATTTTGTGTTCTCTTAGGCCCTTTTGAAGTGATGGGACAAAGTCCTCAATCATTTGAGGAGAAATGCCATTTGTACAGACTGACACGTTTCAAGCAGTACTGAGGATGCATCCTGATTATGATTATTACATCCCATTAGGTTTAGGTTTAGAATGGAGTGTCATGTGACCCTTGTCAAAGAGGGAATAACTTTCTGTGTATTTGGGTAGCAGCATTTTCAAACATTTGAAGAAGAAGGCTGAGTGCCTTTGGTAATGCCTTATATCCTCATGTTATTCCCCCATCCCCTGTTATCTGAATCCTCCCCGGCTTGCTGTCATTTCAATAGATCCGATTAAGGTCCTCATTTGAGTTTGGAGCAAATCCAGCTAGAAGGTGCAATTTTACACTGCAGGGGCAGCAAATTTTAAAACTACAGACAGATATAGAATTTAGTCACTTGTTCTAGCTCATCTCTAAATCACAGCGTAAAAATAAAGTTACCCAGTATTTTTGTGCTACATGCAAGAGCAAACACTATTTTCCCTCCATGGAAAAAGATGCATTTGTACCCCTTGAATCACAACATTATTTTGTCCAGGTACAACTTTGTGCCCTGTAGCTGTATTTACTCTTAAGTTCAAAATGAGGTCCTGAATAAAGTTAATTAAAATGAGATACCTGGGTCTCTAGGCTAACTCATCCACAGAAGAAAACAGTTCAATCTAAATCTCTTGATTACGGGAAAGGAGGAAGTCCCATTTTGTACAAGATGTCAGTATTCAGGTCCTCTTCCTTTGGTGTTTTAGACCTGGGGGTAAATGTATCAAGCAGAGGATTTTCCAGCAGGTTTGAGAAGTGGAGATGTTGCCTATAGCAACCAATCAGGTTCTAGCTATTATTTTGTAAAATGTACTAAATAAATGATAGCTAGAATCTGATTGGTTTTTCAAACCTGCCGGAAAACTCTCAGCTTGATACATTTACCCCCTGGTGTTTCTAGAGATCGGCATATAGTCCTGGGGGTCAGTGGCATTTTGCTTGGCTTTGCCTGCCATGGAAGGCAGGCAAAATCAGAAATCAGATGCAAAATCAGAACTTCAGGAGCACCCTCAGGATAAGTGAATTGCAGATGTATCCTAAAAGCAAAACATGTTTGCACTCTGGGTATGTCAGTCAGAGAAATCAGAGGGCAAAATAACTGATAGTTATGAATCAAAGAGCACTAGCAGTTGTTGATAATTATTGATAAATTATGTCATCTCAGGTAGATTTTGACCTAGATCTGCACTGGACTTTAACCCACACTTGGCAACGTCAAAGGATACTAATGTTAGATCTCACACAACTGTTCCTCCATATGCTCACTATATCCATCACATCTAATACCACACCACCACACACATGTTTGCTACCTAATTTACCTTCTCTATTTCTCCTATTCACTCCTACCACACTTTTCTCCCAACTACTCCTCTCCAGCAACATATGTCTCCCCCTGCCATCACTATATCCTATTCGCTAAATCCTCTCGCTTTCCAGCACCCATGAACTGCCAGCTCTCTGCTTCCACCAAACTGATCAATTATTATTATCATGAATTTATATAGTGCCAATCATATTAAGCAATAGTGTACAGAGAATTTGCAATCATTCTTATCAGTCCCTGGTCAAAATAGAGATTACAATCTAAATCCCCTGGAACAAATACAAATAAATAGTAGTGCTGGAGTATGATATAAAAGTAAGTGTCAAAAAATAAAATAAAATAAAGATGATGTGTAATGTATTAAAACTAGAGATGGGCGGGTCCGGTTCTCCGAGAACCGAACCCACCCGAACTTTGGGTATCCGAGTACCGAGCTGAGCAGCTCGGTACTCTCCCGCCCATTCCGAATCCAAATCGAGGCCGAACGTCATTGTGACGTCGTCGGATCTCGGGGCTCGGTTCTCGCGATACTTCAACTCTATAAATACACGCCTCCACAGCAATCCATCGCCATTTGACAGAGGGAGAGAGCAGGGTGTAGTCATAGGCTAATTAGAGCAGGGACAGAGAATACAATATTGTTCTTGCAATTGCTCTAACCAAAATCGCTAGTGCAGAGAGGAGGATAGAGGTTTATTATTTTTTCTTCATATTTGGCACTCCCCAGCGCTTTTGGGGTGTCCTCCCTAATTGTGCATTAATATTTCTGGCTGTCAAAAGTCATATCTGTCAGCAGTATCTACTAAATAATTTTTAGCACTCCTCAGTGCTTTTGGGGTGTCCTCCCTAATTGTGCATTAATATTTCTGGCTGTCAAAAGTCATATCTGTCAGCAGTATCTACTAAATAATTTTTAGCACTCCTCAGTGCTTTTGGGGTGTCCTCCCTAATTGTGCATTAATATTTCTGGCTGTCAAAAGTCATATCTGTCAGCAGTATCTACTAAATAATTTTTAGCACTCCCCAGTGGTTTGCGCTCAGAATGGATTCAAAGCAGTCCACATATGATCTGAATGAGCAACCAGGTTCTGTCACCAGTCCTGATGTTAGTGTTCCCAGTACGTCATCTGGCCAAGGCGATGTCAAACAACAGAGTGTTTTCAAATTAGTGCAAAAAACAAAAACCAAAAAAAAATTTACTGTATTGAAGCGAAAAAGAAGTGTAACTGAGCAAAAGTTAAGTGACGATAAAAAAAAAATTGCAAGCATGCCATTCTACACACGCAGTGGCAAAGAGAGAATGAGGCCTTCACCTTTGGCTATTAGTGGCAGATCCCAAAAAGTTACCCAGCCTACAATTGGTGCACAACTACTGTTACGCGTCAAAGCCGAGCTGCAAGATAACAGTGAGGCATTACAGGAGAATATTTGCTCTGATTCACAAATGACAACAATCCCTGTGGAGAGTCCATCCAACAGTGGGATGTCTAATCGTGAGCATTCTGCTGATGTGTGCCTTAATAGCCCGAGTGTAGCCGGTGATACCCAAATTGAGGATGCCACTTTGGAATTAGAAGAGGATGAGGGGGAGATTTGTGTAGGCGACTAGGGCGCTAATGATGATGTTGATGATTATGATGCAGACAGATACCAAATTGCCTTTCTCAATTTCTATTTATATTCTAGATTATATAACGGCTGAATAGTTTTCTATTTTACTCCTAGTGGAGAGAGGATCTGATGCAGACAGATACCAAACTGCCTTTGTCCATTTCAATTTATATTGTACAGTATATAACGGCTGAATTTATTAGTATTTTATACAAGTGGAGGGGGGCCTAGAGAGACAGAAACCAAACTGGCTTTCTCCATGTCAATTAATATTGTACAGTCTATAACGGCTGGATTTTTTTGTATTTTATACAAGTGGAGGGGGGCCTAGAGAGACAGAAACCAAACTGTCTTTCTCCATGTCAATTAATATTGTACAGTCTATAATGGCTGAATTTTTTAGTATTTTATACAAGTGGAGGGGGGCCTAGAGAGACAGAAACCAAACTGTCTTTCTCCATGTCAATTAATATTGTACAGTCTATAATGGCTGAATTTTTTAGTATTTTATACAAGTGGAGGGGGGCCTAGAGAGACAGAAACCAAACTGGCTTTCTCCATGTCAATTAATATTGTACAGTCTATAATGGCTGAATTTTTTAGTATTTTATACAAGTGGAGGGGGGCCTAGAGAGACAGAAACCAAACTGGCTTTCTCCATGTCAATTAATATTGTACAGTCTATAATGGCTGAATTTTTTGGTATTTTATACAAGTGGAGGGGGGCCTTGAGAGACAGAAACCAAACTGGCTTTTTCCATTTCTTTACATATTTAACTATAAGTGTAGGGTGTAATATACATTCAAAGACGATGGCTGCATTGCCAATATGCATAGATGGAGAGGAAGACAATCTGTTTTGTGTGTAGAATAGGCCTACCAAGGAAGAATTAAACTGTTTTTTTGGATGATTTATTACCTCAACAATTAGATTACTTGTCTCTAAAACAGTTGGAGCACTAAATTGGGTTAATTTAGGCCCAAAAACATGGATTTTCCAAAAAAATAACAAAACAAAACCAAACAAAACCAAAACCAAAACCAAAACACGCAATGGCAGTTTTGCAAAATCAAAACCAAAACACGACGGTAATCCAGATCCAAAACCGAATCCAAAACCAAAACACGGGGGTCAGTGACCATCTCTAATTAAAACAAATGTTAACCTTTATCAAAAAAGCCAAAACAGAATATATACAACGGTCATACCAGAAATGCTCTTCCCGGGTAGAGTACAGCTACAGACGGAGAACCACGAGGAGATGAAAACACCAGGGTGGTTGTAAGTGTCCATTGGTTTGTTCCCCTGTATTTACCTCATCTGGACTTATGCAGGCTTGCTTATCCGGATAACTTCTATCCACATATTTGCTGGTAATTACATTTGGAGAACTATTCAATTCATATGAGACAAGTAGAAGCGGGAGAGAACTCCCTTATATAAATTGACATTGATCTCTTACTACCCGTTTAATATATATAAGACGATCTCTACTGACCAACTTATAGCGATACAATTTTTGTTTTACTGAGTTATTTAATATTTATATATTTATTAGCTAGTACCATGTGTGGTTTTTATGTATTGCATAGACTAATCTAACTCTGATGAACTTTTAAAATGTATTTTACATTTCTGGTTTGACAGTTGATTGTATTCTGTCTTGGCTTTTTTTGATAAAGGTTAACATTTGTTTTAATACATTATACATCATCTTCATTTTAGTTTATTTTTTGACACCTACTTTTATATCACACTCCAGCGCTGCTATCCGTGTTTGTTCCAGGTCTATTACAGTGGGGAATAGCAATTAACCCCCTTCTTTTGCAGCTGCACTGTATGCAATTTAAGTTTGGTGCAGCCCAGCGTGGGATTTCTTTCTCTTATTATTGTCCTAAACTCTTAATTCCCTATCACACATACACACTCATGCATATACAAACATACATACAGACGCTAAGTTAAATTTTTTTCCTATGCTAAAAGAAACTAGTCTCTCACCCAAAATTAATTCTTATTCCTTACCAATTTGCTCTACCTCTTTCATGCCCCACTGCTCATCAACTCATGACTCTCATGACTTCCTCATGACTATTATGTGCTTGCCCCATGTTTTCACTATACCAACCCTAACTTTTAATCTTTATCGCTGTGCACTAGTCTGCAATCTTTTGCGTTAACTTGCCTTGTTCTTTTTCTACTTACTACTGCTCTCCCTCCCTGCCATTCAATTTGTTTGTTTTGAGCTGCATGAGCAATCTCTACTTCTTAACCTGCTCCAATCTGGCTTCCATCTCCTTAACTCAACATAGGCTGCCATCACTAAAGTCTTCAACGATCTACTCACTGCCAAGCCCAAGGATCACTTCTCCCTGCTTCTCCTTCAGGACCCTTTTGACAGCATATGTGGTGGCCGAGTACTGATGGGATTTCCTTCCCTTACCTTGTCCTCCAGACACGAGTCAGGTTCTTTTTTGTTCGGATATCTGGTGGTCAGGAGATAAATACTTCAATGAAAGGGACAAGGATTGGTCAAATAACTTGGGTTTATTAATAATGCGGTAAAGATAGTTTTGGTAAGCCACCGCGCCACTGACCCCTTGAACTCCATGGTAATGACAAAATATTCATTTGATCAACATAGAGCACAATAGCATTTAACATATAATATACAACTGGTAAGTATAAGGCACAATAGCGATAACATCTTCAATAACAATTTTTAGGTAAATCACTTAACATTAACATTCAACTAAAACATTTGGTGCACCAATATTATCCCTGGTAACGTTACCATATTTTACACTCAGTCCTGGGCTGACCTGTGCACAGGAATTTTGTAGTACATTAAATCTGTCAGCATGGAGGAAAGCAAGTGGAGGAATCTGTGACAAAGGTGATTTGCAGATCTACTGTACTTTCAACTAGAGTTCCTTCATATGATCGACTTCCAGCAGTAATACCTCTTATCTCTCTCAGCCTGTTCCTGAGGTAGTGAGCAGCTACATGGAAAGATTCAACTCAGATTTCTTATCTCTCGGTCTGTCTTCTTGTCACTCATAAACCTCATCTCTCTCCCTCAGAAGTCTAGAACTTTCCTCTCCCCACTGCCTTCTGGGAGTTCACAGTTATTACCAAACTCAGTGGACTTGTTGCTATGACACAAACTCCTCCTTCCTGCACATCATCCTGGACACGCCTCTTCAGTTCAACTGTCAACTGCCATTCCCACTGTGTCTTTCTCAGCCTCTATTAACCCCTTGTAGCTCTGTATTTCAAAAGCATTTATGTACTTCCTCTGTGCTGTTTAACAGGGTTTTGGGGCAGCACACATAGACTACACTCTCTACTGGAACAGCTTCCCTCCATTTGCCTTTGTGGCTTCTGGTTCACTTCCAGTCCAACCGCTCCTTCTCTGTTTTACAAGACTCCTTTGTGTACTAACCAAATCCCTCAGCCTCCAGTATTTCCTCTATGCGAATGACACCCATGAAAGGCCCACAGGAGGAATACAATGGTAGAGGCCTACCAGAAGGGGTGTGGCCAATCACTAGAGAGGTGTAACCAAACCACTAAAGGGGGTGTGGTAAGCCCACGAAGGACAGCTAGAACTATAGTGTGGTATATAAAGTATGCAGTGTGTATATAAAGAGTACACAGTCTTGACCTGTCCCTTATATTGGGCAGAACAGTAGGCAAAAATTGGAATTGTTTGACTAGAATCATAACATTTGACAGACTATCCTGCACTCTCCTACCTGTTCCTGTTACTTTCTCCACCTGTGCTGGTTTCTTTAGTTGTGGCTTGTCTTGATCCTGGGGGTCATATTTGGAAAAAAATGGGTACATTTAGAAAATTCCAAGCAGCCCCGGCGTTCAATCAATAGGACCCATGATTAATACTTAGGCCTTCCTCCAGTCCCAGCATTAAAATAATAATATTCCCATTTAATAAATAAATCTATTTTCCTCCCTCCAAACAGCCCCAAAAATAAATAGCATTTACGTATAATAAATATACTTATTTCCCCAAACTGACACTGCCATTAAATAATTCATATTCACATTTAATAAATAGACATCAATCTTCTCAATCACATTATAGACCTCATGCTCCTCATTCAATTAATAGCCCCCAAACCACCCCATCTTAAATTAATAGTCTCTGCTATAAAATTAAATTGCCCCACCATCACCCCACAAACAAAATAGCACCCATTAATTAGCCACCACCTAACTCTCACACACACACACACACACACACACACACACACACACACACACACACACTGCATTGCCCCAAGCCCCCTGTGCCATCACACACACTATATTGCCACAAGCCCCCTGTGCCATCACTCACATTACATAGCCACAAGCCTCCTGTGCCATCACACACACATTACTGTGCCCCCTTATGAACACACTGCCCCCTCCATGCTGCTTTTACTCCCCCCTTTACCTGCCCATCATTCATAAACACTGTGCCATGCTGCTTTTGCTCACATTGGAACCTGATATTAATTATCACTGGGTATTACACAACAAAAGTTACTGCTTAGTGGAGCTCCTGGATACAAACATTGAATTATGTGCAACCATATGTGTTGAATGAAGAATTAAAATGTAAATGTTTAATTATGTTCCATCACAAAACATTTGTCTTTCCCCCATTACAGTCTATGAATTGAAGTTATTTTAAATTACAAGAATGATTTATTTTAGAGTGATCTTTAATAAATGATTTGAAACTTGAACAGAAACCATTGATTTACTTATTTCATTTATTTTTTTCTGACATTACACTGTCAGAACCCCTGGTAGAAAATGATGTTTATATTTTATGTGGCAAAATTAATCATTTGTTTCAGCTGTATCTTTTTTATAATCTCATGTTCTTTTTACAATTGAGACTATGAGTTTGCATTCCTTAAGTTAAATATTGATTTTTGATCTAATGCTAATAAGGATTGCAGGTATGTGTGACATCACCTTTACGTACGTTGTCTCACAATAAACTTTTAGCACTTGGAAACATGGTGCAGTTGTCACATCTGTTTCTACAGAGCTGCACAGCAGATCGCCTTTAGTAGTCTGTTCCTGGTCATTAGATACATGAACAGGTCACCCTACACTGGAGCAATGAGAGATCAGCAAAAATAGAAGGTACAGAACCTGTCAGCTATATTTCAAGTCATTGTCTGTTCTATTATGGACTTTTGTTCAATAAACAGTTGCACTACTTCTTGTGGTCAACAGAATACATTTCATTTATCAATCTGCCTTTAATCTTGTCTCCTCAACAGATAGATACCCATGACAGGCGTCTCGCAATAAACAGCTTGATGCTAATGACCGGTTTGCAAAACATATAACCTTTTCCTACACATGGAGATAAACAAAAAAAACCATCAAATTCATAATATTCATAAGCTTCAATCCAATCAATCATACAATTCTGTGTAGAATTCTCAATAAAGAGTTGATCAAGACTAATACTTCACAGATTATAAATACTGAGTAGTAGTAGTACTAAACCTGTTTACTTGACATTTCTTATATTAAGAAGTAAAATTGCAGTTGCAAAAATTTCTCTTTGGGAACGCATACCACAAAATTAAATTAATTTAGAGCCAAACAGATAAATGAACATGCCATTAGAGCATAAATTATATAGGTAGCACACTGCATATGTCAGACAGTGGGGAATAGCAATCAACCCCCTTCTGTTGCAGCTGCGCTGTGTGCAATTTATGTTTGGTGCAGCCCAGCGTGGGATTTCTTTCTCTATTTATTGTCCTAAAATCTAAATTCCCTATCACACATACACAGTCATGCATATACAAACATACATACAGACACTAGGGTATATTTTTTCCTATGCTAAAAGAAACTTGTGTAGCACCTACAATTAATTCTTATTCCTTACCAATTTGCTCTACCTCTTTTATGCCCCACTGTCCATAAACTCATGACTCCCTCAACTATTATGTGCTTGCCCCATGTTTTTACTCGACCAACCCTAACTTCAATCCTTATTGCTGTGCACTATTATGCAATTCTTTTGCTTTAACTTGCCTTGTTATTTTTCTATTTCCTACTGCTCTCCCTCCCTGCCATTCAATTTGTTTGTTTGTTTTGAGCTGCATGAGCAATCTCTACATTCATATAGTCTGATCGACGTTCTACTTCTTGAATTCTGCCCCTTTCTGCTTCCTCTACACATTCCCTTCTCATCCCACTTACCCTTTTATCAGATACTTCCCCACGACTTCCCTCTTCTCATGTACCCCATGTCTCACAATATGTCTTGCCACCATACCACACTTCCTATGAAACATTCCTATGAAGCTTGTCTTATCCATCCTTATAAAACTTTCACTTGGTCTTGGCTCTCTCTCTATCTACTGCCCAATTTATCTCCTCTCTTTTACCTCCAAATTACTTGAACAGCTTGTCTATAACAAGCTTCCTCTCCTCTCACTCCCTTCTCAACCTGCTCCAATCTGGCTTCCATCTTCTACACTCAACTATAGCTGCCATCACTAAACTCTCCAACGATCTACTCTCTGCCAAGCCCAAGGATCACTTCTCCCTGCTTCTCCTTCAGGACCCTTTTGACAGCATAGACTACACTCTCTACTGGAACAGCTTCCCCCCATTTGCCTTTGTGGCTCCTGATTCACTTCCAGTCCAATTGCTCCTTCTCTGTTTCACAATAACTCCTTTGTGTGCTAACCAAATCCCTCAGCCTCCAGTTATCCCTCTATGCGAATGACACCCAAATCTACTTCTCCTCACCTGACCTCTCCCCTTCCATCATCTCTTGTGTGTACAGCTGTCACTCTGCAATCTTATTATGAACATGCCAGCAGTGTAGGACTGGAGCATGAAGGGCCCACAGGAGGAATACAATGGTAGAAGCCCACCAGAGGGGGTGTGGCCAATCACTAGAGAGGCATAACCAAACCACAAAAGGGGGTGTGGTAAGCCCACGAAAGACAGCTAGAACTATAGTGTGGTATATAAAGAATGCAGTGTGTATATAAAGAGTACACAGTCTTGACCTGTCCCTTAGAATGGGCAGAACAGTCACCAAAAATTTGGGATTGTTCCACTAGAATCAGAACATTTGACAGACTATCCTGCACTCTCCTACCTGTTCTTGTCACTTTCTCCACCTGTGGCTGCTGGTTTCTTTAGTTGCGGCTTGTCTTGATCCTGGAATGTTGGGGGTCCTATTTTAATTTTTTTTTTTATACATTTAGAAAATTCCAACCAGCCCCGGCGTTCAATCAATAGGACCCATGATTAATACTTAGGCCTTCCTCCAGCCCCAACATTAAAATAATAGTATTCCCATTTAATAAACAGATCTATATCCCTTTAACCAATCCCAACATTAAAGTAATAATATTCTCATTTAATAAATAACTTTTTTCCCTCCCTCCAAACAGTCCCAAAAATAAATTAATAGCATTTACGTATAATAAATATACTTATTTCCCAAAACCGTCACTGCCATTAAATATTTCATATTCACATTTAATAAATAGACCTCATGCTTCTCAAACACATTATAGACCTCATGCTCCACATTCAATTAGTAGCCCCCAAACCATTGCATCTTAAATTAATAGTCCCCATTATAAAATTAAATTGCCCCACCATGACCCCACAAACAAAATAGCACCCATTAATTAGCCACCACCTACCTCACACACACACACACACACACACACACACACACACACACACACACACACACACTGCATTGCCAAAAGCCCCCTGTGCCATCACACACACTACATTTCCACAAGCCCCCTGTGCCATCACACACACACATACTACATTGCCACAAGCCCCATGTGCAATCACACACACATACTACATTTTCACAAGCCCCCTGTGCCATCACTCACATTACATTGCCACAAGCCCCCTGTGCCATCACTGTGCCCCTTTAACACCATGCTGTGCCCCCTTATGAACACTGCACCCTCCATGCTGATTTTGCTCCCCCCTTCACCTGCCCTCCTTTAATCACAATGTGCCATGCTGTTTTTGCTCAAATAGGAACCTGACATTAATTATTATTGGGTACTACACAAAGAAAGTTACTGCTTAGTGGAGCTCCTGGATACAAACATTGAATTATTTGCAATCATATGTGTAGAATGAAGAATTGAAATGTAAATGTTTAATTATGTTCCATCACAAAACATTTGTCTTTCCCCCATTACAGTCTATGAATTGAAGTTATTTTAAACCACAAGAATGATTTATTTTAGAGTGATCTTTAATAAATGATTTGAAACTTGAACAGAAACCATTGATTTACTTATTCCATTTATTTTTTTCTGACATTACACTGTCAGAACCCCTGGTAGAAAATGATGTTTATATTTTATGTGGCAAAATTTATCATTTGTTTCAGTTGTATATTTTTTACAATCTCATGTTCTTTTTACATTTGAGATTATAAGTTTGCATTCCTTAAGTTAAATATTGATTTTTGATCTTATGCTAATAAGGATTGCAGGTATATGTGACATCACATTTACTTACGTTGTCTCACAATAAACTTTTAGTACTTGGAAACATGGTGCAGTTGTCACTGATGTTTCTACAGAGCTGCACAGATCACATTTAGTAGTCTGTTCCTGGTCATTGGATACATGACCAGGTCACTCTATACCGAAGCAATGAGAGATCAGCAAAAATAGAAGGTACAGAACCTGTCAACTATATTTCAAGTCACTGTCTGTTCTATTATGGACTTTTGTTCAATAAACAGTTGCACTACTTCTTGTGCTCAACAGAATACATTTGATTTATCAATCTGCCTTTAATCTTGTCTCTTGAACAGATAGATACCCACGACACGCAATTCGCAATAAACAGCTTGATGCTATTGACCGGTTTGCAAAACACATAACCTTTTTCCTACACATGGAGATAAACAAAGAAAAACATGATATTCATAATATTCATAAGCTTCAATCCAATCAATCATACAATTCTGTATAGAATTCTCAATATAGAGTTGATCAAGACTAATACTTCACAGATTATAAATACTGAGAATAAGTAGCACTAAACCTGTTTACTTGACATTTCTTATATTAAGAAGGTGCAGGTGCAAAAATTTCTCTTTGGGAACGCATACCACAAAATTAAATTAATTCAGAGCCAAACAGATAAATGAACATGCCATTAGAGCATAAATTATATAGGTAGCACACTGCATATGTCAAAATGAATTCCTGAGAGCAGTATGGCTCACAGAGTGTACCAATGAAATTTTGCTGTAGCATGTCATTATAGCTTGGCTTGCCAGCAATATATTGAGATGGGGTCCCAGAAGAGCACATGACATTGTATATGTGTAGAAATCATGAGCTTTTTCACTTTGAAGCAGTAACCTCTTCCCTCCTATGAATCCCAGCTATCCATTCTCAGCCAACCTCTGTGGCACACAGCCAGGCAGCACAGCGATGTGTATTTAGTGCTGGAAAAATTATCCTAGAGCACAGTGCTTGTATGATGTGTGGGAAACACAGCTATTAAAACATGTGGGTGCATGTTTGGAATAATCAGTTTGTGGGGATACTGCTGGTATAAATTGTAGCAATTACTTTTGGAATAATTGTGTGGGGATGCTGAAAGCTGAAATAGTTAACCTAGAGATATAGAAATGTACTGCAGACTGTCCCTATTCTTTCCCAGAGAAACAAGGTCACTTAGAGTACAGCATAGACCAGTTGTCCTAATCAGAGCTAAGGAGTGCACAATGAGAACGTATTTCTCATCTCTAAGGGAGCTGCTACAATGTAAGAGTGCCAAGAACTTGCCGTTGAATAGAAGGAATATTTTATTATTGTATTTTATACTTAATTGGTGGATAATGTCACTCCAAAAATATATATTTACTTTGATTGCTGTGCGAGATGTAACATTGTGAAAAGCCTTTCCTTTCACTTCAGTTATAGAATGCTGCGTAGTTGCCTCTTCTCATTATACTGCACAGAATTAAAATAAATACATTATTTCTGATCTAGTGACTCAGCTCACCAATATGTACATACTATATGCATAAACATATATTGCAATTAAAATATATTTTATTTTTATCTAGTGACCCCATCTCTAATGTAATGTGAAGGGGGCATATATGTATTAATAATTTTTAGGGATTAAGGGAGCATTCTGTACTCTCTACTGACACAAGCAATGTTCCCCTCGCTTATATGCTGAACTTCTCCATTATTGGAGCAGTGCATTTTCCTACTGATTAATCAACACCTCTAATTGTAATGATACTGGAGCCTAGCTGTTTGGAGAAGGCCAAGATATTTTCCTGGGATCCTCCCTACGGCCCTGATACCAATGTGCTTAGTGATAATGATGTGCCAGTGGAGAGTGTGGAAATTTCCAAATACTGCACTTTGAACGGCATTTGGACTTCTGGCTTTAACCCAAAACCTCTATGTAGAATTATTATGTGAAATACTCATGTGTGATGCCCTGATGGTATGATAAATGTGTAGGACACTCTTGGTGCAATTTGCAGTCAATTCAGGGCACTAATGGCACATGTGGATGGTTGGGTACTGTGAAGACCAGAGGTGAGGCCTCAACAATGGTACCCTGCTATTTACTCTCAATCTGTCTCTTAGGGCAGTCACTACCACTCCTCTGGGCTATGGGGTAGAAAGTTGACCTCTTCTAGGTAAACCTCCACTTCTGCATGCCATTATTTACTAGAATAACATTCCATATGACATATTCACTGTTAAAACTGGTTATTATCTACTTCTGCCGATAAAACTGTTTGGCATTATAAAAGCTAGAGGTGTCAAATTAAATTATTTGTGGTAAAGTGCCCATAGCCCTGTAAATGTCTACAATGTTGCACATTGATCTGCAATTGAGGAAGTGTCAATTGATTGCCATGGGATGTAGGGCCAGGTCTGCAGGGAAGGTTTTACAAATGTCAATATTGCCCCCCCCCCATATACATTTTTGAATAATATGGATTATATATCATAAAGGAGCAAGTTATATATCTTCATCAATTAGCATACTTGTTATCGAAGGGTAATAACTGCTGATGTTTAAATACAGAAAGAGATATAACTGTATATGTTTATTTTTCCCATCCTGCAAGAAAGAGCAATTTCTAGTGATACAGTTCCACTATAATTGGCAGGAAAAATACAAATAAAAATAAAAGATACTGCTGTTGGCTGGTAACCTAGCAACTAAGACAAACTGCGTTGGGAAATCAAGTGGCCTCAACTCATCTTTTTCAAATAGCATGTTTGTTCCATATTCATTCTGTGCAAGTGGTGTATACGAGCTAGCTGTAGGCTTCTGTCCCTGACAGATTTGTGACTGTGTTTAGCAATATGTTTAAGCAGTGCCTTGATGTGTCTGAAGAAGTCTTACAAAATAAAGTATCAGCATTTACAACAAAGCAGTGAGCTTCAGAATTAGAATGATACTGGAAGGATTTCAATCACCAATGCACAGTACAATATACAATACTAGAACAAGTGCAGGCCGCATTAATTCAGATATATGGAAATCACAAAGGAATTGTGTGAAATTACTTTCTTAACATACTTTACAGTTTATAATGCACATATAAAATAATTATAATGTTTACTTAGGCTACTTTATTTCATACTGAGCACTGATCATTAGTTAAAGTATTTGTTCCTAGTATGTGGCATTGAGCCATTATATGTATGTTTGTCTTCATCATCATCATCACAATTTAATTCTATAGCGCCACTTATTCCACTGCGCTTTACAAAGAACTCACTCACATCAGTCCCTGCCCCATTGGAGCTTACAGTCTAAATTCCCTAACATACACACACACAGATAGACAGACAAAGACAGAGAGAGACTAAGGTCAATTTGATAGCAGCCAATTGACCTAACAGTATGTTTTTAGAGTGTGGGAGGAAACCGGAGCACCCGGAGGAAACCCACGCAAACACGGTGAGAACATACAAACTCCACACAGATAAGGCCATGGTCGGGAATTGAACTCACGACCCCAGTGCTGTGAGGCAGAAGTGCTAACCACTGAGTTGTCTTGCTACTTTCTATCAGTAGATAAAATACACAGAATATTGACATTGTGGGGAAAAGTCTACACAGAATTTGCAAAGAATTAGTAAGGAATATAAAGCATTATGTATCAGCAGTGCTCGAAGTGACGCTGTATGTGTGGCAATTCTTCAACCCACTTCCTTACAAGCAGCATATATGCTCTACCAGCAGATACATGTGCATATAAGACAGTTGTTGCATCCACCTGATGAGATTGCTATTGTTGCTGAGCACCCCCTTGCTGTACTCTTCTCATCAGCACCTGGACCCCTTCACATCACCAGCCCGCCTGCAGCTCACAGGGAGATCTCTCAAAGTTGTAATGTCATTGCCCAACGACCGTTGATGTCTGCCTGCACCCCAGAGAATCATCAGCCTCTCCAAATTCCCCTATTAGCTTGTGCCTGAGGTCTATCACCACTTCAGCTCCCAGCTTACCTCACATCAATGGGATCCCAGTCCCTTCCGAATCAGGA
The DNA here is from genome assembly GCF_038048845.1 of Mixophyes fleayi. Taxonomy (NCBI): domain Eukaryota; kingdom Metazoa; phylum Chordata; class Amphibia; order Anura; family Limnodynastidae; genus Mixophyes; species Mixophyes fleayi. The sequence goes on along the minus strand of NC_134405.1, from coordinate 300,473,939 downwards.
ACTGCCTCCTGGTGCAATGCTACTGTTTGGTCTCCACTCAACAGCCGTAACCTTCCTCTGTGCTGCTATCGGTAATCATTACACACCATTCCTGCCCCAGCACCCAATCCTGATTGTTTGAACCACCTCTTCAATGTCTTCCTTCACTGTTTCTACTGCCTCTGTCTTTACCTATCCCTATTGCCACAATCTGTTCTTGACTCTCTTCCCATTAACATTCCACTGCTTGAATTGCTTTTTAGCTGTTTATATCTTATCTGCCCTCTCATTAATTTAAAATTTCAATACCAGCAGTTCTAAATTCCCACTTCAACCACTGTCTATTAGCAATAGGGTAGACTAAAAGGACATTGTTAAAAGAGGGCTTTGAACATAGATAAAATGTACAGGCATTAAAGTCTGTAATCTTTAAACTTTTTTATGTACAGTCATGATCAAAAGATTTGAGAATGACACAAGTATTGGTTTTCATAAAGTTTGCTTCTTAAGTGTTTTTAGACCTTTTTGTCAGATGTTGCTCTGGTATACTGAAGTAAAAATACAAACATTTCATAAGTGTCAAAGTTTTTTATTGACAATTACATTAAGTTTATGCAAAGAGTCAATATTTGCAGTTGACCCTTCTTTTTGAAGACCTCTGCAATTCGCCCTGGCATGCTGTCAGTCAACTTCTGGGCCGCATACTGACTGATGGCCGCCCATTCTTGTCTAATCAATGCTTGGAGCTTGTCAGAATTTGTGGGTTTTTGTTTGCCTCTTGAGGATTGACCACAAGTTCTCAATGGGATTAAGGTCTGGGAAGATTTCTGTCTATGGACCCAAATTTTCCATGTTTTGATCCCCGATCCACTTAGTTCTCAGTTTTGCCTTATGACAAGGTGCTCCACCATGCTGGAAAAGGCATTGTTCGTTACCAAACTGTTCTTGGATGGTTGGGGGAAGTTGCACTTGGAGGATGTTTTGGTATCATTCTTTATTCATGGCTGTGTTCTTAGGCAATATTGTGAATGAGCCCACTCCCTTGGCTGAGGAGCAACCCCACACATGAATGGTCTCAGGATACTTTACTGCTGGCATGACACAGGACTGCTGTTTGCACTCACCTTTCCTTCTCCGGACAAGCGTTTTTCCAGATGCCCCAAACAATCTAAAAGTGGATTCATCAGAGAAAATTACTTTAACCCAGTCCTCAGCAGTCCAATCCCTGTACCTTTTGCAGAATATCAGTCTGTCCCTGATGTTTTACCTGGAGAGAAGTGGTTGCTCTGCTGGCCTCCTGATGGTTTTACTGAATGTATGTATATTGTATATATATATATATATATATATATATATATATATATATATATATATATATATATATATATATACACAAGTTAACCCGTGCATGATACTTATGCATTCTAGTCAAATCAAGATACTTAAGGTCTTAAAAAGGTTCTTGTCATGCATTTGGGCCTAGCCCAGGCCTCAGGGGAAGATCGTTACTTCCCGATGCAAGCGCCCTTTTTAATGTGTGTTCATGAGGTAAAATTACCTCACGAAAATGAGTTTGACCCCTCAACTCGTAAATTTAGCCTTTACTACCCCTCCCACGGGGGGAAGGGGGGATGATGGAAGTTAACTGACTTGACTATTCTAATTTTTTTGTCAAATAGTGTCCGTATACCAAATTTCAGGTCAATTGGATGAGCCCTTTCTGAGAAAATAGTTTTTTCCACACACACACACACACTAACGCACGCCTCTAAACATGTGTGTTCATGAGGTAAAATTACCTCACGAAAATGAGTTTGAGCCCTACCAAATTTCAACCCTTTTTGAATTTTTTTTCCCACACACACTAAGAATTTAGTAGGTCAGTGTATAACTCTGCCCAGCAGGTGGCGCTGCAACTTGTTTTTTTTTTTTCCACACACACAGACAGACGCCACTAAGCATTTATATATTAGATATAGATATATATATATATAGATATATATATAGATATATATATATATATAGATATATATATAGATATTATATATATATATACATACATATGGTCATTTTTTTCAGTATTGAGACTCTTGATAAGTTCTTTTACATTTCCCTTCGGTACGTGGCCAATTGTTACACGATATATGGACTTTTGTTTGCACCTGTGCTTTCAAACAGGTGCAAACAAGAGGAAGGAGCCTTAAGCTGGGTACACACTAAAGGTTTTTCAACCAATTATTGTGCAAATCACACGCTAAACGACTGTTAGATCATATCGTTTGATTTGATTTTATAAACTAACTAAAAATCACTATCAACAATGGAATGACAAATGTGGAAGTGTGTATGCACTCACGACCAGCAGTGTAGGCAGATCTCTATAGAGTGCGCAATCTTTTTAGCAGATGGTTATGACCAATGAAGAGCACAGATCTGAAGGTAAATCATGTAGGTGTGTACACCAGGGGCGGATCTAGAAAACTGTTGTACCCGGGGCGATTTAGGCCCCGCCCCCTTTCTAACATCTTAGGCTGCCGACGGCTGCACACTATGTGCAGGTCCGTCCAGCCACGACAGGCAGGGACAGTGTGCTGCCCGGCTGCTCAGAGCAGCCGGGCAGCACACTGTCCCTGCCTGTTACGGCTGGACTGACCTGCACATACTGTGCAGCCGTCGGCAGCAAGTGTCTGCTAGGGGGGGGGGCGATTGCCCCAATCGCCCCCCGGATCCGCCACTGGTGTACACATAAGTCTGCATGCTCATCTGGACTTTCAGTCGTTGGTAAAATCGTTACAGAAATCTCATATGCAGTAATTTTCTGTAGTGTGACCCAGCTTTACTGTATTTTTTTTGCATTTATGATACACTATTTATATTGGGTTGTCACTTAGCGCCACAAGCATTACATTTGTCTTAGGGATTGTTATGCGTCAAAACAATATTTTTCTGATCATGCAGATAAATGACAGAGTGACACAAGTTATAAATTATGTTACAGAGTACAATAAACTATAGTAGACAGTAAACAGATATATATTTGCAACTCTCTGTGTATATATATATATATATATATATATATATATATGATAAAAAATGAAGGAATGAGCACTATTATGCTATTTCTCTTAAGGAAAGTACAATAAATAAATTATTTTTAAGGTGCACAACTAGTTAAATAGATTTAATACATTTGTGGACAAAGTCTATTCAGTGTGACACTATATGAGTAGAAGCAGAGTAGTAATAAAGACAAATGAAAATAAAAATGAAAACTAGTATATTGATAAAAACAAAATTAAATAAAATACAAATAAAAATAAATAAATATTTAAATATAAATGAAATAAATATAAGCTAACCAAATGAGGATTAATCTGAATGTAGATATAAGGTAAAAGGGAAAGGATGGATGGGAATACAGTACATATATCAGCAAACATTCCACAAAGGTGGTATTTAAAATGTTAATAGCCTTTTGCAGGGTATATGTGTTGAGGAGCAGCAGTGGCCTCAATTTCAAAACTCAAACTGGAACATGCACAAGATCTTACTCTCACATCGCCCTATCACGTCCCACTTATGGAGTTGAGAAAGATCCTCTCTTTCGATCCCTGCTGGCCCTGTAGTTTCGGCATTAGGATTGTGATGGATCTTTTGTATGTTTTTGTTTTGTTTTGACTGTCTGTATAATTGCTTATATAACAGGAAAAACATGAAATCACACAGGTATTTTTAATGATATATAGTTTCTCTATTATGTTTCTACTGTTCACTTTTACACATCTTCCTAATGTGTAGTGTAGTGTCCTCCACTATGTACATTGTAGTCAATAATTCAGTACCTGTAGTTCAGGGGGCTCCTCCAGAAGTGACTTGCTGAACATGCTTTATACACACAGTACTACCAAAAGCTGCAGGCAGTCACAGTGCTATGTAGTGGAAGTTCCGCCACTGATTAACACATCAACCTGTGCATCCCGTGCCAGAGAGACTGTCCCTATGTATCTAAGGGCCCCAAGTCCTGCAGCCCTCTGACACTAGCCACCCCTGCATCAATCTGACACTAGCCAACCCTGCAGCCCTCTGACACTAGTCGAACATGCAGCCCTCTGACACTAGTTGAACCTGCAGCCCTCTGACACCAGATCTGCCCCCCTCTCCCATTCTCCATGTCATTGATCTGTTTCACTGCTGGCAGCAATATCTCTAATATGCTCACAAGCTCTGTAGCAAAGTGCCTGTTTGGGAGCATATGAGCAGCTTGAAAATTAGTGGAGTGACTTCACTTCAACCACTGGTCTACAGTTAATGTCATCCGAAGTTTTTTACATAAGATGAGTAAAAGGGAGTCCCAAGCCTGGGTTTATTGTACTATTTTCTCCATCTCATGGTGCATCTGAAAATTTTAATTTGATACTCCACCCCAGGCTCACTACTAGGGGCGAAGTAGGACCAGACTATGGGTTCATCAAAGATTGCATGAGAAAACACAGGTAATTGGTGTAACACAGCCCCTCTCCTGCAATCAGTGAGCATAATGACTAGGGATGTACAGACAGTTAGCGCAGGAGCAGACTGGAGGCTGGCAGGAAAGTTGAGAACCTCATATCTTCCCTCCGCAGAAGGGTGCTAAAAAAGAAGATTCTAATCTTTGCTCATGAAGGAAAAGACCCATTAAGTAAAAGTAAAAGACGCATTCCAAAATGTCCTTCAAACCCTCTGTGACCTCCAATCTCACTTATGCAACTTTTCTTTGGGAATCGGGATCAACAAACCTATGGATGAGGAAACAATAATATGTCATGTGGTAGCAAGAATTGTGAGTCAGCTCATTGTTCTTTAGTTCTTAACCATCCAAGATTAATTAGAAACAATTTAATATGTTTGTCCTCTAGTGATTTGGTGCTTAATGTGGATGGATGACTTTCTCTATCACAGGGACCAGAGGTCAATAGAAATCATGTTTTATCTGATCATTGGGAATTTTTGGGACACACATACACAGTGATTCTGCCACCACTAATATTCAGTTCAAGATTTGACACTAGTTGGAAGTCTTCAGTTATTGCACGACTGATCCCAAAGTGCTATCACAACCTAATTTAATCAGAGTACGTATAAACCAAACAATTCCCTGCATGAATGTAGTGTTGTAAAAACCAAGCCTGGCAGATGAATTCTATAAGTTTGAACAATTTAATTCTCAATACTGCAGTGTGTAAAGCCAACAATAGGAGCCCAAACCATGCATTGCTTTTATACTCCTGAAATGGAAGACTTAGCGTAAACTAAAGAAGAGTTAAATCTTGCCAACTTAAGAAGTTAAAGCAATGCATATCTACCAGAGACCCCACCACACTGGGGATGGCAGGCAACATTGAGGACTGAGATAAGGACAAGCTACATGTTGTGTGTGTAAAGTGTGCTCACAAAGCCTTAACTAGACATTTTAGTGGCTTTGGCTACGAAGAACATTGGCACCCCCTGCCCTAGTTACAACACACTTAACTGTTCACATCTTAGCATGTGTTTCATTTCTGATTCAACAATTCATGAATTTAGATGTGCTTAATTTTAATAGGTGCTAACTTGTGAGTAGGCAAGAATGTTATCATAGGGTCTAGTAATCCCAAAAAACACAATTTTTCAAGCAATTAAAAGGTATCTCGTCTGCAAGTAAGCTTTGATGGAACTGGATGCTATTGTTACAATGCCATGAGAATATCTGAGAATAGTTTCAGAGTTTGATGCTAAGCAGCTGTATGTGTCATGTGGCACACTGGCATATTCTAAATTACATAGGTCATTATACTCTCCCAAAACTATTTTAGCAATTAAAAGTATATTCATAGCTTTTTTGACATAGTAAATATTTTCATTTTATAAAGTTAAACTACTAGTACATAGAATAAGAACCTTACTGATAAGTGTACACAGAAAAAAAAATTGTTTCAAGCAATGATAGCATGTTGAAAACTGACAGGTGGCATCTCTAGCCAGGATGCCCACCCAAGTAGAAAAAAATAAAATTAAAATTGTCACTAGAACAATGGCACTATATAGACACTAGCACATAGAACAGACGGAAGAATAAAAATAAATATATCATAACTACACTGCCTGTACAGTACTCTATGAAATCCTTCCTACAACAGAACATACAATCATTTATAAAGGATAATGATACAGTCACACAGTAGGGAGTTTATTACAGATCACTGCTGTCGAATCCTGACATTAAGCACTCTCTCCTCCACTCTGAGTGCTGCAGGCATATAAGCCATATATGTGCAAAAGCACACAAAACTAATTTGGAATGAAACTGGAGGGGTGCACAGCATGAACTTGGGCAAAGTCCTGACTGTGTGGGACAGTCCACTCAAATTGGGACAGTTAGCAGACTGTTTTGATCTCTTACCTATTCTTGCACCTTTGACTACCTGCTGCAGCTAGTATTTTAAGCTCCGTTGATGCTTGGCTGAATCTTGCAAGGTTTAGTCCCTGTTTGGAAAAGGAATAATTTATCATTATTGTTTTAAATTTTTCTTTATAAGATTCCACAAAAGTTTCACAGCGCTGTACAATTTAACTCCTGGCATTCTGAGAACTGAGTAAACACTCTAGGCTTGTCTCCCCCAACCAGTACCGACATTAAATTAATATTATTATTATTATTATTATTAATATTTATTTGTAAGGCGCCACAAGGCATCCGCAGCGCCGTACAGAGACAAACAAAATTACAATACAATGGGAGACAGCACAGTACAGTAAACACAGCAACTCAGTAAGCTCAATGCACAGCTAGAGAGGGCGGGGAAGGGGGAGGGAGGATCCGCAAACGACGGGGCCCAAGAAGGAGGGCACGGAAGACAGGGAGACCCCAAGGGGGGAGGAGGGAGCGAGAGTGGACGTGGGGTGGAGGACCCTCGAGGAGGAGGGCTAAGTAGCTGGAGAGCAGAGTTAGAAGTGGTGGAAACAGGAGGAGAGATGGCCCTGCTCAGAGGAGCGTACAATCTAAGGGAAGGGGTGGACAGACAGAGAGACGCAGGGGAGAGAGGGAGAGTAGGGGGACGGAGGCAGAAGATAAGGTAGGAAGTTAAGTGGGAGACAGAAAGGCTTTAAGAAAAAGGTGGGTTTTTAGGGCCCGTTTGAAACTGGACAGATTAGGGGAAGTTCTGATGGAGGGAGGGAGCTTGTTCCAGTGGAGGGGGGCAGCGCGGGCGAAGTCTTGGATACGCGCGTGGGAGGAGGTTATAAGGGGGGAAGAGAGGCGACGGTCAGAGGCAGAACGGAGAGGGCGGGATGGAGCATGAATAGAGAGGAGGGTGGAGATGTAGGGCGCAGTGGAGTTGGCGAGGGCCTTGTAGGTGAGTGTGAGGAGCTTAAAGAGGATTCTGAAGGGGAATGGGAGCCAGTGAAGGGCTAGGTAGAGGGGGGAGACAAAAGAGGAGCGGCGAGAGAGGAAAATAAGCCTAGCTGCAGCGTTAAGGACGGAACGAAGGGGATCGAGATGAGAGTGGGGGAGGCCAGTGAGGAGGAGGTTGCAGTAGTCCAGGCGGGAGATGATCAGAGAGTGGATAAGGCATTTGGTGGCATCTTGGGAGAGGAAGGGCCGGATGCGATGTTGCGCAGCTGGAAGCGGCAGGATTTAGCAATAGTATTTTTATTAAATAAATAAATCTATCTTATCAACCCGACATTAAATAGCATTCACATTTAATAAATAGGACCTTCAAACAACCCTGATATATAATCAAAAGCACCCTGTTACAACAAGACCCTCCAGGAAATGCATTGCATGTGGGTGCTAATGGGTTAACAAAAACAAAATGACCTGGTCTGTATAAAAGTGACTAAAGTCCCTCAAAATTATATCTCACACTCATTATTAATCACCCAGTTCTGCCAGCACTAAGATTGAGTTCAATATTTGACTTAGGGAGTTTTCAGTTACTGCCTGACTGATCCCAAACTGGTATCACATTCTAACTTGATCAGAGTTACTGCAAACCAAACAATTCCTTGCATAAATGTAGAATTATAAAAATTAAACCTGGGATGTCAATTACACAAAGACAGAACATTATTAAGTGGCGTTTGATATAATATAAAGTCACAATGCTTATTGTATAAAATCAAATTGACATATGAAAAAAAATGCCGAACAGTTTCTTAAAATAAAATAGGAATAAAACCAATAGTAAAAGCATTCTGACATTATTCTGGCACATGGGGAAGACTAGAAAGTATGGACAAACAATCAGTAGAAGACTGAGCACCAAAAACTGAGAATTTTATTGAAAAAAAATTCATTACTTTTAAACAGCTGTCCTTTTCTCTGTGACAACAATGAAAGAAGTATGTTAGTATTGTAAAGAGGTTAGGGGAACATGTGCCATCTCCTGGGGTAGATGGTAGTGCTCAGCATCAGAGAAGTCACACAAGACCAGGGTTTTGGTACAACTCTCCTCAACAGAAAAAAAAATAAAGAAAACTTCAAAACAAACATCTTGTCTGTTAGGCACTAACTACATACATGTTGTTCCTGAATGTCAAACTAAATAAAAGCATTGGTTCCAGCATATAAGTTTACTCACAACAGATGCCAGGCTATCCACTGTAGAGACCCTGCAGTCCCTTTCCCCAGGCAGAGCATAGATTCAAACTGACCAAATTGATATCCTTTTAAATCACACCTTACAAGTGCAACCCTTAATTAGTTTGCTGTCAGACTGGCAGAGTAGAAGACCAGGACTGTTTCATGTAAATGGAGCCCACCCTTCTCTCTCCATTTACACCCCAGGGAACCTTATCAGTTTTCTTCTGAAGCTGAATACACTCTTTGGGAAGATCCTTCCAATACAAGACAATCTCCCTGGGGTTTTAGAGCATACAAGAGAGAACTTATGGGACATATAACTCTGCCATTCACCACTTGCCCAGTGCTTCTGTCACAATATGCTAATCTGTTTTTATTGCCCTTTTGTTCAAAGCACTTCTAATAAATGGTTCTGTAAATAGTGTACATTTTTTTGTGGAGAATAGCAGAGACTTGATAATAAGTCCAGTAAACAGGATATGAGTTTCCCAACATATACTTAGGAACATGAGTATGTTTTATGGATTCCTTTGGAATATATATTATTTCTATTGCTTCCTTATGGGGCTGATATCTATTGATGATACATCTGTTGGCTGGTTTCACCGATTACAAATTTGTACAGAGATTTCTTCAAACATGGTTTGTAAACAGTAATGTTTTGATGGTTGTTTTCTCTATGTCTGTACTCATTTCCAGCCAAGGGAATTTCCCAATCTTGTAGTGTTTGTGAGGCTGGGCAATAACACAGGATTGACTGGAAGGTATCTCTGAATAAGTTCTCAAAGATAGGTGACGAAAAGCAAGCTTCTGAAGTAGCATCAACATACATGAACCCATGATTTACTCACACATTAATTTAATAGCATTCACTTAGCATAACCATTAAATTAATACTATTCACATTTAATAAATAGGGCTCCTTCCCCAACTCAGCCCCTTACTATATGAATAGGACACATTACCCCTAATTCAGCTCCACATTCAATCAATAGCCTTCTAAATCACCACAGCTTTAAATTAATTGTCCCACCCCTCATCTTAATTTAAAACTACCCACCATTAAATAGGCCCCACCACTAGTTTAATATCCCCTATCATAAGCCCACTTATAAATGAATATCCCCTACCCTTATACCACCATTACCATAATAGCCTTCAGCATCATTATTAACTTAATAGCCCAGAACTCCTACCCACATTACATTAAGAGCCCCCCAAAATTACAGGAATATAGAGAAGATGCACAAACCAACAAGGAAACTGCTATACAAGGTTGGAGATTAATATCTGTTTTATTGGCTATAGCTGCAGCTAAAAGAACGGAGGAAGAGTGAGAGTTTGCTATATACCTCCTATTTGTCAGGCGCCATCGCCGCAGTGTTCTCTCTGATCGGGGACATTCTCCTGTCTCTTCTTGTCGGGAGTATCTTGCTGCCCAGCAACAAGATGCATCTTCTTCCGGCCGGCTCTACTTGCGTCCCCATTGCTAGGCAGCATCGATGACTGCCGTGGGTCCCAATCAGGCATAGCTTGCCTCTATTTAAAGCTCCTCTGGCATCATTCGGGTGCCAAAGTATCAGGTCAACCTTTGGGTCTGACCTTTTGTTACTGACCTCTCTCCTTGGATTCTGTTTCTGCCTTAATTCGCTTCCCAGCTACCGTTTGGACTGTCTGACTATTCTTTGGATCCTGATTGGGTGCTTCACCTATTCTCTGATATTGACCTTGGACAGCCTGACCACCTCTTTGGACTACGATTTGGTACCTTACTCGCTCTGCTGGTATTGACCCTAGTCAATCTGACTACTCTTGGTTCACCTACACTTCGCCGGTGACCATGACCTGCGCATAGCTTGTAGCTAAGACCAGGGGGTAAATGTATCAAGCTGAGAGTTTTCGGCGGGTTTGAAAAGTAGAGATGTTGCCTATAGCAACCAATCATATTCTAGTTATCATATATTTAGTACATTCTACAAAATGATGGCTAGGATCTGATTGGCTGCCATAGGCAACATCTCCACTTTTCAAACCCACTGGAAACTCTCAGCTTGATACATTTTACCCCAAACCTCCTTGCGCGGGTCCCTGGTGGAAACCAGGGGGGCGCATTGGACTCCACGCCTTTAAGTTCAGTAGCATAAACTCCGGCAAGTACCCTCCATCCAGCACCAGTTTGCGACACTATTTGACCTGCAAATAAGCTCTGCATAACATTCTTTGGTCTGGGAACTGTTTTATTTTATTGCTGTTTATATCATATTTGTATTGCGAGTACAAGTCCAACAATTTAAATGTATTTTTAATATGTGTAATTTTGTAATTTCAATTTTATAATTTGATATTTTTTTATATAGTTGCGCTGTATACTGTTTTTTTATGTGTAAGGGTTACGGAAAAATTGCAGCTCCTTATTTGTTTATCTGTATTTAATGGTAAGGTATATGTGTGGTATCATTGAGGGGTGACTTGGTCCATAAAAGTCTGAGAACATGACAGAGAATAGCAAAAGAGGTAACAGACACAACTCCCTAGGTTTACTCATAACCTGCAGAACGGGATAACATAAAACTATGTCTAATATATACATTGCCCATGCTGGGCACACTTAAGTACATAAGGTTAGAGTCCCTTTAAGAAGTTACACATTTTACTCTTAAAATATTCATACTTTGTAGCCTCATTTATTCATTAAATAAGTCTTTCTGTGAAGGGAGAAAGATCTGTGGAAACCCACTAATCTGTGCCACACCCCTCCAAGGGGTAAATGTATCAATCTGCGGGGTTCTTCAACACCCGCGTGTTCAGCCTCTTCCGCGATTAAATTTCAAGCGGCACTGCATTGTAAAGGGAAGTTAACCCTTTACAATGCAGCGCCGCTTGAAATTTAATCGTGGAAGAGGCTGAACACGCGGGTGTTGAAGAACCCGCAGATTGATATATTTACCCCCAAATGTCAATCTTCACACTTTAAAATCTGCATCCTGTGGGAGCAATACAAGTCACATGACTGATTCCAAAGCTCCTCCCATCAAAAGGAGCATCATTTTGCACCTATACAGACTCCGCCATGTTGGTGCAACAAGCCATGTGCTTTCCCATACAAGTATGTGCAACGGAACAAAATTTGGTGTGTAAATAAAAGAAAAACTGACACATTTTTTGTAGCTTTTTAACCTTTAATGCTACAAGGTCACTAGTGTTAAACTAAACAGACATGTTCTAGAGTGCAGAGGCTCTCTGCTAAACTTCTTGCGCCAGCCAGCCCCTTGAAAGGGTTAACCTACTACAATGCAATTATTTGTCTAAGCAGTGTGGAAAAGACAGTTGATTTGATAAATGGCATGTAATAAATATATTCCCTGAAAAGTACATTTTTCACAACAATACAAGAACAACTGCAGTAGTCCTATTTTGAGCATTTTATGGATATAATGCCTATTTGATTTAAAACACATAATAAAACATATTCATCTGCAATTTATCATGAGGAGATGAGCAGACTACTGACTGGGTTATCTCTGTAAGTCACACAAATATAACAGTCTAAATAAATTGTTCTTTATTTTGCTTTGTATCCCTGGCAAATATAAAATTCTAAACGTAGATAGTACTGAATAAGATGTGAGAGTCATTTATTAAAACTGCTGTACCTGAAAACAGATGCAAAAATTGCTGCGCCCAATAGACAATATATTTATTATTGAAAGTGCATTTTTACTTGCTTTGTGACTCTTTGGACTCCTTCACTTACTAATTGTTTCTTGTGTTTCTCTGTGACATTTTTGTCACCACAAAAAAGGAACAAATATCATATCCGTTCTCCTTTGCTTGACAAACTTTAACCTTATCCTCTTCTATCCTGGTAAGGTAGCATAAACAAGAACATTCTTTCCATTGTTAGTGTAAATTAAATAACCCCCTCTCCCCAGAAATATCTTTTATCTCAGGGTTTTTAAAAAAAGGAAAAACATTATGTATTATAGAAATTTATGATAGGTTGAACACACTACCACATGGTGACAAAATAAAAAAAAAGAGACCTGGGGGTAAATGTATCAAGCTGAAAGTTTTCCGGCGGGTTTGAAAAGTGGAAATGTTGCCTATAGCAACCAATCAGATTCTAGTTGTCATTTTCTAGAATGATAAATATAAATGATAGCTAGAATCTGATTTTCAAACCTGCCGGAAAACTCTCAGCTTGAAACATTTACCCTCTGGAGTTAGAGACAAACATGTGAATGTCCTTGTTCTACATAGACCATCTACTCCTACAGAGCAGTGCAATTTCATTAACTCTAAAGCTGTCAATATATCTGCCATATCAACAAGGATATTGGACAATTGTACTAAAAGAGAAATATACCACAGCGCAGAGGAACCAATTAGTACACTACAAAAATAGAATGAGTTAATGAAAAAAGATATTATTCAACAAATAACTTTAATAAAAACTGTTTAAAAACATCTGTAGTATTTATCGCATGGCATTTTACAATATCTAACACACCTGAGTATTTACCAATTACGCCACACATAACAAATGTCCTTCAATACAATAGTCAAGATCTTGCAATGATTTTTAGTGTTCCTCCCTGGTGCAATATAATAAACTTTGTATACACCAGTGGCCCAAGGCATGCACATGCTATACACAAGCATAGTGGACAGTCTCACCAAAACTCAAGTGCCTACAATCGAACCACAAATACCACCATCCTCTACCATCTATCAAATCAGTGTAGGATAACACTTGGTGGCCAGATTTTCTACTTACCAAATTGTAATATTATTACAGAATATTAATGTTCACCTATTTGTTCCATACTTATTGGAACAACTTCATCAATAATTGGTTCCTTCTATTCAGTTAGTTCAGTATAATTGCTCAGAAATGTAAAGAATGATCTCACATGGTGTTGTTGATACAGGCTATATTTATTTCACAAAAAAAAGAATACACAGCCAATCTTGTCCAAAACATGTAGAGACCACCCCTTCACAGGAGTTTATCAGAATTGTCTAGCCCTTAGGGCACTAATCAGGAATCTAAGTTCCGGTAGTATGGAGTGCCTTTGGTCACAATGCTTTGTGTGAGCTGACATCCAGAGCCTATAACCCAAGTCAGAAGACAAGGGGCTCTTATCGAAATTAAATCGCAGAAGTGCCAAAGAGAAATGCTACCAAGGACCTTGCCATCACATACCCAGAGACACTGAACTGCCATCTTCAGGACCCTGTTGCTCATCTGGCTATAGTGTATTGTACATTTAGAAAGTTGCTCTTTTGCTGTGTTGTATTAAAATACACCTTCAGTGCTAATAAAATGGTGTTGAACCTGATCTGAGTAATCCAAAGGACCAATGTCATCACAATCTTTAAAAGCTTCCAAATGCTATTGAATGATCAAATGATAAAATAAATCAATAATATATATATATATTACATCTGTTTACTATGTCAAATAATACAAATACAACACTATCAACATCATGCACATTATTATTGTATTTGCTGCTATGTGTGAACCCGATGATTGTTAAGCTTTTAGAAACGAGCACGTGTGGGATAAAGCTTTAACTACAATTTTAAAAGTAGAGAAGAGAACTTGAGAGATTTCAGAGCTGGTTAACCTCATTGATGAAGGGAATAGATGGGTTAAATTAAAAGGAAATTAAATTAAAAGGAAGGTTAGATAAATTAGGGTTCTTTAAGTTAACAAACTTAAGTGGTGATGGCAAATTCATTTAATGGATTTAAAGGATAGAATATACAACAAATGACAACTGTTCTTCAACACCACTATTCTTTGAGTCAGCAAATGACCACCATTGTGAAACTATTTTCACATCAGTAAAACTAGCTTTAGGTTGTGTTTTTTTTTACTTCTTCAAACAAAGATGGAACAAGCACACAATTGACAGAATTATCCAACATGTCTTGTCCTACAGCATTTGCGTTTGTAGCTAAACAGAACTGTTAGGATCAGGCAGAGACACGAGACTGCGTCATCAGTCCGTACGGCTGTTATGAACCTCAGTCGCATCAGTAATGTGGCTTCTTATTGTTTCCTTGGTGATCAGGTAGTTTCCTTCCTGGGCATAGCCATGTTGGAATCAGCTGTTTAAATGAGTTCAATCATTGCATCTTAGACACAGCTGTCAATCATTCAATTAGGCTGCTGCTATTGGATACTGTGATTTAAAAAGCTTCCTTTTCATGTTTCCTGTGCTGGTTGTAATGTATCTTTGTTAATGTGTGCCTTTTCTCTTTAGTTCTCTGTTTGGATATTTTGGATTTTTACCTAGGCTAGGAGTTTGAGATTTTGCTTGAACTTTGCCTGCCCTGACTAAGAATTTTGTTTGACTTACGTTGTGCACAATTATTCTGGACCATTGTTAGACACTGGTGTTTGTTCTCGACTTAAGTCTACTCTATCTAGAGTTTAAGTCCTGGGGACACCCAAGTATTGGTGAGCAGCTTGCGCTCTCCACGGTGGCTGGTATATGTGAATACCTCGGCAAGCTGGTTCTGCAGTTCTTAGATTTGCCATAAAATTGACTATGGAATAAATCTTGGTGCCAGACAGGGGGTGGTTTGAATATCTCAGAAACTCCTGACCGCCTGTTATTTTAATGCAAAATAGTCTCTAGAGCTTACAGAGAATAATGCACTAAAGAAAAACATACAGCGGTTCTATGGACAAAATGCCTTATTAATGAGAGAGGTCAGACAAAAATAACCAGACTAGTTCAAGCTGACAGAAAGGCAACAGTAACTCAAATGACCATGCATTACAACAGAGGTATGCAGAAAGCATCTCTGAACGCACAGCACATCAAACCTTGAAGTAGATAGACTACAGCAGCAGAGGACCATACTGGATTCCACTCCTGTCAGCTAAGAACAGGAAAATTAGGTTACAGGTTACAGATCACCAAAACTGTTCTGTTGAAGATTGAAAAAAAGTTCCCTAGTCTAATGAAACTCTATTTTTGCTGCAACATGGAGATGGTAGGGTCAGAATTTAACAGAAACAGCATGAATCAATGGATCCTGTCATGTGTCAACGGTACAGGTTGGTGGTGGTGGTAGTGTAAGAGTTTGGGAAATGTTTACTTGGCACATATTAGGTCCCTTAAAACCAAATGGGCATCATTTAAGAGTCACAGCCTACATGAGTATTGTTGCTGACCATGTATATCATTCTATGGGAACAGTCTACTTATCATCTAATGGCTACTTCCAGCAGGATAACGCACCACGTTACAAAGCATATGTCATCTCAAGCTTGTTTCACGTTTATGACAATGAGTTTAGTGTACTCCAATGGCCTCCACAGTCACCAGATCTCAATCCAGTAGAATAACTTTGGGATGTGGTGGAACTACACAATACTAGAAAAGTGTACCTAATAAAGTGGCCACAAATTTTATGATTTTTTAAAATAATGTTGTATGACTGACTAGGTTCACCCAATGGTAGCAGGTTCTATAGGTGGTTTCTGTCCAAATTTAAATAAATCTATAGGTTTGACACTTCTGTGAAACTCTTTATTAAATGATGTCTCTCAAGTTATTCTGCTATTAAATGAAGAGGTTAGTAATTTTTAACTGTCATCCTTATTAGATGCCTATTGTACGGGCAGACTCTTTTATTTTTCATCCCAAAACTTTCAGTTCTAGGTCAGAATGAGAATCGATCAGGCAAAAGAGTATTGCCACTCCAAATTAAAATTACAAAAGTAGAGAGTCAATTTATAGTCATTATTTTTACCACAGCAATGTCTAAATACTCTGTAGTCTGGAGGCAGTTTATCATGATGTTTGATGCTTGAACATTTTGAAAATCTGTTTTCTTGAAGAGAAAAGAATTTGACTGATAATAATTAATTTTAAAATGGTCTAATAAGCTTGAAGCTTACCAGTCAATGATTGAAGATGTTGGGGGGGCTATTAAGTTAAAACTTAAAATCTTCTGGTAAATTGATTTAGCTATTCATGTTCTACAGTCTCATGGGTAACAGGTCCTAAGTAAAAATTAGCAAAATCACTGTGTAAATTTTTGCTAATGTTATTTTCCCGCAAGCTAATCTTCAAGTTCCATGGATTGGCCTTATATACTGTATATCTAATTTCTGCATTAGACCTTTTGCAGGATCGCTAGTTTATAAATTATACTGAGATGCTTTGGAGTCATACAATTAAATTCATTCTTCAACCTGAGCCTAGAGAGATAACTCAGTCACAGCTATAGTTCTGTGGACGTTATTTGAATAGTTTACAGCATAGTGCTCAGACCTCAACAAAAATGCCAAAGATTTTCAGTACATTTTCTCTCTTTCTCATTCTTATAACTACTAAGGGGCTTTCGAATAACATCAACCTGTAACAACCTGCCTCCTGGACTTTTGGACTTTCTTATTTGTATTTCTATTTTGTGTTCCAGCAGTACCTCTTTTCACCAGAGGTGCTGCTATTGTGCTTTATTCTTGTGCTTAAAGAGTTAACCTTTATGTTCACTAATTATCTCATGCACCTGGGTGTGTCTCATTCCCCTTATATATATCTGTCACTCCCAGCACACAGGGCTGGTTATTGTTGTCCTATCCTGATGTCATATCCTGTGGTTACACCCTGTGATTCTTCCTCCTGCATTGTTCCTGTAATTCTACTGCATTAGGATCTCATCATTAATTCTGCTGATCTGTTTCATTAACCTGGGACTTAACTGTGCATTTCCCTGTATATGCTGCCTGGAATCTTCCCTCACATTCCATTTACCTGCAAAAGCTGTATATCTGGTAAACTCTGCAAGATATTATGTCATCAACTGTTCTCCAGCAATAAACATTGTTTGTTTTTCACCTATCCATGACTCCTCAGCTGTATTTCTACTCTGATCCGTGACACAACCAGGATGGGTTAATGAATAAAGTCTGTATTTGATGTGCCTTGTTACCAGGCTATGACATTTGATCAACTGAACTATTTCAGACAGATGATATTGTTTAGGAAAGCAGAGAGTATTCTGTAAACAAAATCTGTTTGCACATTGTAGAGGTCAGTCCCTGCTGGCAAAGAATAAAGTATAGGGCCCAGTCCCTGGTTGCCAAGTAGACAATACAGAGCTCAGTCCCGATGGTCAAGTTTACAATATATAGTAATCCTGAGGGATCCAAACATTGCACTTTAAATTAACATGAATGAACGGCGCACTGACGTCCAAGTGAAGTCCTGGACAGCTGCCTCATCGGAATGACTGGCTGTCTGCAGGCGCTGCCATTGGAGAGCTGGATTTAAGGTAAGTCTGCTTAAATTGCTTTCTTCTTTTTCAGGAATCGTCATTTTAGTGGTGGTGTAAATCGTGTCGGGGTTCTCGCCCCCCCCCCCCGTTAACACATATCCAACCCCTTTTTTTTAATGTTTTTTTGTTTTTATTTTACTGCTGGATTATTCTTTGTACAGAATGTAAAATGTATTATTTTGTACAACTTTAGTGTACCTGCCTAGTGCTGGTTTTTATTAAATCAGGGGGACTCCATGCTCCGCCCCAACCGATTTTGCAGCAACTCGCACTAGGCTGGCAGCACTAGGGTTAATAGCATTAAGAGGGGGGGAACCCACACATTTTTAAATAACTTCTATATTGAACACTTTATAGAGCCTGCGGGTCTGGAAGCTGTAATGCCACTGGACCCGCAGGCTGCTACAAGAGCTGACAGATATGAACGTACCTGCAGCGTATTGTGTAGTAGAGCAGGGAGGGGTTTTAAAATACAACTGTAGTCATCTTAGTGGCTCAGGCTCATAGATTACAGTCAGTTAACTCAGTTCAGCACCTTTACTTACCAGATGGCTTTGCTTACAACAATACGGTCACACATTAAATGTATTTTCACTATGTAGCATTGACTACATATAGGGTGGGAAAAGAAGAGAGCCACAGTGCAGGAAGACAGAGAGCCACAGTGGGGTTATAATAGACAAAGGAAGCCACAGAAACTGTGTGGTGAGAGCAAAAACCCCAAAGTAGTGGGGTGGGGGGGGGTCAACAGAGATGCAGTGGAAGAGAGTCACAAAGTAGGAGAAAATTAGCCACAGCTGGAAATGAGGGACAGAATAACAAATATGTATATCGGACGGCGGTTCCCAAAGTGTATGCCATGGCTCGCAAGGGTGCCGCGGCCGGGAAGAGAAGATAAAAACAGCAACAAAAGACTATCCGGCGGCGCCCGGGACCCAGCATCCTCCCTCCTCAATGAATGTCGGGCGTGACATCATCAAGCCCGACATTCAGTGACAAGCGGCAGGAGAGAGGAGGATGCTGGGTTCCGGGCACCGCCGCATTGGTAAGTTATTTATTTATTTATTTTTTTCTCTTCCTGGTCCCTGGGATGCAGAGGGGGCACAAGAGTGAGGGGAGATGCAGAGGGGGCACAGTGTGAGGGGAGATGCAGAGGGGGCACAGTGTGAGGGGAGATGCAGAGGGGGCACAGTGTGAGGGGAGATGCAGAGGGTGCACAGTGTGAGGGGAGATGCAGAGGGGGCACAGAGTGAGCGGAGATGCAGAGGGGGCACAGAGTGAGGGGAGATGCAGAGGGGGCATAGAGTGAGAGGATATGCAGAGGGGGCACAGAGTGTGTGGCGATGCAGAGGGGGCACAGAGTGTGTGGCGATGCAGAGGGGGCACATAGTGTGTGGCGATGCAGAGGGGGCACAGAGTGTGTGGCGATGCAGAGGGGGCACAGGGTGTGTGGAGATGCAGAGGGGGCACAGAGTGTGTGGAGATGCAGAGGGGGCACAGAGTGTGTGGAGATGCAGAGGGGGCACAGAGTGTGTGGAGATGCAGAGGGGGCACAGAGTGTGTGGAGATGCAGAGGGGGCACAGAGTGTGTGGAGATGCAGAAGGGGCACAGTGTGCGTTAGCTGTAAATTATTCTTTGACAGAGATATAATTCAAAAAAATATATAAAAATATTCTTTTCCCTTGGATTTATGTGTAATATGTGTATTATTTTTGAATACAATTAAATAAGTATTTCTGTTCTGACCTAAATACTTATTCCTTTTTTTTGAACCAACTACTTTATAAAACGAGACTGCTCGGTTATTATTTTGGAGGGGTGCCTTGAAAAATGATGGAGACTCTAAACTGCAAAAGTTTGGGAACCACTGATATAGGAGATGGAGGAGAGCTCAATAAATGGAAAGTGGAGACAAGCAACACATTGTATGCCTGGTTACATCTATGTTGTGTGTTTGTACTGTATTTGCATATGTTACTGCCTATTTCCTTCAACCATGCATAGACACAAAGCTCCACCTGAGGATTGGCAATTCTGGAATAATTTGGCAGGGAATATTATTTATGGGAAACACCTGAATAAATAATTTCATAAAAAATGTGCAGCTGTTTCAGGCAACCATAAAAACTTTCTTGAGATCTATGTATAGTCACTAGCATCCATCAAATTGAATTAATGCTTACAATTTGCATAAACAATACATAATTTATGATGCTTATAGTCAACTCTTTTAGTAATGTTAATGTAAGAAAATGTGTTAAGATGTAACACGAAGTTATATTAGCTCCCGGTTGTCTTGGCAACAATTTTATTCTAAGATTTCTTTCTTTATACTTTTTGTCTTATTAAAATCCCTGACACAGCTCAAATTAAGCACTGTTTTGTTAAAAATTTAATAATGCAAATGATATGATTACAGCAAATGAACCTAATTTGAATAAATAAATTGCATAGTTAAACTTTCAATGTCTTTAAATTCAAGGGGAAAAAAAGAGTACTGTAACTGCAAATAAAGATGCATTTTCTTTATGTCATATTTAATGAGGGATAAAGACTTAAAGCCGAGAAAAATCTTTAAACAGTTTTGTATCCTTTCATTAATATTACTGTTCAATAAAAGAAGATCTCATTAATCTCAAACTGCTTGCCACCAACATAAATGCTCCAGTATATTACCCATTAACTTGAGAATAATTTAATCATGTTTATTAATGAATATTATTATTCTGCTGGGACAATGGATATGCAAAAGTTAGATCAGTTTGTCTAGTTTAATAATTTTTAAAAACAGTGTATTCAGAAGACAGGACTGTTATCAATGTCATGTTAGTAGAAGACACTGCGTTATGTTACAGGCATTCAGTAAAGGACAGCAAAAAGCTTTTCATTGGTACTTGGGGGGGAGTAACTAACATTCATGGTTTCTTGACCCATTGACAAAATTTAAAGGTCTGCTCAACAAATTTTCTTCAATGCTCTGAAATGTATCCCTGACCAGTCAATAAATTTATGTTTATTCGTTAAAGTCAATAATTTTAGTATGGCGGCGGGTGAACACATAATAAATTTGTTTCCCAGGTTATGCGTTTTGTGCACAAAGTTGTGCAGTACAGTCAAGGTCCATTAGTTACTGATGCTATTCTGTGATAGGTACATACAGTCAGGTTCATAAATATTTGGACATCTACACAATTCTCATATTTTGGGCTCTATACACCACCACAATGGATTTGAAATGAAACTAGCAAGATGTGCTTTAACTGCAGACTTTCAGCTTTAATTTGAGGGTATTTACATCCAAATCAGGTGAACGGTTTCTATATGTGCCTCCAACTTTTTAAGGGACCAAAAGTAATGGGACAATCGACTCAAAAGCTATTTCATGGACATGTGTGGGCTATTCCCTCGTCATTTCATCATCAATTAAGCAGGTAAAAGGTCTGAAGTTGATTCTAGGTGTGACATTTGCATTTGGAATCTGTTGCTGTGGACTCTCAATATGAGATCCAAAGAGCTGTCACTATCAGTGAAGCAAACCATCATTAGACTGAAAAATCAAAACAAACCCATCAGAGAGATAGCAAAAACATTAGGTGTGGCCAAATCAACTGGTTGGAACATTTTTAAAAAGAAAGAACGCACCGGAGAGCTCAGCAACACCAAATGACCCGGAAGACCACGGAAAACAACTGTGGTGGATGACAGAAGAATTTTTTTCCTGGTGAAGAAAAACCCCTTCACAACAGTTGGCCAAATCAAGAACACTCTCCAGGAGGTAGGTGTATATGTGTCAAAGTCAACAATCAAGAGAAGACTTCTCAAGAGTGAATATAGAGGGTTCACCACAAGATGTAAACCATTTGTGAGCCACAAAAACAGGAAGACCAGATTAGAGTTTGGCAAACAACATCTAAAAAAGCCATTACAGTTCTGGAACAACATCCTATGGACAGATGAGACAAAGATCAACTTGTACCAGAGTGATGGAAAGAGAAGAGTATGGAGAAGGAAAGGAACTGATCATGATCCAAAACAAACCTCATCAGTGAAGCATGGTGGTGGTAGTGTCAAGGCGTGGGCATGTATGGCTGCCAATGGAACTGGTTCCCTTGTATTTATTGATGATGTGACTGCTGACAAAAGCAGCAGGATGTATTCTGAAGTGTTTCGGGCAATATTATCTGCTCATATTCAGTCAAATGCTTCAGAACTCATTGGACAGCGCTTCACAGTGCAGATGGACAATGACCCGAAGCATACTGCTAAAGCAACCGAAGAGTTTTTAAGGCTAACAAGTGGAATGTTATGCAATGGCCAAGTCAATCACCTGACCTGAATCCGATTGAGCATGCATTTCACTTGATGAAGACAAAACTGAAGGGAAAATGCTCCAAGAACAAGCAGGAACTGAAGACATTTGCAGTAGAGGCCTGGCAGAGCATCACCAGGGATGAAACCCAGCGTCTGGTGATGTCTATGCGTTCCAGACTTCAGGCTGTAATTGACTGCAAAGGATTTGCAACAAAGCATTAAAAAGTGAAAGTTTGATGTAGGATTGTTTAGTTTGTCCCATTACTTTTGGTCCATTAAAAAGTGGGAGGCACATATAGAAACTGTTGTAATTCTTACACTGTTAACGTGATTTGGATGTAAATTCCCTCAAATTAAAGATGAAAGTCTGCAGTTAAAGCACATCTTGTTTGTTTCATTCCAAATTTATTGTGGTGGTGTATAGAGCCCAAAATAGGAGTATTATGTCGATGTCCCAATATTTATGGACCTGACTGTACATATTTTCCTACAATTTTCTTTTTCTCATAAGAAAATGTTACATAATTTATGTTAAAAATGCATTTGTCCATCAACTTCAACCTTTTATTGCAACATAACAAGAGGATAGTCAAGTACAGAACATAAATATAACCGTGAACAATGTCCCAGAACATTCACTAACACAAGCACAAGGATAACAGAAGTGATCAAGTGGAAATGTTTACAATAATGAAACTGATAAGTTTTATATACGACATAAGATTCATAAACATAAATTTCAACCTGACATGTCACACAGAGTAAGTGAACAGTAACCAATCAGGTTAGCCTACCATGTTAGTTCTTGTGTCTAGATGTATTTAAAATCTGTTAGCATTATTGCTGGGGACATTGTATTTCGGACCATCTCAATGTTTGTAACATTCTATTAGAGGCCGTCTGTTTACTGTAATATCAATATACTGCTGACTTTTTAATTTAAAGATTGTTCTCTGATGTCCATTTTTGGTATGTCATGTTATATCACTAAAAAAGTTTTAATTTGAATAAATTATAATTACAGATGCTCCAATATTTTTAAACCGTTTCTCAAATTGGTTTGTTGAATAAGGGCTAAAGTATTAAGGACTACACACATGGTTGAACTGGCTCAAACATGTTTGCACTTAAATAGATACATTTTAACCGTTTTGTAATGCAAATGGCACAATTCAAATATAGCTGTTTTTAATTAAAAAGATGTTAATATACTAAAAAATGTATCTATTTAAGTTTAAACAGGAAACATTTTAGAGGGTTTTGTTTTTAATATTTTTAACATACAGAGTGAATGAAAATTGCAAAAGATGCACGTGAACAGTGACCCAGAAGTGGAAAACCCTGTACTTGGAACGGGAGCCACAGATTTTGAACTGCAAAATTGAACATTGAAGATCGTACTGCAAACACGTGAAAAACTGTTTTGAAATTTTTGAGCATCTGTAATTTTAACTTATATTTCCAACCTATTTCATATCATTACATATTTAGTTTGACTATTTACAAGATAATGTCTGGCATTACTGTCTGGTATTAACCAATACTCCTTGTTTAGAATTCTTTCTATATATTGTTTCATGCCACCCCTCCAACTACTTTCCTCTCTTCTCCATTATTTGTATTAATGATGCATAAACAAGTTGTTTTTTTACACCCAGTTTAACAAAAATAGGACGTGACCATTTCCCTATGTATATGTGCCTTGTGCCTGTTGTCTAAGTCATGTCAAACAGAAAATGAAAATTCCAACACTAGTAGGGGAAGGATTTGCCCTACTGTACTGAAAGCACAAATATATTTATTACAGAATAGGTGTCACTTAAACTCTCATAATTAAAAGTAGGTAAGTCAATGGGTACAAACGACATTGAAAGAAACAGACAAGTTCTTGCAGCACCATTAAACTTCAGATAATTAGAGAATAGTACATTCTCCCATTACAAAAAAACAATCACTACATATAAATGTCATAGGGAAAAAAATATAATAACTATAGATATTTGAGTCTCACATCCAAGGAAGGGAAATCAATGGAATCACTTAAAAAATGAATTGTTGACTTTTTTAAACAATGTCTTTTTATTAGTATTCTTTAAACATACCCCACATATATACAAATTAGCAAAAAGAAACTACCTCCAATAATGGACTTTCCTGATTTACAATAAGATTATTTCAATTTATGCATAATTATTACACTTTATTTACAAGCTGTTTGAACAAGATAATACCTGCTAAATACAATTATATTGAATATGTGATCACCTGAGTTTTTGCCAACAATATGAGATTTGTGCATGGGTTAGCCTTTATTCTTGGAGACCTAAAACCTTTAAGTTACATAAAATGATACAAAACTTTCAAAATTGCATTAACTGTCAACAAATTGATGCATTGAAACATATTGGTAAAGTTTTTGTCAAATAAAACTACCAATAATAAACAATTTAAAACAAGTAGACAGTAGATATTGGACACAGACTGGGAAGTCTTCAATCAGACTGTAGAATGTGTTTAGATGTCTCCCATCTTTGCCAGAATTTATTATATTTTTGGGGGTTTATTTACTAAACTGCAGGTTTGCTTCCTGTGACCCCCTGACTCGGCATTGTTGTGATTTCGCACCTGCTTCTCCCTGGTATTGTGGTGGACCATCTGGCTTTGATCCCTGGCTTGTTTGACTATTCTGTGTCACTGTGTCTGCAGTGCATTGCTCCCCTATCCAGCATCTATAGTCGGTAGCAGCTATCTATCTCCCGTGTCTACAGTAGTTACACCACCATGTCTAATCCAGTCTCCTGGCTCTCTGCCTACCTGTAAATCGTGCCTCCTGAGTATCCTGAGTCTTAACACCCGTGACTCCACTGGGGCTTCTTGCCTCCTGAGTATACTGAGTCCTGACACCTGTGACTCCTCCAGGGCTTTGTGTCTCCTGAGTATACTGAGTCCTGACATCAGTGACTCCTCCGGTGCCTTGTGCCTCCTGAGTATCCTGAGTAATGACAACCGTGCCTCTTTCGGTTCCTCGTGTCTCCTGAGTATCCTGAGTCCAAACACCCGTGACTCCTCTGGTGCCTCATGTCTCCTGAGTATCTTGAGTCCTCACACCTGTTACTCCTCCAGTGTCTTGTGTCTCCTGAGTATCTTGAGTCCTGACACCAGTGACTCCTCTGGTGCCTCATGTCTCCTGAGTCCTGACACTCGTGACTCCTCCGGTGTCTCGGGTCTCCTGAGTATCTTAAGTCCTGACAATAGTGACTCATCCGGAGACTCATGTCTCCTGAGTCCTGACATCCGTAACTCATCCGGTGCCTCGTTTAATAAAAACCACTTTGCTCCACTTACACTCTCTCAGTGGTCTTTATATTGGGAATCCTGACAACTTCTCATCTGTACAACTCAGGGGTGGAGCTGGATTTTTTTTAGGGGTGGTGCGATTTAGTCCTGCCCCCTTTAAAAAAAAAAACTTTTTAACAGTATGAGATGCTGGGGCAATTGCCCATAGCACTCCCTCCCCTCAGGAGGGATGTTCTGTCTGCAGCCGCACACTATGCTTGGTCCGTGTTTGCAGAGACAAGCAGGCAAGGTATGCTGCCCTGCATACAGAATGTACGCTGACACAGGCAGGGTCCTCTACCCTATGTCTCATGTCTGTACTCTATGTCTCATGTATGACCACTCTCTGTCCCTGTTTTGTCTTGTGATGTATTTTTTATGTCATACTTGCCAACCTTATGTTGGCCGGGTCCGAGAGTTCCTGGAGGGCATGAGGGGTGTATGGGCGGAGGGGACGGGGCTTAATAATTCGCAACATTTTGGCCCAGCCCCCAGTGATGTAATGCCTGTTTTGGGTGTTTTTAGAGATGTGGGAGAATCGCCAGCTCTACCGGGACCTACCCGGAATTTGGAAGTCTCCCGGACATTCCGGGAGAGTTGGCATGTATGGTTTATGTACACCATGCAATTTGTTCTGAGAATTGCATGCATGCATTTATTATACTAATTATCTATTGTTCTTATCTATATGTAATTTTGCTGTATATTGTAACCTCCTATGCACAGCGCTGTGGAAGTCTTGTGGCGCTTTATGAATAAAAGATAATAACTTATCTTTATAGTTTGGTAGATTACTGCCATTTCTATCTAAATACATTTGTTGACTGAAGACTTTACAGCATTCCAGCAGTTTATGGTTCATAGTTTGGTTCTTCTATGTTAAATAGACATTGAATTGTTTTCAGTAGTTTTAAATTTTGCTCTTAAGCTTTTTTCTTCCCTGTCTTACTTATTACTTTTGAAGGTAACTGAAGTGACAGTTTGAGAGACAAATGCTACCGCTGAAATGTCCAAAGTTTTGCTTATTCTATTTTGTGTTTAGCCTCTTGGCAATACCAGCTATGCCCCATGTTTCATGTGTCATACAGTGTATTTATAGAAAAAAATAGAGAAATTGATTTAATGGTGACTACATACATTCTCTTTTGAAAAGACCATTTAAAAATAAACTATTCAAAACATATAGTATTTAAGTTTAATTTTAGCTTATGCTGATTTGGAGCTGTTATGAAAATCTCTGTGTGATACAAATTTGTAAATAAAATGCCATGCTATAGTAAATAAATGAATATGTTTAATTTTCCCCAGTGGTCGCCTTATTACAAACCAATACTGCCGGGTTCTAAAGGCATTCCCGGCCAAAGTACTTTGTATTTGCTCTACATCTCAGTGCCCCTGCGTAAGATATAAACATATTTAATAAAACATGTTTTGTAGCATACATTACATTGCAGATAGATAGTAAAATGCACTTGTAAGTGCATATATATCAGTGTAATAATATTCCAAAAATGTATGAATATAATAATACTATATAAAAGTAATCTGAATGCTTCTTTATTTTAATGATTCTTTAAAGTCTTCCAGATATAGAGAAGACTTCAAACAGGCATTATAGGTAGAATTCATTACTGCAGTGGTTCAAAAGTCATAGTGACATCAGACAACCTAGCACTGACTAAACATACTTTTACTGTATGGTCACCGGCCATTGTTTGACATCGGTTGCAAAGCATAGTAGAACAAACACAGAGTTTTTATACTTGAGACTTCTCCCACAGACTTAGCTTAAATGGACAGGTGACACTCCCATCTTCCTTTAAAAAGGGAGTTCTCTGCAGGTGTTCTGCAATTGTTCCTCACTGCAGACAAACCTTGTCAGTTTTGCTGTTAGCTATGGAAAATATACTTTCAAATCACACTTTATACTTTTACTTTGCCATACATGTCTTACAGCTCTATACCTTAACCTAGGTGCACTGCTATACATGTGTGTAACCCTGTCTGCAGCCTTTACCTGCAGACGGTCAGTTAAATAGCTGATCCCTTTCTTAGAGGCCCATGGCAAACCATTCCCTTCGTCACACTATGTAACTCTCATATTGAAGCTTCTCACTTGCCTCCACTCTTCTCCTCACTTCATGACACTGCCCCCATGTTGCCCTGGCCTCACTAACATTACCATAGGTTAACCAATTCTAGTTATCCGCATACCAATGTCACAAGAACAGCAGCATTATGCTGAGAAAGGCCCATGATCGGTTGAAAATGTATCATAATATGTGATTACATAAAGTATTTTTTCACTTTGCTGATATTGCTGGTGCTAATGCTTTAAAATTTTACTTTTGCTAGCTAGGCATTCCTTAGGTGCCTACAGTACTATAAATTGTTGTGCAGTGCATTTGCACAGAGGCACTTCTGAAGGTGTAAAATAAGCTAATCCATGTAACTTGAGGCCCATGTACAGTTGGATGTACAGTATGTTTAGGGTTTTTGCGCAAAATTTGCTTTTCCATACTGCATGTGCACACCAAAATTACATATGCCTTAGTCCGTATGCAGTTTTGGTTCCATTTTATACTTACTCCTCCTTACTCCTTCTTACTTACAGAACAGGGAAGGAGCAGGCAAGAGTAGCTGAGCACTTGAAGGCAGCTTTCACGTAATTGTGGCTGAAGCAGACAAATACACACTTCTCAGAAGATATATCTCTTGTGAGCAGGGCCGGATTAAGGGAATGGGCCCCCCTGTGAGCCGCCCGCCGCCCCCCCAAGCGCTTACCTCTTTCTCCTGTCACTGTAGTCTGTCCGTGGTACGCTGTAAGCTCCTTACAGAGGCGATCTCGTGAGAGTGAGATGAGTCTCACTCTCATGAGATCCCCTCAGTAAGGAGATTATTGAGCGCCGCGGAAGGACTACAGTGACAGGCTCAGCAGCATTGATCGGGCCGGGGGCGCCCCTGCTCCTGCACCGATCAATAATGCTGATGAGCACTTATAAGGGCCCCCTGGATGCCCGAGGCCCCTGGGCTGTAGCCCAGTTAGACCTCGGGTAATTCCGGCCCTGCTTGTGAGTGTTGGTGGGCTGTGCCACCAGATGCATTTATGATGATCAGCAGCACTAGCTAGCAGCTTCTGATTGGCTAATTGCGAATTGACCCCTCTAGCTGACAGTACATAATTCATTAGTATGTATTTGTATTTAATTATATTTTATATGGTAAAACCATTTGATTGTCATAGAAGAACAAAGAGGGAAATAGTCACAGACGTCTGTATTTCGCGATTCGATTCGGTACCCTTGGTTTTAGCTGAAGCAGGACTGAAACGCAACATGGGGTTCTAGATAATCTCTCTGCTCATCTAGACTCCTCAGAGTAGCACAAGCAGTATAGGAGTCTTAGGACCGGAGACTGTGCCCGAGTACTGAACTGGAACCCAGCGTAATAACTGACTGAAACTGTTCGTGGGAACTTAATGTCAGCTCCTGTAGCCAGGCACATGGGACTGGAACCCACTAATAAGAACTCAAACACAAAGCACATGGAAACTCAGAACATAATGAACTGGAACTGGAGACAGGGACTAGGAACTCAGAACCATGACACGGAATGGCGAACTCAGGAATGCGTGGTAGCCACAGACCTGGAACCCACAGACAGATACATAGAGCTGGAAAAAAGCCCTCAGAACCAGCTGTAGCAACAGAACAGGTGATACCGGTAAAGCCATTAGTACTGTAGAATAGATACTGGATACTGAGGTAAGAACTCTTGCTGAATACAGAATATTGCAAGAAGATGAGCAGCTTGGAAGTGCAAAGTACTTGCAGAATGATGAACTCCGGGTAATGCAGGATGCTTGAAAGAAGATATGCACTTTAGAATGCAGGATACTTGCAAAGGGATGTTTAGGTGGTAATGTAGGATGTACACAGAAGATAATCACTTTGTAAATGCAGAATAATCAGGAAAAGTACAGAAACAGCAGGAATCTGGAGCCAAGAGAGAAGTCTGTTGTTCTGGTAATGAACAGATCGCAGCAGCAGGTTTAAATAGGGTGTGCCAAACTACAATTAGGCTGCACAGTTTATGTGATCACAGCTGCTGAATCTGGTTGGTCTGGAATGATCACCTGACTGCATCCAAGATGGCCACGTCCATGCAGCAGAACATACTGTATGTGTTTGTTTACAAACGGAGATGTGATGGACAGGAATGCAGCAGGTGACCAGGAGGGACCTAGGTAGCCGTGATACGACAGTGGCAGATGTGGTAAGTTCAGCTAGGACTCCGATGTCTGATAGAAAAGAAGAATGGGGCTACTTTTAGAACTGAGCGATGAATTAAGCCTGAGGGAAATTAAAATCTGAGGTTTGTCCTTAGACCGTTCGACAGGGACCTCAATGCAGGCAAACACCCCATGTTCTAAACCCCTTAACAAATAGATCATAGAGGTGGGCTTGTTCAACACATGGCATGCCACATACCCCTCTGCGAGGGACTACATCTTCTATTCTCACCCACACGATTCATATTATAGAAACAATATGCTCCTCTGCTGTCCACATCTAATGTCCTCTTTAATGTCAGCTGATATTCAACCCTTGGTCTGACCATTGAGCAACCAAGGCTACTTTTGACTTTTCCTCCACTGGGGGGTGTGGGAGCTACATGAAAGTTCATTTGAGCGCTTCTTAGGCTTCCACGCTTCCAAAGCCTATTGAACGACAAACTGGACAAATATTTAGAGATTAACACTACAAAGAATGTACGCTTCCCCACTACGAGGGAGGCACACAAAGCAGTAATCCGAGGGGAGGTCATTAAATTTGCATCAACCTGTAAAAAACAATGGATGGAGCAGATTGATTCACTCTTGTCATGCATCCTCACACTTGATACACAACATAAACATACTCACTCCACACAGATACTAACGCAGTTTACTAAAATGCGTGGGTAACTTAGCCACCTCATAGTCGAAAATACAGAAAAGAGCCTCCATTGGCTGGGACAGAGGCTCTACGAAAAAGGCAACAAAGCAGATTCCCTTCTAGCAAACAGCCTTAAGGCCAAACAGGCCTCTCAAACAATTAATGCCATCCAGGACTCAAGGGGTATACTGTCCTACTCAGGTAATTAAGAAAACCTTTCGTTACTTCTACTAGGCTCTTTATGATCTACCAGCCAAGGGGGCTACTGACACACACATTTCTCACACTACCAACTATCTGCAATCATGCCATCTACCGACACTCTGACTCAAGTCTGACTAAAGCAGAGGGGTTGTCTGAGGACATAACTGAAGAAGAGATTAAACTTGTTCTTTGCTCACAGAAACCATCTAAAGCACTAGGCCCAGATGGCCTATTATAAAACATTTGACCCCAAACTGCTCCTAAACTCACTCTTTTATTCAAAGTGATACTACATGGCAACACTTTTCACCCTGACTCTACCTCATCCACAGTTATAGTCCTACCTAAACCGGACAAGGACCACACGATTTGCGCAAACTACCGTACTATTTCCCATCTCAACACATATATCAAACTCTTCGCCAAAATCTTAGCCAACAGATTGAATGTAGTCCTGGCTGAACTAATAGATCCTGATCAGGTGGGATTTATTCCTAACAGGCAGGCACCAGACAACACTCGTAGAGTAATGGCCTTGGACGCGGAGAAAGACCTTCATGTTCTCCACGTTGGAGGCATTTGATCTATGAGGTCATTTTCTGCAAGCCATTACAGTCCTATACACTAACCCCACCTCGCGGGTCTTGACCAACGGCCAGGAATCCAGTCATATCCAAATACATAACGGCAAAAGACAAGGATGTCCGCTATCCCCACTCTTGTTCGTCTTATGCATTGAACCCCTGGTAGCCAAAAAAACTCCTTAACCCAGATATAACAGGCATCTCCTTGGGATCTGACCATAGCAAAATTTCCTTCTTCACAGACGATGTCTTATTAACACTGACAAACCCGGTGGTTTCTCTCTTGAACCTAATGTTAGAACTATCACTATCCGGCTATGAAATTAATGAATCCAAATCTGAAGCTCTATCACTTCATATCCCACGCACCACCTGAGAAGCTCTCCAAACATCCTACACTTTTCAGTGGTGCCCTCGCTCAATCAGACATTTGGGGGTAAACATCACCAGACATATTTCAGGACTATATAGATCGAACTACCTTCCCTTATCCAAATAACAAATATCCAACAAAACTTATCCAAATGGGAACCCATGTACATTTCCTGGGTAAGCAGAAATTATGTTATCAAAATGAACATTCTCCCCTGCCTACTTTATTTATTCCAGACACTTCCAGTACCAATACCCCTTAAGACACTTATAACACTTCAATCGACACGCAGTCGCTTTATATGGGGGAAAGAAACCCAGACTAAGCAATACTCTACTGTCCAAGCTCAAAGAGGAAGGAGGCCTGGATCTCACGTTACTACACGAATATCACTTGACTACTCAACTTAGCAATATTATCTCGTGGCACCTCAACCCCGGTCTCAAAAATGGGTGGACATTGAAAACGCACTGACCCCAGATGCACCTGTGCATCACCTGCCATGGCTTCCCAAAACCTGTAGACCAGCCTCAGCATACACTTGTCCTTCTATATCCTTCACATTAACCACATGGTACCTGGCCAACAAAAGCCATAACTTGGCCCCTATCCATCTCCCCTGACGCCTATTTGGACTTACCCAATGTTCCCACCAGGTAAGTTGGTGGAGAACGCATAAGATTGAACGCTTCCTACACATTGTGGGGGAAACAGCCCCTGCTTCATACAAAGAAATTCGGAACAACTGCCACCCACCCCCTTCGACACATTTACAATACATACAAGCTTGATCTACTTGACTTCGCATATTCTCTTCATTTGAACAAAATTGTATATACTCTGCAGGATGCAGAGGTAATATTTCAATTATGTACGTCATGCTTACAGCCCCACCCGACCAAACACTTGAGCCTCACAAAGAGGTGTGGCAGCGTGACCTGGGGGTTTCATTTGACAGCGGGTAGTGGCCCATCATTCACACAAGAACAGCTAAGGTTTCCATCAATGTGGGTATACAGGAAAACAAAATATATTCACGTTGGTACCTGGTCCCAGAAAAGCTTCACCGTATGTATCCATCAGTATTAGACCGATGTTGGCG
The DNA here is from genome assembly GCF_038048845.1 of Mixophyes fleayi. Classification (NCBI taxonomy): domain Eukaryota; kingdom Metazoa; phylum Chordata; class Amphibia; order Anura; family Limnodynastidae; genus Mixophyes; species Mixophyes fleayi. The sequence continues at coordinate 300,441,204 of NC_134405.1, read as the reverse complement.
CCTTTGCGGTGCCAATGGCACTTTCCTGCCCATTTGGTGGGAATGCCATATCATTTAAACCTTTTGGGATCCTACCCTGGGAATAGCACGCAAGGTAACTGGCATTAGAGACCCCAAGGTACCTACCAACCCATCCCTGATACAAGTAAGGCCGACAACCGTCTAATTGCATATATATGTCAGGCATCTAAATTACTTATTGCGAGAGCATAGAAGCAACTCACTTCACCTTCCAAGACAGAACTGCTTAATCGTATTTGATTTATCTCCTCTATGGAACATATTACCGCTGTCTTGAACAACACTGTACCCAAATTTCGGAAAGTCTGGACACCATGGTTCAACTCATATCAGTCACCTGTACCTGGAATTACCTGAATGAAAAACTTACCCTTCACCCTCCACCCCATCACCCTATCCCTGGGTTACCCACCTCACCCCCCCCCCCCCACTCCCCCAACACTTACTCCCCTTCCTATGTACCCTCCCCAAAAATAAACAAGAAACCACCGCTCCACCCTGTTTTTTTCTAATTATTGCTTAACTGTCCACTCTCCTTCTCCTTTTTTTTCTGGTTTACAACACACCTGAAGCAATTTATTCCTTTCTATATTGTTATACCAGAAATCTGTATCAATAGCAACTTGATTTTGAACCGTCTGTAATCTTGTGAAAAGTTTTTGCGGTTTTAAAATAAAAATTAAAAAAAAATCTGAGGTTTGTGTATTTGTGTATATAACTATTTGGCCTCACTAAGAGTTAACTAAGTAAGGAGGTGGTGATACCTATGCAAGAGTCATAGTGGGGGCAGGTTCAAGGGGGCAGACTATATAATGACAAGGAGAAGTCAATTAATTCTCTTGGGATTCAGACAAGCATCCCCACCGCCCGTTCCCTACTGCTGGATTTGGTGTTATCATTGCCCAGGTTATGGTTCTGTGTGCTTGGAGATGCACGGGTTCTGGTAACTGGTACGGATGTGCTGGTCTAGCCCTGGAGGCATGATGGGCCACTTGGTGCGCGGGCTGCGGTAATGTACGGGTTTGCTGGTCTTGCCCCGGAGGTAATAATGAGCCACATGATGGTATGGTACGGCTGTGCTGGTCTAGCCCCGGAGGTAATGGGCCACTTTGTGTGCAGGCCGTGGTATGGTATGAGTGTGCTGGTCTAGCCCTGGAGATAGAACGGGCCACATAGTGCACAGGCCAGGTATGGTACAAGTGTGCTGGTCTAGTCCCAGAGATAATGGACCAGGTGGTGCGCAGGCCGTGGTATGGTAGGGGTGTGCTGGTCTAGCCCCAGAGGTAATGGGCTGCTTGGTGCGCAGGCCGAGGTATGGTTCGGGTGTGCTGATCGAGCCTCGGAGGTATCTTGGTGTGTGGGCTCATGGTATGATACGGGTGTGCTGGTCTAGCCCCGGAGGTATGTGAAACTAACTAGGGCATGGGATCAATGCCGGAACTGGAGTCTCTAGCAACTTTTGGAGTGGCAGAAGAACACTGTACAGGTGATAAACAAGGTTGGTAAAGCACTCATTGATGGTAGTGAGGGATTTGAAACCCATCCACTTCAAAGAGTCAGCTTTAGTTCGGTGCAAGTACAGCCACTTTGGGGTGGCTTACATTGCATTACAATTAGCTCAGAAGAGTTCGGGTTCCAGAACGCCTGGGGATTATTGTCCCAGTATAAGGATACACTACAACGGTGCGCTTAGGTGAAATGGCAGATAATACGGATGTACCGAGAATGGATGACTCATGATGGGACATCTAGATTACTATTGATCAGTAGCCAAGGCTGAGTACAGTGCAAGGTTAATTTAATAAACAGAGTTAATTGCCAACAAGTCGGTGTGGTGTCTCTTATTATATAGCATAAGTGTTAAGGATAAGGGAAAGGTTCATGGTTATGTTATCAACCGCAAAGCATTTTAGTACAATGTGAGATCTATTTGTGTAATGTATTGTTACCCTTTATTTCCCCCAAATCTTGTTTAAGTAACAACTATGTAGTAGACATATTTTTATGTAAAACTATCTACAGAATGATTCAGACAATGATTACATACTCACTACACTAAACACTGCCACAGTCACAGGGCCATTGCACTTAAAGAGGGGTTCAGCGGCAGTAACGTACAAGTGCATTAAATTGACGGAGTGCAGACACAAGCTAAGATGCATCTTATTTTGCGTTACACTGATCTTGCAAAATCTGGGATTCTCTTAGCGTTGCCTTTGATAATATATTTGTTTACAGATACCACACTACATACACATATTTGTTTATATATCCAAAAATAATCTTAAAAAATGTTGGCTAAGAGCCCTAGCCTGCTCAGCATGGGGCTAAGTAAAAGGATTTTGGGTTCAGTTTGTGCGATTGGCCCATAACCGCTCAGACTGTGGTAATTATTCATCTACATTTTTCCACAAGTGCAATAGATTTCTGATTGATCCCGAACAGATGTTCAACGGGTACACTGGTCACTTTGGACCCACAAAAGCAGCAATTAGTGAACAGTTCTGTCTATAACTCTAAATTTGCCGTCCAAATCACTGCATTTATAGGCAGATTTAGAGTTTGATGTTTCCATCTGTGCATCTTTCTTTCTGGAAGCTGTCATTATTGCATTACTTTTTACAGTAAAAAACATAAACATTTTCTAATAAAGCAACAGAGACACTAACATATAAAAAACTGGGTGCAAAGGAAAACAGTACCCTGCAAGCAGGAATGATTTTTAGGGAGGTCATGCAGGTTGGACATCCTGGCATCAGTTTACAAGAATGCTAAAAAGAACTCTGAAAGACCCATTTTTACAGGTTATTATTAAACATTCTCAGCTTAGCTTCAGAAATTAAAATTCACCTTTGCTGGAAATAGCATAGACACCTTGTATATTCTATGTTCTGGCAAGAAAAGATGTTCCGTACATTTTGTGACTGAGAGTGCAGCTTCATTGAAAGAGTGAGCAGACATTAGTGATCTGTACCAAGTGCCCTTGATATAAGTAATTCATTATATTAACATATTCATTATATTAACTATGCTTAGAATGTGTAAAACACACGAACAATTGCAATATAAAGAAACATCTAATATGCAGAAAGTCCAAGCCCTTCTGGATTTAAAAACAATTACTTCTAATTTTTAATGACTGTACACAGATCAGTGATTACCATAATATATTTTCCTTTGATGTATCATTCTAATCATTTTCGTTTTGGTAAAGATAATATATACCAGGTCTAAACACGAGGTGGCAGCATAACACCTTGGGAAAAAAAATCCTATCCATTAACTTAAATTTACATTTGCACTAGCAAAGCAAATTCCAGAATACTAAACAGATACAGGGTGGACTGCATATCCAATACTATGCTTAAATGACAAATCAGGAGGTTACTTAAAAAGAATAACAAAGAACATAAATTAGAAGACAAAACATTAAATAGGGTGTTTCAGATAAGAGGGAAGAATCAGTATTTTGTTGCCTCCTCCAAAAATATGTTGTATATACAGTAGTTTTACAATGGTTAAAGTAATTTACCTTGAAGAATATGTGACTGCAATTACTGGAAAGTTTATATTTACCACGAGAAGGCTTAAATTACACTACTTTTTCTGTAACTAAATGTAAAATGAATTAATACAAAATGATATTTTAATGATCATTTAGCTTCTAAAAGGAAACTGTTTATGCATTATTCATTATATATATGAGATGCTCACTGACCCCCGTGTTTTGGTTTTGGTTTTGGATCTGGATTAGCTTCGGGTTTTGGTTTTGGTTTTGCCAAAACCGCCCTTGCGTGTTTTGGTTTTGGTTAGCTATTTTTTATTAAATTTCATTTTTTGGGGTAAAATCACATAATTTCATTATTATTTTGTACCTACATTATTATTAACCTCACTAACACTAAATTCCAGTTATTTCCATTAAATTTTTAGCATCTCACAGGTCACAATATGCTTTTCATACACTTTCAGCCAAATACTGCAGCGATCTGGCTGGATGGTAAGTGACGGAGCAATGACTCAAACACACGGCAGTTCCTACCACATCTAGGACACATTGGCACACACCAGTGGCAGAAAAGAAAAGTGAGGCAAGATGAAATTGTTCTTGGATATTGAAACCAGTTATGGTTCATTGGATCGCTCCACCTGTTTCTTGGATAAGTGAGGTAATTCTACAGCTAATACATGGCAACGATCGCTCCACCTGTTTCTTGGATAAGTGAGGTAATTCTACAGCTAATACATGGCAACGATCGCACCACCTGTTTCTTGGATAAGTGAGGTAATTCTACAGCTAATACATGGCAACGATCGCACCACCTGTTTCTTGGATAAGTGAGGTAATTCTACAGCTAATACATGGCAACAATCGCTGACCCCCCCGGGATGCGTGCTTTTATCAGACACACACAATCCAGGGTGCCAGACAATGCACTAAAAAAAGCCATTGAAATTCATAGCAAAAAGCCAGTTCATCAGTGAGCTTCGAATCAGCCCCAATTCCCACAAAATTATAATCTAGTTAGGTACCTTTCATGTAAAGTGCTGATTACAAACACAACAAAACACGTGTGGCAGAATGTGGCCTCTAAGAGGCTGACTACTAGACACAAAGACATTGCATGGATGGCTATCCAGGGATGTCTGCCTCTCAGGACATTCATGCACTCCCGGAACCTGTGCCGATATGTTCAATGTCGCTTCTGCATCACCAGAAGGTAAACAGCACAGTGTATTTTTTGGGACTGCCCCACTGCAAAGGCCCTTTTGGACGCCTTGGAACATGAACATAAGGACAGTGTGGCCAGAACTTGCCTTTCATAGCATTCAGTATTTTTTAATTATTTCCTGCGACCCACATCATTGGGGCAATCCAGGAGGCCTGGAGCCTAATAAACTGCTTTAATTACGCTATTTGGCTTGCTAGGAATCGCCTCATCTTGAAAAGGGAGAAGATGACCATCCAGGACTGTCACAGGCTGATCCACAGCCTACTAAGAGACTATAACACCATTGACAGTCCTGAGGAAGAGGAAGATGATTAATTTTCTGTCTCCCTCTTCTCCCCCTATGTGTCTGTTAATTCACTGTAACACTGTTGAATTTGCCTGAAAATTCTACATACAAACCTGCTTGTCTTCCTCTTCATCACTGACTGTTAGCAATGGAGCACTCGTCTTTGGAGGTATATTAGACCCTACAGTTGGTAGTGCAAATTCAGAAAAAAGGCCTGCAAAGACTTGTAGATTAATAAAAATGACCAAAGCAGCTCTTCTATAAAGGTGTATATATTAGACCCTACACTTATTAGTGCAAATTCAGAAAAATACAGTTTAATCCTCCCTAAACAAGCTAACAATGAGTAATGGCAGAAACACACATCAGTGTCAGGAAAGATTAATAGGGCAAGATGGAATTGTCCTTGGATATATGTTGGAGCTTACAAAGGACATGCACACTTTAACAAACCAAGCACTTCAAGCACTTCAGCGACAAGGGCTGCCACTTTTGTGGCTGAAGTCCATGGTTTGTTTGGGCTCCCACCAGCTATCAATGCCCTAAAGGCATGTTAGACCAACACTGCTGTGAAATAAATTCTACACTGTCAAGATGTTGTCATCATCATCTTCAGCATCATCCTCACCCTCATTCATATGTACATCATCATCACAGACTATTAATTCATCTCTGCTGGAATCCGCCATTAGAGAAGTGTCAGTTCTTGGATGTATTTGCCGGTAAAGGCCTTCCTCGTGGAAGATGTAGTTCATTTTGATGAACATCATCTTTTCCACATTTTTAGGAAGTAACCTCCTACGTTGATCACTGACAAGGTTCCCGGCTGTGCTGAAAACTCTTTCTGAGTATACACTGGAGGGTAGGCAGCTTAGGTATTGCAAAGCAAGTTTGTACATGGGTTTCCAAATGGCTTGTTTTTCCGCCCAGTATGGAAAGGAACTGTCTGACACTTTGATTTCAATTAACTCTTGAAAATAATCCTCCACCATCCTTTGCAGAAAATACAGCTTTTTTAGAAGGGGGTATATGACACCCCAAACACTTTGTAGTGCAAATTCAGAAAAATACTGTGCTATACTGCTCTAGTTCTATTTCTGCTCTATTTCTGCTCTATACTGTGACCTAACCCTTCTCTGTCCCTCTCTCAAATGGCGCTAGATCGCCGTGAAGGTGGGTACTTATTGATTCTAAAACTCACGAGAACCAAGTTCCGAGATCTGACGATGTCACAATGACGTTTTGCCTCGTTTTGGAATCTGAATAGGTGCGAGAGTACCAAGCCGACTCGGCTCTGTACTCGGATTCCCGAAGTTCGGTGGGTTCGGTTTCAAGGAAACCAAGCTTTTTTCAGAATTTGCACTACAAACTGTAGGGTCTAATATATATATATATACACACACACACACACACACACACACTATATGGACAAAAGTATTTGGACACTTGACCATTACACCAACAGGGACTGTAATGACATTACGTTCAAATACATATACTTTAAAATGGAGTTGGTCCCACTTTTGAAGCAATAACAGCTTCCACTCTTCTTGGAATGTTTTCCACAAGATGTTGGAGTGTTTCTGTGGGAATTTGTGCCCATTCATTCTGTAGAGCATTTATGAGGTCAGCCACTGATGTTGGACAAGAAGGCCTGGCTCGCAATCTCTGTTCCAGTTCATCCCAAAGGTGTTCAATTGGGTTGAAGTCAGGGCTCTGTGCGGGCCAGTCAAGTTCTTCCACGCCAAACTCATCAAACCATGTTTTTGTAGTCCTTGCTTTGTGCACTGGGGCACAGTCATGTTGGAAAAGAAAAGGGCCTTCCCCAAACTGTTGCCAAAAAGTTGGAAGCTTAACATTGTCCAAACTGACTGGGTATGCTGAAGCATTCAGATTGAACTTCACTGGAGATAAGGGGCATAGCCCAAACCCTGAAAAATAGCCCCATACCATTATCCTTCCAACACCAAACTTCACAGTTGGCATAATGCAGTCAGGCAGGTAACATTCTCCCAGACTCGCCCATCTGACTGCCAAACAGAGAAGCGTGATTCGTCACTCCACAGAACACGTTTCCACTGCCCCACATCCAGTGTCGATGTGCTTTACACCACTCAATCCAAGGGTTGGCATTGGTCTTGGTGATGTGAGGCTTGCATTCAGTGGCTCGGCCATAGAAACCCATTCCATTAAGCTCCCCTTGCACAGTTTTTGTGATTACATTAATGCCATTGGAAGTTCGAAACTCTTCAGTTATGGAATCAGCAGAGCATTGGCGACTTTTACACTCCATGCACCTTAGCAGTCGTTGACCCCACTCTGTGATGTGACGTAGTCTTCTGCTTCGTGGCTGTGTTGCTGTCATTCCTAAATGCTTCCACTTTCTAATAATATTACTTACAGTTGACCATGGAATGTCCAGCAGGGATGAAATTTCACGTACCATCTTATGGTAAAGGTGGCATCCTATCACAGTACCACACTTGAAGTCATTGAGTTCTTCATAACGACCCATTTTGTATCACAAATATTTGCAAATGGAGACTGTATGACTAGGTGCTTTAGTTTATACACCTCTGGCAACGGATCTGATTGAAACACCTCAATTCAATAATTAACAGGTGTGGCCAAATACTATTGTCCATATAGTATATGTTTTACTGCATTTAACATTAAATAGGAAGACAGATGTGGCTTTTATAATGTGAGCAAACTTAATTTCATATAGGTGTCTCAGTTTACTGTTTCAAAATTGAGAGTCTTAATCATGTCCATCGCTGGCATATCCAGCAGCCCCCCTGCCGGAGTTTGTTCATGCGGCCTCACTGCTCATGCGACACTCCCCATATCCCGATGCCTTTTCTGATGCCTTAAATTTTTATTGAATTTTATAATATTAAAAAATGTTGTGTTCTAGAGTATATTAAAATAAAAGAGCATTCAGAGGTGGTCCACTGTAAAATGTTCTGGTATGTGCTGCTAATTAATGTATTATAAATCTCTTCTATATCCTCATTATAATAAGAGTAAAATAATACTCTCACTCAGGTATCTGTTTATTATAGGGCAAAAATTCCTATCCAGCAAAAATTAGTGTTTTCTTGGCGATAGAACTGTGCCCTTATTTCAAGGGGGTCACCATCAGCGTTGGGTCTTGGAGGTGAAGCATGAGGAAGCCAATTTATCTAGGATCGCACTAGTACAAGTACTACATCAAACTTGTCCATATCACCATTTATAGGATAAATAAATAGTGGTAAGGATGAATCAGAGGGGCGACCCCAAACCTGTATCTTGCCTATGGCCCCATGGGTTCTTAATCTTTCTCTGTGAGCATCCCCATGTAAAACAGGGGTTTGTGGGTGCAGGCATTCAGATGTATGTCTGTGATATTATCAGGCCTCTAAGCAACTTTTTCACCAGTGTCTGAGCAACATGTTCTGCACCTAAAGTTGCCTGAACTCTACTATCTTCTTCGTATTAATTGGGCACCATCCCGGATTGCTCAACTAAGTTTGCTAGTCACTCCATATCCTCTACATTGCTATTTCAGTTTTGTACCTGTCCTACCTGGTGCCTGACTTTGAATTCTAATTTGCACCTGAGCTACCTGCCCTAACTTCAGCCTGGAAGCAACCAATCACCTAGTGAGACTAGCTATATAGGCTAAACTTGTGTGTTCTCCCACAGCCTTCACTGTGAAGATCGGCGTTCCCATTAGACTCTGTGCACTAGCAGTATCAATTGCTAGTAGCACAAGGAGTCCACATCTGAACTTATTCTTATCCTTCCCAATTTGTGTGTGTGCAATTTTTCTGGGACAAAGGGGTTTTGCTTTGGTAACATATCTTTCATCCATTAGCTAGGGAAAACCAGTCAAAGAGAAATACTTTTCCATCATTTTTCCATTGGGGAATTTTACATATTCAGAACAATCCCCCAAAATGACCCTGAAATGTTTTCTTCTGCTCCCAAGTATCTGTCCCTATAGCTCCCTAGTATACCAAATACTAGGGAGCTATAGGGACATACACAGAAATATGTTTTAACTTGTTCGTTTATTTTATTATTTTTAAATGAGTGTGAAATTGGGGTGTCATGATATTGAAACTAGGGCTCTAGCCTGCTAGATACCCCTCATGTCCAAACTTTTTTTTAACATTGTCTGTGTTGTGTTGTATTGTGTTAACCATGTATGCATGTAGTTTATGTTTATTAGATATTCTTAAATTATGCCAGGTCAGTTCATAAACATAATTACACTCATTATTAGTATATTGTAATGCAGTAAGTGTTTTGAGGTACAGGCATTTTGTAAGGATATGCATTTACAGAGAATTACTTGATAACTAGCCTGTGTCTTAAGCAGCAGGAAGAGTGTTATCTTGTTTAGCACATTCCTAAGGTGGGGGCTGCTGTGATTGAACAAACTGTGGAAGGGAGTCAATTTGCAATCCCTGCTAAAGAAGTCCTTTTTTAAAAAAATATAAGAGAGACACTGAGGCAGAGAGATGTCTATCTCCCTCTTGGATCTGGACAGTGCTTACACGAGTTTATAGCTCTGGATGGACTGGCCACAGTGTGGTGCAAGTTGGCTGCATGTGTGTTCTGAAGACTCTATGGACTTGGTCGCTTTGTGAACCCAATGAAAGTGGGATGACATCACACCTTTTCCTTACCATGTGTGTAGAGGAGTACCGAGTGTGGCTATGCTGGTGGTAGTCAGCACATTGATGCTTACTACCCTGACAAGACTTACCCCGACACCTCAACTCCGAACGTCTCCTCCCCAACGTTTCCAAATCTTTTACATTATACATCGCCGCATACTTACATTACCCCTTCATAGCAGCAATAATACCGTCGCCTTTGTCACTGACATCATTAACTGCCGCTGGCTTCTTCTTACATCGCTATTGGTTCAAGTCGCATTGCAGAACAGTCGTCATTGATACTGCATTGGGCAGGAGACGTTCGGAGTCAAGATGTCGGGGTAAGTCTTGTCGAGGTAGTCAGCATCGATATGCCGTACCCAACCCAGCTATGCAACTAGTACAAGTATTAGATGCAATTGCAATGAGGATGTATTGCAGAGCTTGAGGAAAAAAATGTTGATGAGAAACAGAAGTGTGTATAGTGTTGCATAGTGTTACTGATTTTGTGTATTGTGTGTGATATATATAATAAAAACGATGTATATTTTACCCACTATTTGCCTAGGTGATTTATTTAACCCACGTTGATAAAATCCCTCTTAGTATTGCTATCCAGTGTATGCAGTTTTCTTTCACTTTTATCCTTAGCTGTGAGCAATAATCCTCCTAATTAATGTGGAACAATGAAACTACCTTAGGTAGAAATTCTGTACTGGCTCTAGGTACCACATTATCCACATAGATATTGAAAAAAGATTACTTGAACCTGTTATGGCAACCAGTGTGGCATAAACTTGTAGAACTATAGCAGAAGAGGTCTTCACCTTTTCCGTAGACACGGTTTATGCTCACAGGTACTCGGATACCCCCAGGACTTACACTCAGTGTAGTACAAGTTTATGTTCACACAGCAGCGCACAGGAGGTAATACACGGAGTAGGAACCGGCCAGAGATCTGCGGAGTGGACAGAGCTCAGGTGGAGACGTCAGGTGGTAGCTGGGTCAGGGCCACAGGCAGAGGTTCGGAATCCAGGTGCAGGCAGAAGATCTGGGTCACAAGCAAAGGTTTAGAGTCCGTGTGCTGGCAGGAGGTCAGGGTCTCGGGCAAAGGTTCAGAGTCCGGGTACAGGCAGAAATTCAGGATCACAGGCAAAGATTCAGAGTCCAGGGATGGGCAGAGGTCATACACGGAAAGCAATCAAGCTTTAAACACCAAAACAGCACAGAAGCAGGCAGCAGTACTGGAACAGAACGCTATAGCCGACACTGAGAGTGGTGGCAGGGAGCCTGGAGCCTCCCGATTGTTGCCTAGGCAACCAGGACGAGGGAACCAGAAGTGACGCCCCGGACGTCATGGAGATGGCCGGGATGCCACTAACAGTAGACAGGGTCGCGACAGTGCCCACGGCCGCTGACAGCCCCACAGTCTCTGCAATTCTCCAACTCTGCGAATAGACTGTAACAGATTCTGGATACTATATTACTAATCTTGATTAGCACTGGCTTACCTGAGGTGCGGAGTCTAACGATCTCCCCGGTGTTCACCAAGTACCGCCGCAAGGCGGGGTGGGCTTCGCTGCCAGGAGTCGCAGGTCACGGTCCCCAGGTTCGCCTCAAGATGTAGTACAGCGGAGTGAAGCGGTGGTAGCGGAGTCAAACAAGCCGGTTCGGTACACAAGAATGGAGTCAGGCAGAATCAGAAGGCAACTCGGAGTCAACAAGCCAGGTTCGGTACACGGGTCACAAGAATAGGAGAATGGTCAGCAAGCCGGGTCGGTACACAGGGAAAGGAGAGCCAGGGAAGTCAAACAGGCAGAGATCAGCACACAGGAAGACACTGGAAACTGGAAGACACTGCAATCCACGAAGAGCAGGAGCCAGGAACAGGTAAGTGTTGCTCTGACACTCAGCGAGTGTCAGAGTGAGGTTTTTATACTGAAGGGGATTCAAAATCCCCGCCTCTAGGGTTGTGGTCATGTGACCGCCTCCGGGTGCGGTCACATGGTCCTGAATGCGGAAGTGCGGCTGGACGGAGCGGCTCAGGTAAGTCCGTGACAGTACCCCCTGCCATAAAGGTGGACTCCGAACACCTAATAGGGTTTCAAAGGAAATTTTTTATGGAAGGATTTAAGTAGACGGGGAGCATGTAGATCAATGGCTCTTACCCATGAGCGCTCCTCAGGGCCGTAACCCTTGCAATCTACCAAGAACTGTATGGCACCTTGAACTTTACGAGAATCTAGGATAGTTTTAATCTCGTATTCGACTTGATCCAGATCCACAGCAGGAGGAGGAGTTCTGGATGAGGTGGAGAATCTGTTGGTTACCATCGGTTTAAACAAGGAGACATGGAAGACATTGGGTATACGTAAAGAGGGAGGCAGACTCAATCTAAAGGCTACGGGATTAATAATCTCAGATATAGCGAATGGGCCAATAAACTTGGGAGCAAATTTTTTACTGGGAACCTTTAAACGAATGTTCTGGGTGGATAGCCAACTGCAAAACTTGGAGTCATTCTTCTCCTTTTATCGTAGAATTTTTTGGAACGGGTAGTTGCTTTCTTTAAATTTGTCTTGGTTTGTTCCCAAATATCAGAGAAGTTACGAAACAGAGAGTCCACTGCTGGAACTTCAGAAGATGAGACTTGAGAGAAGGTGGGTAGTCTAGGATGGCAGCCATACAGAACAAAAAAGGGGGAGTTAGAGATGGCCTCATGGAAATGGTTGTTATGGGCGAACTCGGCCCAAGGGAGAAGGTCCACCCAGTTGTCTTGGTTACTAGAGATAAATATTCTTAGAAACTTCTCTAATTCTTGGTTGGTTCTCTCAGTAGCCCCATTGGACTGGGGATGATATGCAGAAGAAAAGTCAAGCTTAATCCCGGATTTATTTCAAAAAGACCGCCAAAATTTTGATATAAATTATGATCCCCTATCGGAGACAATATGTTGAGGACAGCCGTGGAGGCGAAATATTTCTTTAATAAAAATATCGGCTAAGGAGGAGGAAGAAGGAAGGCCTTTGAGAGCAATAAAGTGAGCTGTTTTAGAGAAGCGATCCGTGACCACAAGCACTACAGTACAGGATTTGGAAGGAGGAAGGTCCGTGATAAAATCCATGGAGATCTGTGACCATGGGTAATCAGGAATGGGTAATGGGAGCAAGCATCCATAAGGCTTCTTCCTAGAGGTCTTGTGTTGAGCACATTTGGAACAAGCAGCAACAAATCTCTTCACATCCTCCAGCAAGGAAGGCCACCAGTAGCTTCGGGACAATAAGTCCCAGGTCTTGCGAATGCCGGCATGCCCAGAGAAGAGTGAGTGCTGAGCCCAGTGAAGGAGCCGTGTGCGTAGATGTGGCAAGATGAATGTTTTGCCCGGAGGACAACCCTTTTTCAGGTGTGTAGCTGCCAATAATTGACATGGATTTACAATGAATTTATTATCTTCCGAGGATTCCATGTCAGCTGGATCAAAAGAGCGAGATAAGGCGTCTGCCTTCGTATTCTTAGATCCCGAGTGAAAAGTGATGTTGAAATCAAAGCATGAGAAGAATAAGGACCACCTTGCTTGTCGAGGGTTTAGACATCGAGCAGTGCGTAAGTAAAGCAAATTCTTATGGTCGGTATATATGGTGATAGGAAATTGCGCTCCTTCTAGTAAATGTCTCCATTCGGAGAGAGCCAACTTGATGGCCAGGAGCTCTTTGTCGCCAATCCCATAATTCCTCTCAGCAGGTAAAAAGCGACGGGAAAAGAATCCGCAGGGATGAAGTTTTCCAGAAGGACCTCGCTGTGATAGTACGGCTCCTGTGCCAACAGAAAAAGCATCTACCTCCAGGACAAAAGGACGAGAACAATCTGGCTGTTGAAGAATGGGTGCAGATGAAAAAAGAGACTTTAATAATATAAAGGCTTGGATAGCCTCAGTGGACCAAATACCAGCATCAGCAGATTTGCGGGTTAATGATGTGATGGGAGCCACGAGAGAAGAGTACCCCTTGATAAATTGACGATAATAGTTGGAGAATCCTAGGAAGCGTTGAGTGGCCTTAAGGCCCGAAGGTTGGGGCCAGTCAAGTATGGCTTTCAATTTTGTGGGATCCATCTGTAGACCGGTGCCCGAAATAATATATCCCAGGAAGGGAATTTGTTTCTGCTCGAAGGTGCATTTCTCCATTTTGCAAAATAGCTGATTTTTCGGATACGAGAGAGGACCTCCAATACATGAGTACGATGAGATGCTAGATCTTGAGAAAAGATGAGAATGTCATCCAAGTAGATGACTACGGATTGGTACAAGAGGTCTTGAAACAGCTCATTCATAAAGCTCTGAAATATGGCTGGGGCATTGCATAGCCCGAAAGGCATGAGCAGATATTCAAAGTGGCCGTCTTGGGTGTTGAACGCCGTCTTCCATTCATCCCCCTCCTTAATGCGTATAAGGTTATACGCTCCTCTGAGATCAAATTTAGAAAAGATGGTGGCACCCTTAATCCGGTCAAATAATTCAGAAATCAGTGGCAGTGGATACCGATTTTTAACGGTAATGGCATTCAGGCCTCTGTAATCAATGCAAGGGCGGAGGCCCCCATCTTTCTTTTTTACGAAGAAGAAGCCAGCCCCAGCTGGGGAGGCAGACTTGCGGATGAAGCCACTGTTTAGATTTTCTTGGATATACTCCTCCATAGCCTTAGATCCGGGAGGGAAAGGGGGTAAACACGGCCCCTGGGAATGGGTTTACCAGGTATCAGATCAATGCCACAGTCCCAGATTCTGTGAGGAGGAAGTCTAGTGGCCTCTTGTTGACAAAAAACATCAGAGAAAGTTTGGTATGGTTCAGGTAGGAGAGTCACAGGAGATTCTTGGGAACGTCTAGGACTATTCGGAGGAACCACTCTCTGTAGGCAGCGAGAGAAGCAGGACTGTCCCCAGGACAATATGTGACCAGATTTCCAGTCCAAGGTGGGATAGTGGACACGAAGCCATGGAAGTCCTAGGATGACTGGGTTGGTAGACCTCTGTATTACTAGAAAAGAAATCTTCTCTCGATGAAGTGCTCCTATCTGAAGCAGAAGGGGAATAGTGCGTACCAGAATGGACCCCTCAGGAATTCTTCCCCCATCAATGGCCATCAGAGAGATGGGTTGTTCCAACGCTTGTGTGGGAATAGCGAATTGTTTAACTACAGTGGCAGAAATGAAATTTCCTGCGGCTCCGGAATCTAGAAGAGCCGACTGCGGGAAGGTCTTTTGTCCTAACTGGAGGGAAATGGGAATAGACAGGCAATCATTACTATTGGGAACTGACTGACACTGAGAAAAGAGGCCCAACGATACAGCTCCAGAACTCGTTAGGCCCTGTCGTTTCCCGAGCGTTTGGGACAAGAACTCAGAAGATGGCCGCTCTCTCCACAATATAAACACAACTTGTTCCGAAATCTCCTCTCCCTTTCTTCGGCTGATAGGCGGGTCCTCCCAAGTTGCATGGGCTCTTCAGGAGGGAGAACAGGGGTTTGGAAGTTGGGGGCCAAGCGAATCATACTACGCCGCGACTGTTCCTTCTCGGAATTACGTTCCTTGAAACGCAAATCAACTTTGACACAGAGGGAGATAATGTCATCCAAAGACGTAGGGAGTTCCTGGGATACCAACTCGTCTTTGATTCGGTTTGAAAGGCTCTACCAGAATGTAGCTACTAGGGCCTCATCATTCCAGCGAAGTTCAGAGGCCATAGTTCTGAAGTGGACCGCATACTGCCCCACAGACTGGTTTCCCTGGCGGAGACGTAGTAAGCCGGAAGCGGCATTGGACACCCTTCCTGGCTCATCAAATATTTTCTTGAAGGTGGACAAGAAGAGGTTGAAGTTATGTAGAATGGGGTCATCCCTCTCCCATAAGGGGGAAGCCCATGCTAAGGCTTGACCGGACAATAACGAAATCACATAGGCCACTTTCGTTTTTTCGAAAGGGAAGTTCCCAGGTAGAAGCTCGAATTGTATGGAGCATTGATTTAGGAATCCTCTGCAATATTTAGGGTCTCCATCGAACTTGGGTGGGTAAGGTAACCGTAACTGCAAGGAAGAAGCTGCTGCTGCGGCCTGAGGTACAGGAGCCACTGCCGGCCCAGGTGATCCACCAGCCACAAGGGTGTTCTGGACAACATCCAACCGAGTGGATAGACTATTGAGGAATTTTAAAAGTTGCTCTTGGTTAGCTTCTTGCTTATCCATCCTTCCTACTAAATGCTCCAACAGATCTTTAGCTGTGGTATCCATGGTCAGAGCAAACTGTAACAGATTCTGGATACTATATTACTAATCTTGATTAGCACTGGCTTACCTGAGGTGCGGAGTCTAACGATCTCTCTGGTGTTCACCAAGAACCACCGAAGGCGGGGTGGGCTTCGCTGCCAGGAGTCGCAGGTCGCGGTCCCCAGGTTCGCCTCAAGATGTAGTACAGCGGAGTGAAGCGGTGGTAGCGGAGTCAAACAAGCCGGTTCGGTACACAAGAATGGAGTCAGGCAGAATCAGAAGGCAACTCGGAGTCAACAAGCCAGGTTCGGTACACGGGTCACAAGAATAGGAGAATGGTCAGCAAGCCGGGTCGGTACACAGGGAAAGGAGAGCCAGGGAAGTCAAACAGGCAGAGATCAGCACACAGGAAGACACTGGAAACTGGAAGACACTGCAATCCACGAAGAGCAGGAGCCAGGAACAGGTAAGTGTTGCTCTGACACTCAGCGAGTGTCAGAGTGAGGTTTTTATACTGAAGGGGATTCAAAATCCCCGCCTCTAGGGTTGTGGTCATGTGACCGCCTCCGGGTGCGGTCACATGGTCCTGAATGCGGAAGTGCGGCTGGACGGAGCGGCGGGGATCAGGTAAGTCCGTGACATAGACATAGTAGTTACAAGGAAAATCACATTCAATAACATTTATCTCTATAAAACTTCTGATGGTTCAAAACAGTAAAACATCAGAGTGTTTAGAACTAAATAAAGGTTCCATGGAGCCTCAAATGATCTGATGGAGCGACAAATCCTCTTCAATGCTAGGAAAAAAATGAAGAATTAATTCTTGTGGCTAACTGGTATCAAGTGGCTATCTTGCTATCTAAGAGCACACTCAAAGCAGAAACTGATACCTTGAGTATTCATAAAGCAAGTCATTTGCTGAAACCATCCTGGAGGAAGTCAAGGATCTGTGGAATGGTTGCCACTGCTGGATTGAATTTAGAGTTACACCATGTGACATATTTTATAGGATTTGGAAGAAATGTATCAGAGGAATTCTTCTTCCTTATCTGTAACAGTGTGTTGATTACTATTCCAATCTCAATCTTCAATCTCCATGCCAACGCTGCATTTGGGTGAAGAACTGGGCCTTGGTGCAGTAGATCTGAGGTAGAGGCCAAGGCTGTTCCTTGAGCTTTTGTCATACTGTAGGGAATCACAGACGGCTAAAATCTAATCATTTATATAATTTCTGAGTTTTTTAAGGGACCTTTTTAGCATGCCAGTGATGAGTAGAAATGAAGGGAAGACATACCCCATTTTTAATGTCCTTAGAACCATTACAGCATCTACTCTTTATGACACTTGAGATCTGTTCCAAGAAGAGGAAGCCTGCATCTTTTTATCAACAGCTCAAAAGTTTCCTGATGAAGGGACCATTCTCCTGAGTGAATCTGCTCTTCTCTGAGGCAATTTGTATATACATTCGGTTTGCCCAGTACATGCTGAAAGTGACTTAAGGTTTCTCTCTTCCCTCGGCATGATACTTGCTACTTCCAACATCAAGAATTTATGAAGACTACTATTGTTCTGTTGTCTGAGAATATTCTGAGACACTTCCCTTGGTGAAGATGAAAGTTTTGAATTGTTTTCCATATGGCTCTCATTTCTGAAACATTCATGTGAAAACTTTTTCCATTTGGTAACCATGTGCCTTGCACCATTTGTCCCTGAAGTTAGGCTTCCCAGACTGTAATACTGGCATTTGTTTTGAGTATCATCCATTAATTTTGGGCTCAGCCACCACCTGTGAGACTTCCTGGTGGCTTTTGACAGGGTATGGCACAATGGCATAATTTAGAGAAGTATGTTGTGATACCACTTTCTTCCCACTGGAAATTTTGCATGTGCCATCTTGCTCACAGGATGATCCCTATAGAGAAAACAGTTAAAGGTTTTTCTTATTGATACCTGACAATGTGTCTGGAGTTAATGCGCCAGGGACTGTATATATATTACATCTCATTTGCCATAAATATAGTTTATTCTGTATGGTGTCTATCTGGAACCCAGGAACTTTTTTTGTTGTGATGGATTGAATTACTTTTTGCCTTAATCACAATCCAGCCATGTTATTGCAGAAACTCTATCAAGTGAGTAGATTTGCACTTAATGTGTTCTGAACTCCCCACTACAAGTATGTTAAGCAGAGAAGACCTTATCTTGATTCCTTGATCCCTCAAATCTGCTATCAGAGTGACTAGCACTTTGGTAATGTTCTTGGAGATGTCACAAGCCAGAAGCCAGGCAGGTGAACTGAAAGTGTTGGTATAGAATCCAGAACCTGAGAAATTTCATGTGATGAACTGCAGCAGGGATAAGAAAATATGCATCATGAAGGTCTATGGATGTGTGAAAATCCTCATTACCATTGCCCGTGAGCATAGAATGCCCTCAATGAAATATTGGACAAAATGTCTGAGGATCAGGCCCTAGAAGCCCATATTACTGTAATCCCAAAGGAGGGGCACAACCCTTCCATAAGCTCTAGGTATTGCCTTGCTCATTTTGTATGTAAAGTTTTTTGACAAACTCATAACGAATAGTTTTAAGCTTTCCATCTAAAGTTTGATCCACAATGACCAAGTAGGTAGGAGGCAAGAGACAATATTATTATTATTATTATTATCATTTATTTGTTAGGCGCCACAGGGTATCCGCAGCGCCGCACACAGTACTAACAGTAGACTATACAGGGTGAAACCATACAGAACAATGAACAAAAAGTACCAATACTTCAGAAACTCCGGCTAGTCATATGCAGTAAAGACGGAGCGGAAGAACAGGTATGGAGACAGGAGGGGAGGGGGCCCTGCTCATACGAGCTTACATCCTAAGGGAGGGTAGACAGACCAGGCACAAGAGGAGCCAGTTGAGGGAAGAGGAGAGAAGGAAAGACGAACTAAAAGGAGGAGATGGGGGTTAAGTAGATGGTTGGTAGGCTTTGAGGAAGAGGTGAGTTTTGAGTGCACATTTGAAGGAGCACAGAGTAGGAGAGAGACAGATGGAACGAGGGAGGTCATTCCAGAGAAGGGGGGCTGCACGTGAAAAGTCTTGGATTCTGGAGTGGGAAGAGGTGATAAGAGTGGAGGAGAGGCAGCGGTCGTTGGCCGAGTGCAGGTAGCGGGCAGGAGTGTGAATGGAGAGGAGGTTAGAGATATAAGGGGCAGTAGAGTTAGGAGAGAGCCTTGTAAGTGGTGGTGAGGAGTTTGAAAAGGATTCTGTAGGGGAAGGGGAGCGAGTGTAAGGCAAGGCAGAGGAGGAGCGGCATGAGAGGAAGATGAGTCTTGCGGCTGCATTGAGTATAGAGCGGAGGGGGAAGAGACGGGAGTGGGGGAGGCCAGTGAGAAGGAGGTTACAATAATCGAGGTGGGAGATGATGAGTGCATGGATGACAGTTTTGGTGGCATCCTGAGAGAGAAAAGGATGGATGCGGGCGATGTTGCGTAGTTGGAAGCGACAGGCTTGGGCAAAGGAATGAATGTGGGGGGCAAAAGAGAGAGAGGAGTCGAGGGTGACACCCAGGCAGCGAAGTTGGGTGACAGAGTAGATGGTGGTGTTGTTGACGACAATAGAGAGGTCATGGTGGGATGGGAGTCTGGACGGAGGAAAGACAATGAGTTCAGTTTTAGAGATATTGATTTTTAGAAAGCGCTCGGACATCCAGAAGGAGATGGCGGAGAGGCAGTCGGATACCCGAACGAGGAGGGTGGAGGGAAGATCAGGAGATGTTACCAAAATACCACCAAAAATCACCAAAATCCTCCAATACCACCAAAATCATTGATCTGATTCACTTTACAGAAAATTCCACTTCCCCTACCATGCTCCTATCTACTGGTGAAGAAAAGGCTTTTGATAGGATCGATTGGCACTTTATGAGGGGATACTGGAGCTCATGGGCCTGGGTCCCATCTGTTTCCTAAAGATCTAGAAATAATGGGACTCTAGTTGATTCAGTGAAGATTAATAATGGTACACGTCAAAGGTGCCACTTGTCACCCCTGATCTTCATCTTATGTATGGAGGGGTAATTTTCCAGAAAGAGAAAATTATTGGCCTCAAAGAACTACTGGCTACAGTCATTAATACAATTGTGACACTTCCAAACTTAACGCAAGTATTTCAGAAATTTGGTAATTTATCTCATTTTAAAATAAATCATGCAACATCTAAAACTTGTACGCCAGACCATGTACATTAGTTGAGATCCTCAAGTTATAATTCTCATTTAATGATGGCAATATTCGGTATCTGGATAAAAGTTCAACCCACAACTTTGCAAGTTAAATTACATGGCTTAGATAAACGGACATCTGAGTGTTTGTTCCTTGCAGATGTTCCCTTGGATGAACATTATTAAAACTAATATTCTCCAGATTGTCCCTGTGAGGATTCCCCCTGACGTCTTTGTTGATCTCCATAAGACCATATGATCCTTTGTCTGGAGGGGTAGAAGGGCTATGTTTAAACAAGAAATTCTTTGTAGGCCCAAATATCAGAGAGGATTACAGCTACCTATGTTCACCATCTACCACCATGCAGAATTCTGGACTGGACCAGGAGGGATGGATCAAAGCAATGTATAGAGATGAAGAGCTCTGGTTTAGAAACATCTTGCCACATTTTAACTTGACACCAAGGGTTTCTCACCCAACAATAGGTTTGTCTCTGGACATTTGGAGGAAATGTATATTCCAGAACATGGTGTCTTTGCATCCTCTCCCCTCACTCCACTCAGTAATAACTTGGTTTTTCACCCTGGTCTCCACCCACAATAGTTCAGAATGTGGGTCCAAACAGGTGGGTTGCTGGTGGTCTAGCTGAGGGTCAGTGAAAGACTTCCCCATGTCGCAGGAGAAATACCGTCTTCCAGACCACAAAAGTTCTCTCAGATTTGGCACTTTGCAATCTCCAAGGAAGACCCGGGAGAGAATTATCCCAGCTTGAAATTATGTATGCACAACAAGCCCCTCCGAAACATACTATATCAGGTATTTATAAAATTCTTTTGGAAGATTTATTTGACTGCAAGCCCAGTTTTGTAGAGGTGTGAAGTATTGACCTTAGGCCTAGGGTTAGCTAAATCGAGTGGGCCAAAGTTTACCAAATGACACATGGATGGTTCTCAAATTTCTCTGTGGTGGAAACCAAATAAAAACTTCATATGGTACAGGTGACCTGACTCCATCCGCAGATCAGCTTCTCTCCTTCTGCTGGTGCTGTAATAGATCCAGGGGGTCTCTGTTACATATTGTTACACACTTACCTGTCCACATTCCAGCGCCGCGATCTCCGCTGCTTCCGGGTCTCGGACGGGCGGTCCCATGACACAGCAGGCGGGGAATTCAAAGATGCTCTATAAAAACTCTGCTCTGACGCCTGGGCAGCGTCAGAGCAACTTCCTCCTGTTCCTGACTAAACGTTTCCTGTGCTTCCCAGTGAACCTTGCTTATCTTCCAGACTCTGTTCCAGTGTACCAGACCCAGGCTTGTTTGACTACGTTGTTTCTCTGCTCCTGTGTACCAGACCCCGGCTTGCTGACCACGTCTAATCTCTGCTCCAGTGTACCAGACCCCGGCTTGCTGACCACGTCTAATCTCTGCTCCAGTGTACCAGACCCCGGCTTGCTGACCACGTCTAATCTCTGCTCCATTGTACCAGACCCCGGCTTGCTGACCACGTCTAATCTCTGCTCCAGTGCACCATACCCCGGCTTGCTGACAACGACTATATCTCCCACATCCTTACCTCTAGAGGCAGACCAGTGGACCACGACCTGCGTTCCTCCGCAACAAAGCCCATCCCACCTTGCGGCGGTTCTTGGTGAACACCAGGGGGTTCATTAGACTCCGTACGGCCGGCCAGCGCTAATCTAGAGTAAGGCAAGTACTCCATATTTATTACTTATTTACTGCACGTTACACAAAGTGTTACACATATATGGTGGGATCAGACTTTCCAATGTAATTTTTTTCTGGCTAACCCTGGTTAATTTATATACATACATATATACTAATAACTCTCCATCTTCCTTTGCATAGCAACGATAAAGGAATAGTATTTCTGGATGACATCCAGAAATGGATACATACGTTCTAAGCTATTAGACCGACGCTTGTCCATCTGAGCCCATTCTTTTTAAATCAGCTCCTTCACCACCTGATGTATAGAGAAAGTCCCATCTTTTTTTATTAGTCTTTAAAAGGGATTTATAAGACTCTCGTGGAAGTCTGTTCCATAACTTTTTAAATATGCTTGAGCTGAATTCTCATACTGTCCAAATTAAACATCATTGGTGATTCCTTAAGCTGTCTGGATTCACAATTGTTGAAATCATTCAAATCAACTTGGGAATCCTATTCTGATTGGATGCATGTGTCTGCCAAACCTATGCTTGTCTGACATTTTGTTCTCTTTAACCCCTGAATGACACAAATCTCCTTAAGTCACAGAAGTTCCTTACACTGCTCAGGTAGCGGAGTTTTAAGCTGGGTACACACTACAGATTTTTCAACTAAATATCATGCCTATCACATGATAAACGTCTGTTAGGGCCAATATCGCATTAGTGTGTACGCTCGCACAATCATGTTTTATTGTAATAAAGCACATTGCATCATTAAAAACATCTCCCAAAGGCAGGGAACCCTTAGAGTAGTTCAGAGCCTCTTGCTAGTCTGGTCTCCTTGGTGCCATATAACCTTGACACGCTAAATTCAAAATTGTAACTCCAGATCTACTTCAAGAGATAGCAGATTGGTCCTTGGCTTGCAGCATAGAATGGTACATCCCCAGGACGCAAAGACAAATAAATAAATAATACCACCTATTCAAGAGACAGATAAAAGACATAGGGGTCTTTTTTAAACTGTTGCTACCTAAACTGGAAAGGAAATCTACCAAAATGTATGGCTGCCATGAAGAATTAAAGAGGAAATGTTACTAATTACATATTTAGCCCCATAGACATACTATTAATAAGGTTTTAATAACGGTTAAAAACATCAGTGTTTCCATGTGACGCATACATTTTACCTGCCCGGAAGTTAAGATGACAAGCATACCAGGTAGAGACATACTTGTGTCTCAGCACTCTGGTTAGTTGTAAAATCATAACTATACATTAATAAATAAATGTAAAATAAATGACAATTGAATTGGGCCTATGTTGTTGTTTTTTACGTTTTCACTATCTTTCAGTACAAAAAACATTATAATAAAATGTATATTGTTTAAAAAAAAAAAAAAGATGAAAAAAGGATACTGTGCAAATCATTGGTAATGTTTCTTATACCTTCTGCTGGAAAGTAGCAGCTTTCAGTGATTGCTTAGAAACTGAGGATTCAATAAGGTTAACCCTTTTCATACACTGAACTGTGAATCGCTTCATTCTTCACCTATTTGGGGCAGTGTCAGATGGGCGTTTTAGAAAATGTTGTAAAGAGATTATATGGTCTGTCAGGATAACATGAAAATGAATGGGGAGCACTATTCATCTGTCACACCAAAGTTATCCGTTTCAAAACACCACATGCCATGCTTTTACCGTGGAATCACTTTGGTGTGATAGAAGAACAACATTCTGCATTCATCTTCATGTTACAAAGTATCATTTTTTTTTTGCTGTCTTATAAAACATCCATCTGACATATTCCTTTAGATCTTGGCTCCATTAACGAGATCATTCAATACCGAAAAAAAACTTTTCTATTCCCTAAGAACTAAAGTACTTTTGAAAATGAATGCTTAATATGACCACAGTAAGGCATGTGTTACTCAAATATGTTTAGTGGTGCAATAATACAGCAGCTCTGATATCATTAACATTCTGTAAATAGTCATTAGTCTGTTAAAATAGATTATGATATGCGGCCTAGAAAAAATGTACACTTTTTAGATGCATAAGACCTGCCATACTGGCATTGAATTTGGAACATGAATGTACCACAGCCATGATTAGTTCTGCTTTGTTTTTGTCTGCATTATGTGTATTACTTATGGCACCACTCTGTTCCAAAAATTAGAGTACTGGAGCTCTATGTACGTTAGTAAATAAACCCATAAAGGCAGATACACCATACTTACCTACTTTCTTCAGCTCCCTTCCGGGAGCCAGCCAGTGGAGGGGGGCGTGAAGGGGCGGGGTGGCCGAAATCGCGTCATTTCGGCCCCGCCCCCTGTGACGTCATGACGCAAATTGCGTCATTTGACAGCGGGGGCGGGGCCAAACGCCGCGATTCACCGGGAATCGCGGCGTTTGGGATCTAATTCTGCCCACTTCACTAGGAAGTGGGGCACTTCCTAGTGAAGTGGGCAGAATTCGGGAGATTGCCACACTCGCCCGGGAGTCCGGGAGACTCTCACAAAATGCGGGAGTCTCCCGGACATTCCGGGAGAGTTGGCAAGTATGAGATACACACAGACGCTTGTGTTGCTCCCATAGTACATTCAGTTCAAGCTTCGGTGTTTGAAGCTCAAACAGTTGGTAGAATAGAGATCACTGATCTATAGAGCAAACAGGACTCTCCGTACACACGGAATGTTTCACAGATCATGAATGCTGCTCGTTTTGCTCATATACAATATCAAGCGTTTGGGGAAAATGTCAATGTTTACATACAATAAAGTTTGTCAGAGATCAATAATTTCTCTTTTAGCAGCCATTCAAACTGTGACTGCGGCTGGAACGCATTGGGTGTAACATAAGCGTCCGTGTGCATCTGCCCAAATGCACTGCAGCACATCTGTATCACAAACTACCAAATACCAAGCAAGACAAATTCTAAAACAAAACAATCTTTAATGTCATATTATGTTAAATAAACATTGTACAGTTATCAACAATCACATGTAATTGAGACAGTATATAACATAAATGTGCCAGAAAAATATACATACATTGTTATAATTAACAACACATTTCCCTGAGCTTATATTGCCTGCACCGAGCCAGAAGGGGGGTAAAAACAATGTTTAAAACAAATAAAATTTGTATTTCATGGTAATCAGAAGTTTATTAAATGGGAGTACAGTCACCGTATACATGTCCTGGTTAAGTTGCATTCAAACTAATGACTGCTTAATAAGAAAACCAGCTGTCACAGAACATTCAAACAAATATAATTGTAAACATTTTTCAAAAAAGAAGGTTAGTGAAATGTTTAGGTAACTCCATCTCTACATTCTCTAAAATGGTTTGAAAACCCACCAAGCAATCTATTGCTTGCAGATTTTCTGGAATTGTTTGGTTTTGCACGAATAGACTCAGACAGTTTGTAGTTCTTCAGCTGTTTTGAAACGACTTAGCTGGCATGTAGCCTCAGCAGGAGTGACAGGATGCCCACCTCTGCACTAATAGAATTATTTACTAGTTAATCCATTCCATAACCATTTATAAAAATGTGTTCTGTTGTTAGCACTTGATTGTACAATGAAGAATCCCTCTTCCTCACATTTCCATTCAGAAAAATGCTATTAAAGTCTCTTCCAAGAAATAAGTTACGTTCACTTAAAAACAAAATATTTAAACAATTCATGGTAAACGCAGAAGCACCAGTAAAATGCATAGTACAATCATGACAAAATAATTCAAGTAAATCTTAAGTAATGTTGAATCTACCCAAATGGACAAACTAGATTTGATAACTCTCACTGAATTCGGACTAGAAGATTAATAAAAACATTAATAACATTTTTGATAACAAAAGGTAACCAATAGCAACTAATAAGATATTGGCTTTGATCTGTATTGTGCAAGTTAGACATTGAAAGCAAATGTTTCATTGGTTACAACTGATTACAGTTTGTTAACATGTAAATATTTTTATGAGCAACAGTACAACATAAATATACAGTGATTATATTTCTCATATAGAAGAAAGTAAGTACAGTTAAATGCATATTGCAGTTTTAATGCAGAACTATTGCACAACTAGGCATTCAGAAAATGAGAGATACTAGGTGGCTGAGTTGCACTTGTTGCAACTATATACTGCATATAATAAGTGATGTTGGAACATGTACATTATACCATATATATATATATATATATATGTATCTCACAACACAATGCTGGCGAACAGCGATAAATAATAATAAATATGAAAATATCAACCTTTCCCCTCTTTCCTCGCTCACAGAAATGTGTTAAAATCCATTAGAATATCTGCAATCTACCAATAAAACACAGTAATTGCTTTTAAATAAATTACCATTTTGTTAAAATGTCTCTTAAGAAGTTTATTGATACGGGTCATAAACTTTATCTTGTACATAAAGATACAGTGATCAAGGTGACTTCAAGATGACTATTCTGAGACAGATGTTACAAAGTCTGACATAAGACAGATTTGCTGATCTGCTTTAAAAGTGTTTAGCCTGATATACTGATATCTTACAGTGACCGATGGTTGCCTCACTCCCAAGCACAAGCGACTCTGAAAAATAATCTTTCAGTTCCTGTAAATCATTCAGAACAATGATTAATACTGAATTGCATATCAGGGCATTTTCACAGTACATGATATGGCTTTTCCTGGATTTCCAAACTGCAACATGATACACTGTGTACATAAACAACTTTAAACACGAAGGCAGCTCTATGAAATAGAATATAATAGAATTGTCCTTTAATGAGCAAACAAAGGGCACTAACCCAAGGGCCTATTTTATCTATGTAGCCACAGTCAAAACCTAGGGGTATATTTACTAAACTGCGGGTTTAAAATCAGATTCTAGATTTCATTTATTTAGTGCATTCTACAAAATGACAGCCAGAATCTGATTGGTTGCTATAAGCAACATCTCCACTTTTTCAAACCCGCAGTTTAGTAAATATACCCCCAAGTGTTTAGATGGTGAAATTATTATTTGCTGTGTTTAAAATATGTATCCATAGATTAGATTAAACTACACTGTGGAGAAATATGACAAAAAGACATTTGTAAGAAATTAATCATCAACTGATGAAATGAAGGTTGATTAGAATTGAACATCAATTGAACGCTGTCACTTGCGTCATTAGACAAATGTACATAATTTTGAATATATATCATTTCTACTAAATCACCTGCAGCACATCCTTGTCTGCCAAAGGCAGACAATTAGGTTGGACTTAGAATATGCATTGGCAAAAATTCACAACTAAAGGCTTTTGATGGCAGTCATGTTAACTGACTGCATATCTCCAAAGTGGCTTTTTAGTGTTTAATAAAGACAAGGAAAAGTCAGAACATTGCAATAAACATGTTAAATAGAATGGGATACTAGTTACATAAACTCAATGACAATTGAAGTCTGCAGTCAGTCAACAGGGCAGAATCCTAGTCTTGTAATCTGGTGATATTAGAAAATATACTTCAGCATGTACTGGCCAATGGCTTGTGCATATTTCACTATTATATCAAAATGACAGCAGACACCATGTCACAAGTGATCCGATATAGATAAAAATATAAGATTTGAATTTCTAATGTATTGAAAATATAGTTGCTCTTTAATGCTTAGTTCCACGCCCCCCCCCCCCCCCCCATACTCTTATTGTGGTTGTTTCTTCCCTAGCTATCATGGAGTGCTCCAGAGATACCCATGGAGGACATGGGCTCTGAGGAACCTCAACAGTTGTGGAGACAGATGGCCCAGCCACCCACCTCATACTCCCACTAATGTCAGTACATTTCAAGACAAGAAACTGAATGCATTCAGTCTTTTAAATGTACAGACCTGTGCGATACCGCTGGGTTGTTGGATCATTCGAAGAAGAGAATCGAATAATATGGGGGCTTCTCTGGAGTAGAAATAGGGAGGTCCAGGGCAGCGAGTCCTCACCAACAAGTAGTGGGATGCTCCTTTAACCAACGTGTACACCACAGCCAATGTTTTTACATAATTTTAAGATCTGAATAACTATGACTTAATTATTTCACAGCAGAGCATATTATATAATAAGATAAAAGCATACATTGTAAACCAAGCTATAATTTATGCTTACAGTAATCAAAGACTAACTACGGTGGGATGAAAACATACATGAAACTTGTGTTTTTTCCTCCAATTTCACAATAGCTGGCTCAAGAGAAATACAAATATATCTGGATAATTACTTTCTTTCACAAAGTTTATAACACATTTACATCATTGTGATTAAACTGGTTCAAAAGTGCAGCATAACATTTGCACACACGTATGAAAAGACCTGGTCGATATCTGAATTTTTATCATACCAGACATTCAAAAATTAAATATGTGCCTGTCTTAAACTGTAAACTATTGAACAGACTTTTACTTTTTGGCTAAGTGAATTACACCCTTTTGCTCCTCATTAATTTGACTGATAGGGAGAATCACAGTGCAACTGCATTGGAATCCAGTTCCCATCCATTACTGTAAGTATCTAGGGAACAAGGTTAACCACACACCATTATTGATCTTTGCCTACTGTGCATAAAGCATTGCCAGGCTTATGCAAGTCCATTATTCATCACAAATGGAGGTCTATTTTTGAAAGTAATAAAATACCCTTCACTAATTGCAATTGTTTGTGAAAGTCTTCAGTAGAGCACATTAACCAATTTGCTTCTACTTTTGCTACCAAACTTACAACAAAATGTGTTCTTCATTATTTAAAAGTAAACTAAAGCAAACCCAATGGATCAGAGAACTGACAAATGTATTTAATTTAACAAAAATGCATTCAAATACTTTAATGAATAAAATATAAATGGCTTAGATCATTTTCATACAGTGCTTTTTGCCCATGACAGCTCAAAATTCTTTAAATTAAAAGTATAAAATAAGCATTAATACAATACATTCTACATTAAAAATGGTATTTGTGGCATGAGGAAAAACAATGTTTTATTTACTTGGCACTTTATGCTTTTGGCATAACTAGAGTGAGGTTTGTGTTTAGATGTTGGAGAGCAATCTAAACGCTTTGCCAGACCAGGTTCCATTTCTAAAAGAACCACTGTTGCTGTAAACTAATAATGGTGACATTAAACACATAGTTGGTCTATAAAAAAGATAAAAACATCTTAAAGACTCACACATGACTAACAAAACATAATTCAAGTTTTTCTATTTTGTGCAGTTATTTTTTGCAAACTATAATGCCCATTATCTTTAACCAATCAGATGCTGGCTGGGAAACATGGGGATTTTAGGTAATTGTCATTTGTGGCCTACTCAGGGTATTGCACAGTTAATCTTCACTCACTGGCAAATTGTAGTGAGCTTACAAATGGTGAAATTAGCCCATGAGAGAGACAAAAGCATTTCTGACCAAAACACTGGGGAATACGTGGAAAGGAACTTTGAAGTAGCCTATTAAGACAAAATCTGATTGTGGCAAACCAGTGTCATTATAATTTATCACAAGCAGCTCACCAAGTAGGAGAGATGCAAACATACATGAACAGTCAAAAACATAAATAGTTAGATGGTTATTCGTTCCTTCTTCATTTGAAACGTCTTTATTGCATCAGTCAAATTTGCTTTATTAAATTGGTCTTCAATGGGTAAAACAACTTCACAGTTGAAGCTATAGAGGCAACATTGACCCCCATTACTTTCCCCAATATGGGTAAATTAGAAGCTTGTCAACATGTTCATATACATTGGGAAAAATGTGTAACTTCCCAACAACGTCCGTCGCTAAACAGTGACCGTACTGATAGATCTGCGGTGGTTCGTTCGAGTAAATTCTTCTGTGTCCCTCAAAAGATCCCTAACACCTCTAGCCGGAGCTACAGCACTGTGTACAGGTGAATCGTACTTGCGGTCCTCGTGAATGGGCGAACATACATTGTGAAGAGTTCTCTCTGGAGTTGCGGGTAAAACATTCATGCTGTTAATGGTTGTATTACAATGGCTTGAATCCATTGTGGTGTTCTTATATCTTTCCCTCCAGTCCTGTATTTTTAATTCTCTCTCTTCTTTGCTTAGTTTATCCAACTTATGAGCTTCAGTAGTAGGGGGTACTCCACAGGTCCCTCTCAGTGCGGTAATAAAAAACCTGGTCAAGAAAAAAAATAAAAGTTTACAATTACATCATAGTTCTTCTGGTGGGTCTATCTGCTTATTGACAGAAATCTAATTATTCAGTAATGAATATCTTAAAGCCAAGTTGGAAACAGCACATATCTTTTTACACTTCTATAATTTTTGGAGGAGAACTTGTATCCAGGGGCCTGATTCATTAAGGATCTTAACTTAAGAAACTTCTTATTTAAGTCTCCTGGACAAAACCATATTACAATGCAAGGGGTGCAAATTAGTATTCTGTTTTGCACATAAGTTAAATACTGACTGTTTTTTCATGTAGCACACAAATACTTGATAGCTTATTTGTACACTGAAATTTAAAGTAGTAAAGATATTTGTGGGCTACATGAAAAAACAGTCAGTATTTAACTTATGTGCAAAACAGAATACTAATTTGCACCCCTTGCATTGTAACATGGTTTTGTCCAGGAGACTTAAATAAGAAGTTTCTTAAGTTAAGATACTTAATGAATCAGGCCCCAGGTTCTCAAATGGCATTTCATCATCACCTATTTATTTATATAGCGCCACTAATTCCGCAGTGCTGAATTTATACATACTACCGTGCCTTTTGTTCTAGGAATGTATAAAAAAAGACTTCACTCTATTTGAAGCAGGAAAGCTGAAACATTCGTGGGCGCTGGTTTGGAAAGGGTGCAACCTCAGTCTGAGGTTGAGGTCTTGTCACAGAACAGAATATAGTGACGCTATAAGCAACTAAGATTGATTGATTTTTCTAATTTCCTCTGTTATTTTTTCACCATTAAAGTTTCATTGTTGACATGCACTTGCTAGAAAAAAAGCCGCCTCCTAGCCAATGTAGCCCTAACAGTAAATATGCTTACCTTGGTAAGAGAGCAATGACTGGTGTAATTATACAGACTAAATAGTAAACGGGGTCTGACATCTGCATTTCCATTACCCAGTATGGGCTTGGCACTTCGCACGAAACACAAATGGCATTATAGGCCAACGCAACAATAAAATAAACGACAACGCTTCCAACAATCGTGACCCAGTGAACAAGTGTCTGTAAATGAAAAACATGCCATAAGAATAGGTATTCAGTTAAATTACTGGAAGCAAACAGTATTTTAAAGGCAGACTAATGCATTATTTTACGTCTTATTCAAATTACACTCAAAAAGTAGATCTAAGAGATTTATTTCGATTCTAAGAGTTATTTTCAAGGTTGGTCTTTAAATAAAAATAAATAAGAAATGAAAACATGATTTTTACACATGATGAACTTTTCAGCTGGTCACTAGAGAAAGACACCGAATGGGTGCAGAGACAAAATCCCATCTACAGAATGCTTAGCTCCTATAGTTGCTCATTAGTAGAGAAATGTGTTTAAAAGTGGTTTGTCGAATTATCTCTAAAGGTTGAAAAAAAAATTGCAATAAATGCTCGAACCTTAGATAAAATAAACATTTACAGCTAAACTTAAGCAAAGGAAACAAGAACATTTTGGAGCTTAAATTGCTAACTTGTATAGTATTTTAAACATTTTTGTCATGCGAAGGGTAAACTAGAACTTTGAACTCAAGCACAATAACATTCACGTTCCAGCTAAGTAATATTAAAAATACTATAAAACTTAATTTTTAAGCTCAACTGGTAACATTTCAAAATTTATTTTAACAGTTCAGCTGGAAACTCGAACTTTGGAATCACATTGACCAAATATGATCGAATATCAAACCATTTCAAATAATTCAAACCTACTCTTCTCATCAGCGTACAATAAGGTTCCTACTCAGCCTAATGCATCAATGTACACCCAATCAGTGCCCTTTATTGAGTTGTGTATCTTACACCAGTTACGGGACACCATAAACATTTTTAATGCATGCTCCTGATTTCTAGGGTATTGTACCTAGTTTAGCATAACTATGGGAATCAATTCCAACAATTATTGAAATAGCCCTGCAATAGTGGCAAGTGGCACTGTTTAATAATGATTAATCCACAATAACCCCACATCTGAAACCACATTATTACTATTAATTAGATAATAAATAATGCAATAAAAGTTGCTATTTCGAAACTTACCCAAGTCTTTATCTCAATGGCAAGATGTAGCAAAATAGTAAAGAGGGCTACAGTGTTAATAGGAGTGCCAAATGACAAAATATCGATCCCAGATTTATAGTAGGCCTTAAAAGATGGGGGGAGGGGGAGGGGGAGGGAGAAGAAAAAAATTTGATTACTTCTCAGACTTCATTCCATCACTTCATAAAGAAGCATAACGTTGAACTCAAATATCCACACTTCATTGCTGAAAAGAAGACTAAGGGCCTGATTCATTAAGGATCATAAATGTAACCATGTTACAATGCAAGGGGTGCAAACTAGTTTTCTGTTTTGCACATAAGTTAAATACTGACTGTTTTTTCATGTAGCACACAAATACTTGATAGCTTATTTGTACACTGAAATTTAAAGTTGATATTTGTGTGCTACATGAAAAAACAGGCAGTATTTAACTTATGTGCAAAACAGAAAACTCATTCGCACCCCTTGCATTGTTAAATGGTTTTGTCCAGGATACTAAAATAAGATACCTCTTCATTTAAGATCCTTAATGAATCAGGCCCTAAAAGAATAACTTATACTAGTGTAATACTAGTGGTCTAATACTAGTGTTCCAATGTTACATATGCTGTATTTTGTTTTATAAAATTACACTTTACATTGTGCTATTCTGCTCAGCCATCGTATATGTATATTAGGTAAATCCAACGATATAAGGTAAATTTTCTACATATATGTGAGACTGGATTGTTTAGATTGGCCTGTGACCTTGTATATCTCAAGAACGAGCCAGGATACAGGACGGATGAGGCTTATACAGGAATCATTGAACTTCAGGATCCCTGTTACATCTTGCATTATTCTTAATATCCTGACTGCTCTGTGTTTCTCTCCCTATGGATCAATGATCCCTGTATGATCCTCTGGCCACAATCTGTTGAGCAATCACACTGTAGACAGAAAGATCAAAATAATCCATGCACCTATAGCTATTTGTTACATTCACATAGATACATTTTGTTTTCACATTAATAAACCACTACGTATTAGCATTATGAATCCATTAGCTGCAGCACAATGCATGAATATTTATGCAGCTGGGACATGACATTCGTGTCCATACACATATATATATATATGAGATTTCTGGATGTTGGACCCTTGCATTATATTATGAAGCATTATTATTTGTTTAAGATATTCTCTGCACCCAATAAAAAAAATAGTATCCCTTATCCCTTCTTTATTATATCACTGGTTTAGTTTGCTCAATTTGCTGACATATTGAAATGCATGGATAAAGCATATTCAACAGCCATATAGTGGTGTTGCTGTCATTCTACTGAGCCATATTTTCAAGGTATGGGAAGTAAAATCCTGAATACACTACTTACAAAATATGGAACAAAGAAGCAGACAAGACTCTGGTAGAAGGCATCTAAGATGGCAATCCAAAACGTAGACATCTTGTAGGACTGTGAATAAAACAATAAACTTTCATTATAATAAAATTACATTTTCTATTGTTACACTTCTATATAGGAGAGATGTCATAAGCACAAAACATTAGTAGCCAAACCAACTTATATGAGTTGCTAGAATTGTATTTTTGCAAACTTATTGTATAGCAATTATTTGATGCTACAGTTAAACCCCTATTTTATATTCCTTAATTACACACTTTCCTGAAATCCTGAATCTGTCAATCCAGCCATAAGAATATTTATTTATTGCGTCTGACATACTATCTATCCATTGATGGAGGACATGAGATATGTATAAATGTGGGGCTGTTTACCATAAAAAGGCTGTAAGGTCACTGTGTGTATTACTGACAGTGTGAAGCACATAGGACTTTATCAGCCTGTGGGTGAAATATAGCCAGAGCTACACCATGATAACCAAACCCCAGCAAGAGGCATCTGCTCAGCTAATGCAGTTCCATCACTAGCACAGACCGTGATTGTGTCAATATGCTCCGAGCTCACTGGCTGCCAATATTTCCGGGAAGTACTGATACCATATTGCCCAGAAATCAGCCAATCAGCTTTGAGAGCTGCTGGCAATATGCTGGTTAGCTATATTTAACATTAAAATGCTATTAGACAACAGTACCATCATTAAACTGATGTACTTTAAGTTAACTATCGAACCATAGATCAAAAAGCTGACTAAAAACATCCTGTGCAATATATTAATAAGGTTCCCATTCAGTTCTCTCTTTGTCACAGCCTTCGGGAACATTAAGCTCTGCATTTGACCTCATGCCACTTTGGTGGTCACAGATGAGAGCATAAAGTTTCAGTTGATCAAAGTCTTAATATACAACTAGTGTATAAGCTAAATGCAGCATCAGACTTCTGGGTATGCTGCATTTATTTTCACCATATGAACTGAGTATTACATTAAGCCCCTGAAAGTCAGTAATTACAAACAAATGTTCATAAGACACTTACTCTACATGTTGTAGTCTAATAATTCCCAACTAAATATTACGTTTATTTACTTTATACAATATTAACACCGTTGTTCAAATATAGAACATGATCAATTTGACTTGCTATGTAAAAATAATATGCTTCTAAAGAGATCATATTTGCTATATGTAAACTGAATCAAAGGAAAATATGATTATTTTGACAGTTTTCAACGCAAATTAAAACATGCAGCATAGATTATTAAGAGCCGCTATCGTATACCTCTGATCGCTGTCCACTTTTGTAAAGATCTGGCAAACTCATAAGAGTCTCAGCTGAGACATCTTTATCCATTATCCCAAAAATGAGGGGAGGCACGGATGTGAAGAAGAGGTTGAAAAATATCAGTTGCCAATAGTCAATCATAGTAGTGCCCGAGAATCCACAGAAGAATTGGAACCAGAATAGCAGGTTGACATAAGCCTGATGAGGAGAAGGCAGGTTATGTGAATAACAGTGCTTGAGAGAATATTACAGAAACAGAGGATAAACTCTTACATTGCAAACATGGACAATGTGAATTCATTCTATTATGCATGATATCAATAGATCTTCTAAGAGGACAGAGGTAAACCTTAGTGTACATGAAAAGCAACTGACAATATGCAGAGACTGATGGGAGGCAACAAGAGTAGATAGGAAGTGGTGAGAGAAGGATTAGACTGCATGGAAATCTGCTCAGAGAGGAAGGAAACTCTAATCGTTTTCTCTCTAAGCAGGAAGTACAGGGTGACACTCTGACAAAGCAGGAGGATGAAACAATAAGGTAAGTGGCCTATTTATTAAAAGCGAATACTATTAATTTGATGGCAAAGCTGGTTGGGAGGAAATCGTAAATGTATGGCACTTAGTAAACAAGCCTATCAGGGCTAGTTGGGGGTGTGTGTCCTATTTATTAAATATAAATGCTATTAATTTAACATAGAGACTCATTGGGGGTTATTAAACATTTGTGCTATTGATTTAATGTCAGGACTGGCGTGGAGAAGGGAGGGCCTAGAATATGCACTTGTTGTCTGGCATGAAAGACACCGATCTCTTTAACAAACAGGTTCCCAACATTCCAGAATCCAGAAAAGCAGCACTTGAGCTTAAGACACCAGCAGCTTCACAGCTGCAATAGCAGGTATTAAAGCAGGACAGTCTGCCTGATTGTGCAGGGCCAGCCAGGATGTATGCCCCCTGCTTTGTCTATGCTGCTCTGCTCATAAAGGGAGATCCACAGGCACCTGACAGTGGTGCAAACAGAATTGCTGGTGTTTTTAAACAGGGGATATAAGGGGGTTCTCTAAAGAGATAGCCAGAGTCCTCGCATGGTGACCACATTCACTCTAGCAATGCTCACAACTGCTGCAATCGCATAGCCCTGCTTCATGCATTTACCCCACTTACTGATACTTTAGCCATCCCTGCAACATGAGACCACTTTCACAATGTTTGGGCCACTTTAAGTCCCAAACTGATACTGCCTTAGTACCAATGACAAGTTTTTTGTTGCACTCACTGTACTTCGCCTACTACTAACACAACATTGATAACTGGCTTCTGAATATACTGCTTTTAAAATCCATTAAACTAGAAAAGCTGATCTCACTTCTGCATATCCATTGTCCCAGCAGAATGATAGTATTAATTTATAAACGTGATTAAATTAATCTCAAGTTAATGGGTAGGATAATGGAGCTTTTATGTTGGTGGCAAACAGTTTGAGATTAATGAGATCTTTTTCTATTGAACAGTAATAATAATACCGGAAGGATACAAACAGTTAAATAGTTTTATAACTCTTTATCCCTCATTAAATATGACATAAAAAATGCATCATTATTTCCAGTAAATTGTTTGGCTACTTCCTTTTGATTTAAAGAAGTTGAAAGACTATCTCTGTGCAATTCATTTATTCAAATTAAGAGTCATTTGCAGTAATCACATCATTTGTATTATTAAATGTTTAACAAAAAAAACTGCTCAATTTAAACTGTATCCGTGTTTGAAATAAAAACAAAACAAAAACGGTAAAAATAAAAAAATAAAAAAATAGAAAAAAAATTGTTGCCAAGACAACTGCGAGCTAATACTTCATGTGACATTTTCACACATTTTCCTATGTTAAAATTGTTTAAGAGATTTGACTATATGCATCATAAATAATGTGTTGTGTATGCAAATTGTTACTACTAATTTTATTTGATGGATGCTATAATCAATTAGCCACAATACATAGATTACTCATAAGACACCTTTGAAAATCTGTCTTGTTGCTGGTGACAGCTGCATTCTATTATGAAAGAATATCATAGAGGTGTCTCATATACAAATATTGTAGAGGTCGATGGTTCAGCAGGTATTGATTTTTACCCATATACGATTTGAGGGGGATAATGGACTATTTGTATTCAGATACACATTATGTAACCAAACACCATGACGACGACAAACAAATATTTAATCTTGCATCAAGACATTTAAGCCACAACCGCAGCTTTGGAGAGTGGATTCGGGATCATTTAGATCCAAAATATACACATGATCAAGATTGACCCCAGACTGGCCTGGCGAGCGACAAGACTCTGCTTACCACAGCATCGCTCTGCAGTGACATTCTGATATATTGTGGGGCCGAAGATGTTCTAGCGCTGTGTTAGGCAGAGAACCTTCATAACAGCAAGGTCTTGATAATGGTGATAGTCAATCTATCGATGGCGAAAACACTGACACCGGTATCCCCGACATGATCAGCCCGCAGCTGTAATTGTCGACACATCAGCAATAGCGACAGCTTGAAAAAAAGATGTCAAACAATTCCGAGAAATAAATTACCCGGCAGGGTTCAATGACATCACTTTCAAGGGCCACACTGTGATTCGTGGTGTTAAGGTGGTAATTTCAGGAAGCGCCGGCTGTACAATGTAGTAGACTTTCTAAACAACATTGTCCAGCCGGCGCATCCTTAAATTGTCACCTTAACACCACGAATCACAGTGTGGCCCTGAAAGTAACGTCATTGACGCCTGCCGGGATCTTCATTCCTCGGAATTGTTTGACATCTGTTTTTCAAGCTGTCGCTATTATGTGTCGAGAATTACACCTTCGGGCTCATCATGTCAGGGATACCGATGTTTGCGTTTTCGTCATCGATATAAGGTAGCCAACCTCTTGATAAATAGACCCCCACATATTTGAAAGCTAATAATAAATGAAAATACTACTTTTTGACTTTTATTTTTCTTGTCATTGCTGCACTAGGAGACATAGGCAGTAGACATTGTCTCTAATAATGTCAGTAAGGTCGTCTTGTGGAAAGAATTGGTGTGTCAGGTACAATTGATCTATCCAACCATAGTGTTGACTGCATTGTGTGACACTCTATATTAATGGTGATGCAGTGACGGCAAAAATGCTGGGAATTCAAATGTGTTTTATACACAATCATGGAAAAATAGTTTATCTGTAAGAATATGTAATTTTCCTACTCCATCTAGGTCAATAATAGAAATGTTTTAATTATTGACAGAAGACACGTATGCTTTAAAGCAGATTTTGCATTAGTTAGGACACACTCCCGCTATCATCATTCTAAGATTTCAGTAGAGCACAATCATAGATGCAAGCAAAATAAAGGGTCATTTTTTCAGCAAAACATACCACATTTTTGTAGAAGAAATAGATAACCATTTTTGCCAGTCGAGTGTAGCACCAATGACCATGGACGAGTAATAATTTCTTGAGATGCTTAAAGCGTGATATGGCAAAATCACTTGACATTACCGCCTGAAATCAAGAAAAACACAATATTTATTTATATCTAATCTATATCTATATATACAGTATATCTATATATGAGCAGAATAGATGGAATCTATGAGATGTGTTTTTGGAATGTACCTGCATGCCTTCTTCACCGGAAATTCCAATCCCAATGTCTGCAGCCTGAATCATACTAACATCATTTGCACCATCACCTTAGAAAGGATAAAGAATAGTTGTGGAGTTAGAACGTTACTAGTGACTTACAGTATTTTAAATACTTATGCTTATTTCATGTTTCTGGTGAGAAACCTGCACTGACCACAGCAAACATCTACACTGGAGATCACTGATGAAGAAGCACAACCGATGAGGCCTGCAATATGTCTTGGTGTTGTATTGGTAAGAGTACATCGTGATGTGCGGAGAAGTGGAACCATCTACAGAGGTGCACTGTGCGAAAGTGTAAACTTCAAAGTCCAACCTCCTGCCCATTCGTACCAATCCTTTCACTTTTTCTGCTAAAATAATGCTCTGTCTGGCCTCACACAGCATATGACACATGTTAATACTGAGAATGTGAGGACATTATTACACGTGGCAATTGTGTGTGCAAAGTCTTTTATTTAATGCAAGCTCTGAGCTAAAGCAAAATTCAAGTTCTTTTATGGAGTGGAGATGGTCATGTGGAGCACCACTGAAAACGCATCCATTCCACCTTAATAATCCTACTATGTAACCTGAATTCTCATTTCTGTATTACACAGCAAACGAGGTGTACAGTAATATCTAATCCCTACTTCGCCAGCAACACCTTTACACCACCCAACTCCTCCTTTCGGTCTGTTACTTCTCCATAAATACTGTTATCCTGCCCCGTAAATCTAAGCACACTGCAAATAGAGGTGCACACCGGGTCTAAAGGTGCTTTTGCGCTAAAGAATGGCTTTTGGGGCTTCACAATTTACCTTCCACTGCGTACTGTGATATTTATTTTATTACATTTTGTAAAACTAACTGCAACTAACATTGCTATTGATTTTACCAGGTCAAAATGCATGACTATTTTATGATATTCTTATTTCTCTATATTCTGCTATATGTGGAAATAATCTAGCTATTACCTTAAAGAAGAACTTCTAACAGACATTAACTTTTAATGCAAATTTTCTCCCCCAAGCAGTAGCATAGTAGAAGTTCCCATACATTGGACCCCTGCTATTTGGGAAGTCCTCACCCCCACCAGCACCTCTATGGTTGTTTCTGCATGCATCTAGGTAGGTTTAAATTAAAAATGTACTTCTGTCTTGAGATCACCTTTAAATCTCTTCACGTACAACATTGTAATGGTGACTGTGTGTGAGTGTGTCTCTATATTAGGGAATTTAGACTGTAAGCTCCAATGGGGCAGGGACTGATGTGAGTGAGTTCTCTGTGCAGCGCTGCGTAATTAGTGGCGCTATATAAATAAATGATGATGATGATGATGGTAACAAATAGAAGGCACTATCTCAGAGAATGGTAACATGACAATATAAAACTAAATAACTTTTTACTAATACATGATTGATAGTTTGATGTTATGCACTATGGTTACACAAAGGCATTGCCAGATAGCATAATGCTCATTAAAGCTTTGACTGTAGCTAAACCATTTCTATTACATGGAAATGTGCTAACATTTACCTATGGAAAGTGTCATGACGTTTAATTTGTCCCGCACTAGTTTGACAACCAAACTCTTTTGCAGAGGGGTGGCCCGACAGCACAAAACCGAACGACAGTACTTGCTCAACTCCAGAAATTTTGCCTCCAAGCCACCTTGAAACACGACACTCAAAGTCCTCCCATCAATCACCAGCCCAACTTTAGGAGGAGTCATCTCCGTTTCAGGAGCAGCTTCTGTCCTCGGTCTTGTGAAGAAACGTCTCTTCTTTTTCTCAGGGCAAAACTTTTTCACTTCCTCCAGAGTGCAATCCAGGATGGACTCACATGTTTCCTATGAGATACAATATGAGAAATATTGAAAAGGATCACATTTTTCTTTGTCAACCGAGAATAGCATTCAAGAATTATTACTAAACATTGACAGTTCATCAGTACACCATAATATGCAACAAAGATGTTTGCGTTCATAAGTCTCTGATATTGTTTTGTTGTCACATTTGTTTGCTGTTAACATGGTAACAGCCGCGGTTGCACAGCATTCAGTAATGATTTATAGAGTGTACACAATTGTGTAGATTTTTTAATTTACATATTTTTTTATTTGCTGAATGGGCACTTCACATTAAAAGGAGGAAACGATCACGTCCAAAGAGAATAGGAACGACTATCAAAATGTCTGGCATGAATGAGATTGGCTTCCAAAACTCTGACACAATATTTTTTTTATTATATAGATTTAACTGCCTTAAACATTGGCTACATAAAAAGCACTTTATGTGCCATTACATTTACTACAGCTACATTATTGAGCAATATATAACTGCAAAATGGGTTAAATGTTGCTAGCTTCATTGTACCATCTAATAGTACCGGCACGCCTGAGCTTACCAAGCCCTGGACATGCCTTCTAGGGATTTCTATTTGTTTAGGCTGTCTGTTGAAGAGCTATGGCACGCCAAACTGCTGTTTGCATTGCAAGATCTACTGTATGAGAAGCTTGCCAAACACTATTGATTGTCTTACAAGCATGTTTAAGAATCTGAACATTTTGAGGTTTGGTCTGAATTCTTTTATCTTTCACAACACTGGCTTTGTACAAAGAAGAGGAAGCATATGCCATAAGCCTTTCCAACAGCATAGCTTATAATAGACTACTTTTTATTAAAGTCATTCAACAAATGAATGTGGGATTTGAACTGTGTCCATCATAGCCTCAATACACAGACTATTCTAAGAGACAATGTGTAACACTACTACTACTAACGCTACTTTGCGCTGTGCCTGGCATTATCAAAATGATAACAAGGAGCCTGATGAACCAACATTACAGTAACTGCAAGCTTTCATTGTATTTTTTTTCCTATCTAGTCATCAAACAGTATGATATAACATTTGTTTTCCTTTTCACCAGATACAGAATTTTTTCTGCCGTTTGGTAGTCTACTGGAAGACATCTACTGCATCTTGCCTGCTACTAAACGTTTTGCCAAAAATGTGCACCATGAGCATTGCACACTGACAAATCTAACTCTGTATTCATGTAGCACAGATACATTTTGATTGTTTGAAACCTCATGTACCGAGGATAATTTCAAAGGGGTTGTCCACTTTAGGATAACCACTCTGTTAACTGTGACCACAGGCCAAGTAATTATTTGGTTCTACCTGGATTCTAGTTGCTATATGTAGCCGCTAGTATCAGGATTAGGAATAGAGAGGTCCGGACAGGTTATCCAACCACCATTACATTTCCTCCGGTGATCAGCAACAGCAATCAGCTAATGATAAGGGGCACCAAATTATTACTTCAGGGGTATTATGGAAAATGAGGGAATTGTCCAAAAGTAGACAGCCCCTTTAAAACATATTCAAGGCATCTAGATTTACCATAATTGCTTTTAAATATATGTTTGTAAAGTGGAATTTATCATGTGATGCGTATAATAACAAGAACCAGTTTGAATTACAGTTGCTTAAATAGAGCGGCACATTCTATAGATGGCAGTCATTACATAAAACCGGTTAGTTTATTATTTGTGATTCAACTGTAAAGCAGCCAGGTTAAGCAATAACTATGTTTACATTAATAAATGTTATGGTAATGTGACAAAGGAAACAGGTGAGAAAACACTTTTGCAGTGAGGTGTATTTTTATATGTCCTGTTTAATCCAAATGGTTTATAATTCTATACAAACAAATGATGATTGTACTACAACATGAGGAGATTGTGTCTCATGAGTTGCAAATAAACTACTTATGTGTGACACTAGGCCTCCAATTCAATCTACAAAAAAATGGTGCTACAGAGAAATAAAATGCAAGTAACAAACTGAAATCACTGTCTTGAAAAATGATACTTTTGTAATAAGTGAAACAAATAAGTGAGTATTTTATGCTGCCCTCATCAGTTTTCCATCCGCTCAGCTTTTGCAACATTATAAATATAAACAGTAAAAATGAAATAAAACTTTATGAGAACTAAAGTTGTTTTTTTTAATGTAAATTGATTCATTTTAAGACGTAAACCTGTAAAAGGAGTTAAAAAATTCCTGCTAACTTCATAGATTTTTGTTTTCCATTCAGCCTAGTGCCTCTGGATGTGACAGATATTAACCGGAAATATGGCGGTGTGCAGTGAGCAACATACCAAAACAAGTAGAGTTCATTCGCATCTGCAACATATCAACATATTTATCTTGGCCTAGCTACCTTTGAAAGGACATATAAAGAAGTAAGTGTGCCAGTAAACTCTAACATTGCAACCCTAGTTTTGGACACAAAACAGACTCATTATTTAGAGCATTGTTATATTGACATAAAAAAAAAAAGCCACATATTTTGAGCACAGTGACCTTTGCTGACAAAGCATCATAGGTATGCAACGCTTCAAAAGCATTTGGTTCGGACAAAGTCATATGACATCTAATGACGCATCCTTTCGTGCCACTAAGCAATATAGAGCCATGAACAGAACAGGTTTCACAAGAACTGACATTTACTGTCCATACACTTCTGTCAATTATCAATGCAAATATTTCATACATTATCTTCTTCTATTAGAATGTTATGGTCAGGAAATATTGCACCAGGAGGGGAACACTATATCGAGTGGCCTCATATCACAATTTGGAAGAGGGACCTAGCGATGCACCTCCCGCGGCCTCCACTCTGCTCTTTTGACCGTGAATGGGGACTGCAC
Source organism: Mixophyes fleayi (assembly GCF_038048845.1). Classification (NCBI taxonomy): domain Eukaryota; kingdom Metazoa; phylum Chordata; class Amphibia; order Anura; family Limnodynastidae; genus Mixophyes; species Mixophyes fleayi. The sequence continues at coordinate 300,398,042 of NC_134405.1, read as the reverse complement.
ATGTGCAGTGAAGCTTTGATTCAACTTCACTTCGCTGACATGATAGTGGGTGTAGGCGGTGGGTATACTACTGTCATTGCATGAGATGCAGCAGCTGTGGGCCCTCACTCATCTCTGGGCCCTGTAGGCCCTGCACTGCGGTAGTAATACCACATCACCTAGTATGGTGCTGCTTGGGATACAGTAGTCATGCAATATACAAGCAATGTAGCCATTATTACTTCAAAGAAGGAGAACAGATTTAATGTGAATCATAGCAACATTATGCAACATATGAGATGTATTCAACCCACCTTGCTCTCAGTATTGATTGTAAACACCACGTCGCCCTGGTCCAGAAGTTGGCATGAGTACGCAATGTTAATGGCAGTTTCTTGTTTGTCACCAGTCAACACCCAGACGTTTATACCAGCTTCTCTTAAGGCAGCAATGGTGTCTGGAACTCCGTCCTGAAGACGATCCTCAATGCCTGTTGCACCTTGTTGATAGAAATAATAATATAGTGGTTACAAAGTGTAGTCCTAACTATAGGCCCTTTCTTATTCTGCGATGAACTTTCCCTAAAAGAAAGTGAATCATGCATTTGAATATTTCTTCATGAATAGAACACTGTTCAACATTTTATGCAAAACAAATCCCACCATTACCTCCCAACATTGTCCTGGTGGAAACGAAGCAGGTACTCAAAAGGGGCTATGCCTAGAGCTTCTGAAGCACTAGACTGCTCTCAACCCCCTTCCCTAAAAGGACCCTTGCATTGCCACGGCAGGTGAGCGGGAAATACCTCCCACATTCCCATTAGTTAGGGTAGAGGTCCTGACTGTTGTGACACCCCCCTCAAATCAGAACGACTATCCCGTCTAAATCAGGACAGGTGGAAGATCTAAAACAAATGAGTCTCTTTAAACTCCAGCTGTGCTACTGACTCTGGAGAAGATTGTGGGGCCCTATGAAACTGGTGTGGTCATGTAGCAAGATGCAAATGTATTAGATGCATACAGAAAGACCTGTCCATTGTATTTGCATTGTTTAACAGAGGAAACTTTAAGCCCTTCACATCCACTTGTTGTATACAGAAGAAGAACCGGCTTGGGCCTTATTTCACAATGTCATATGTAATCCCGGACTGAAAGCCAGGGTGCTCAGTGGTGGGACTGGAAACTATACAGAGTGGATTTCTGGTCTCCCCATCATTACACATGGTGCCCAAAGTGAACGCTGTTTGCTAAATGCCACAGTGCTGAGTACATCTGCATTTACAAGAAGAAATCCCTGTGATATCAGCATGCACATCATACAAAGGCTTGGTTAAATGTATGTTAAATTAGACCTCAAATGCAAAGCAACCCATATTCAATCTAATAGTAATTGGATTGAACAGTAACTAGTATAGTAACTTGCGATGGATCTTTGTGTGCTGAAAATATAGCAGTGTCCTCCTCACAACTCTAAATCTGTGCAAACATTTTAAGTTTGCCGTACCCCCTCCCTACCCCGACTGCAGTACAACATGATTTTGCCCTGATGCAGTGTAGTCAGCAAAAACTAGAAATTAAAGGATCCAATATGATCGGTGTTTTTAACTTACCAAGTAGAGTGAGATTAGTTTCCAAATGTTGAGCAGTTTGCATAAGCAATTCTTCCCTATTATCAATAGCCGCTTGAGCTTCCTCACGGAAATTCGACCACCGCTCAAAATCTTCTTCACTTAAGACCTATGTAGATGTAAAGTTTAAGCATCCATAGAAATCACATGGATAAAAAGACAATGACAGAGAAATAATAAGCCTTCATGTTGTGTGTAGTGTTCCATACACACATTAGGCATTTTTTCCAAGTATATGATATTGGCAATAACAAAGTCTACTACACGAAAGGCTGACATATTTAAGAACACAGAGATCCTTTACAATGCACCTATATTGTCACCAAATCATATGGGTTTGGAGAGGAAGATGGCAGCATTCTGAAGCGGTAGAAAGATGCAGCAGCCAATAGGAGTGGAGCAAGGACGTTCCTTGCCAAGTGCGGTATAGGCATGCCCATGCACCTGATTTTGTGGAGCGGTGGAAAAACGCTGAGCAAGACTACATAAATGAAGAGGTTGAGAGGACGCATTTTTAGCCGTGTTCCTTACATAATAGAGAAGCACATAGCTATTTTCATGCCATGAATACGCTTTAGCTTTGGACCAGCTCTGATCTGATGAAGGTCCTCATCCTATACTTTTAACGGGATGCATTTTGCACCTTTCAGTTGCACTTCAGCAGAGAAACGCCTTTATCCAATGTAAAAGTAAATCATGCTGTAGATTTCAACTTTATAATGCTGCAGAATGTAATGCAGCCTTATAAATAAAATATTCTAGCGGAATAATAATCATCTCATGTGTGTTTTCCATTGCGTGGAAGTTCTTTAGTCTTTCAGAACAGAACTTTCTTCCAGTAGACACACTTTCTGGTTCCTGCCCTCAATGTGGAGAAGAAAAGCTGGTTTTCTAGTTAATCAGTTACTCAGGAACACGGTGCACCTTAATTATGGGAGAGGTGGAAAAATATAACATATCCCTTACCTTTTTAGCTATGCACAGTGTTCTCAGTCCATCCCTGGCGTACCAGTCTAGGTGCCTCTGAGTTCTTGATTGAATTTTTCGTAATTTCTTCTCCTCACTTATGTTAGCTGAAACACATTAAGCCAGAAGAACTTTGCATTACGGGATATCATGTATCGTTTAGAAAATTGTATTTGTAAGTATTAGTAAACACAGATACACATTTTGAATTGACATCATAACTCCAAGAATGCCATACAGCTGTTTACTTAGATTTCCAGGGTGCAATAAAGTTACTATTAGTGTGGTCTAAATAAGACAAATTTGACCTGATACTTAAAGGGTATTTTCACCTTTAAATCATGGAATTATTAGGTTTCACGTGTCCCGTAATGCTTACTATATGCATACTTACCTCCTTTAAGTATGTGACGTCCGGGAGAGGGGCGTGACTAATGGGCGTTTCTTGGTGAATCGCGTAATTTTGACAGGGAAGTCCAGGGATGCTGGAGAAATGCCAGCTCTCGTGGGAGCCCGGGAGACTGACCCGAATTTCGGGAGTCTCCCGGACTTTCCGGAAGAGTTGGCAAGTATGACTATATGCAGTGTTATATCATTTTAGCTTCTCTCTGCCTTTTTCATAGGTATTTTTATTATATAGACAACATGCTTGTGGACAATTGAATATATTCATTACAGATTATTAAAGAAAATAAAAAAAATACTGCCAGATAGTATTTTTCATTGACTATTATGCTTTATAAAACTGCAGAACTTAAATTGGAAACAGCATCTGCAAAAAAGAACAGAGCTGTTTATCAGTAAAGATATGTTTTGCTCTCTACATTGAAAGAAAGTATATACATGATGCAGATGTGTATCATATTAAAAGGTATTGAATATATAAAACTGAACAGATATAAAAACCTTCCTGAAAAGCACAAATAGAATGCAGGAGTATAAAACCATGCATTGAACATTTGTATTTTAACAAGAAACAGTTTACTGAATATACATAAAAACAGAATAATAGAATCAAGGAGCATATTAGATAATATTAAATATAGTAAAACAATAGGGGGCCTATTTATGAATGCAGGGGTGCACGGAGGATTTTTCAGGGGGTGTTTCCTCCACCACCGAAAAAAAAAAAACCCTAGAGAGCTCCGTTTCGGCTGCACTGTACTATACAACAGCCGCGGCGCTGTCAAAGAAGCGTCCGCGGCGCACCGCCGCCGGATGCTTCTTAGACAGCGCTGCGGCTGCTGTATAGTACAGTGCCGATATGTAGGGCACTTTTTAAGCGGAGGGGGGGTTCTGGAGACCCAGAAACCCCCCCTGCATGCACCACTGGAATGGGAGTTGACCTATTCTTTCCTGTGAAAATGGATGCTTTCGACGGAGATAAGGTTTCTCCCAATCTCAGAAAAGATTACCGCCAGCAAATAATTTTGCCGAGATCCACCTGGCAAAAGCTTTCCAAAGACTATTTTAGAAGGATCTCGGCAGTACATGTACGGATCAATACCTTAAATTATCACAGATTCGACTCTATGAGCTTCCTTTCCTTGCCATCATGTAATATGGCTGAACTGAACCACCAGACCTCCAACAGAAGCTTAAAGTCAAAGAACCCCAAAACTTTATATTGTGAAGTGATATGTGTTTGGCCTTTTTTTTATTTACACAAGTGTGGCAATCGGTAAATAATCATTCCCTAAATTGCAGATCTAAATGAATGAACATGCTCATTTACCTTTGGCTGGGTCATCTAATAAGTCCATGATCACAGAATCAGCTCCTTTGGTGTAAACGATTATTTCCCTTGTTATTGGGTGACGAACCACCACGGACATTCTTTTTCGGACGGAGTCGAAGCCCAAGGTGTACATAAGATCAAAGGTGAGCAGGGTACCTTGTGGAAGCCGTATCGTCACCTGGTCAGGGGTGCGGGACATTAGGGTGAAGCTGTATGCTCTTGCAGCATGGACCAATGCAGCCTCATCGGGGCTTTCTGCTTCATAGCAGAACTCATCTTCTATATTGAATGGATCAACAGCGCTAAACATTTCATCAATACAGTTGTCACCGCTGTCTTTCCTTGCTGAAGAGTCCTCTCTCCCACTGCTTTGATTTTCAGCTTCACCCGAGCTACAATGGGACATGTTATCTGGACTAACTTTATTTTTCTTTGAACTGGAAGGGGTTGTAGGGTCAGAGCTAGATGGAGTGGAGGCGGAGGACTGGCTAAGCCTCAATAATTTTAGCTTTTGGAACAAATGCTGAAACTTTTCCAAAGATGGGGCTGATGGTTTCAGCAATGGAGCCATTGTAACCTTAAAAACACACAGAAAAGAAAAGCAAATTCATAAAACAGAAAATATTTAGGTCTTGGTTTAGCTGAAAGAGCACTGATCACACCTGTTAAATTTTGGCTAAAGGACCAGTATGCAAGAAATTATACAGGTGTAAGACAGTACATGAATTATCAGAATGTCTGAATGGTTGAACTTAATGGGCTTGTGTCTTTCTTCAACTGTACTTGCTATGTAACACAGATTACACTATGATCAACCAATGAAAATGAAATATATATTTATATATATATTTATATATAGTATTAGGCATCCATTATCATGCTTTACTTCCATATATATTATATATATATATATATATATATATATATATATATATATATATATGGAAGTAAAGCATGATAATGGGTGCCTAATACTGTGCATCACTTAATTTAGATGAGAGCTGTCCCAACTCGTGTGTCTGGGCTCATTTGGGTGTTGCAATAGCAGTCTGGATGAGTCACAATTTTTACAGAAAATTCTTCAAACAAGTTGAACACTATGTGTGAACTATAATTCCATTTAAAATTAAACTTTTTTGCTGTCATTTTACATTGGCTTTTAAAAACTTATTCTTTATTCAGGATTTATAAACAATATTCTAATACTGGCATCTGTTTCAGCACCAGAAATCTTTGTAACCTCTAGGATAGGGGCTGTATTCAGTTTTTTTTTTTTAACTTAATAAATACAAAAATGTTATTTGAATTGATGTCTCAAAGAGAACAGACTATAAACATTTTGGTTGGATCTCAGTCCTCTGGTTACAAGGGAGTTCTGATATGAGTGATATTAAAGTGTCATACACTAAATGTCCACTAGGCTTACCCTCTGCCTGGGCTCAGTTGCTGTGGAGACCATCACCGTATTGCAAATGGCTAAAGCCAGAAAGAAATCGGTGTAAGGAGAACTTGAAGACCTACTGCTGCTTTCTGGCTTAAACGCAGATAGAGTTTCAATTTGAACGGATGCTTCTCTGACCTTCTTTAGCAGCATCTGATCAGGGGTCACATCTTTTTCCTGAAATAGACAAGAAAATGCCAATTAATATTGTTTTTTTCATGCTTTCGAAACTGGCCGCATGCAACTGTACATTTCATCAAATCTAAACAATTAGAGACCTTTTATCCTCCAACGGAACCATCAAGTTGTCTCACCATGAAAATAAATTGGCTGCTGACGCTATTAAAATAAACTGCTACGTGGAAACACAGAACCACTGGATTGGTATTCTTAGCACTTAAAATTCTTATAGAGTACAGCTTCCTTGTTGTTGATGCTGCTGAACACAATGTTCATTTTTTTCTGTCTGACTATATCCCAATTAGTAGCATTTGTCCTGTAGCTGGCATCTGGATAGAGTAGATTTCATTACTTGTTCTCTGGAACTTCTCCAGCTTCCCAGCTTGTTTTTAGAACAGATGTTATTTTTATATATTTGATAATTAAATGAATGACCTAATCTCATCTAGTATTGCAATGTGAAAATCAGGTACATTAGACCAGAGAAAGCCAATGTTTTTATTCTTGTGTTGCACAATTATTGTTGATTAATTTCACTGCAAATATTCTCTTGGTTTAATGTAGCCGATTTTCATGTACCGTGCATATTCTGTAGCAGTAAACTGATGTATTTAATTATATAAAACAGTATACGTGTTGTTTACTGTGTATATAGTATAATCAGTGTCTATATAATGTCTTCTACGTATACTTTTTAAAAAAAACAAAAAAACAAAAAGAAAGCTAATGCTACTAAATAAATCGCTTTAATTGTCTGTGCTTTTCAAAACACCCAGCAGAACTATTTTACTGCCCTTGAATACAACATAAAACTGCTCTGGGATTACATTTATATGCGCAGAGCAGAGCTGAGCTGTGTTTTAACCAAGGGCAAGAAACAGAAAAACTCCTTCTAGATCATAGATTTGGGAGGGAAATAAAGTTGAAAGTCACAAATGTAAAGCAATTACTTTAGTCAATGTCCAAGGGTGGCATTTAAAAAACAATAAAATTAAAGATGTCTGAAGGTGAAAAATTCCCTTAAGCTTTGAATTTCTTATCACATAAAATCTGAATTTTCCTTAACGTACATAATAATTAGAGGGCATAAAAAACATGAATGGTAATATTTAAAGCTAATTAGGAACAGGACATGGAAATCAATATAAAGCAGCAAGAATAATTTAGGTCATATTACAGTGATATGTTGAAAAGACACTTCTTGCAATTTGCTCTGAATTAATAATTACTCTGAAATAATAATAACTAAAAATAATAATAATAATAATAATAATAATGTAAAATAAAAGTTATTTAGATTTTTCTTTGTATCAAAAATCCTTATCAGAAGAAATCTGTGTCAATACGGCTAGACGTTATGAATTTATAAAAGTAAACATATTTTATTATTTTACTTTTTATTATTTTTACTTTTTGCATTTCTGATCACCATTTGTAGTGGTGTGGTTATTGTGTTTTACAATAGCAGCAATGCTTTATACCTTTCAGTGATGCTTCACTTGCCATATAAATCCTTCTGCCTACCCAGCCAATTAGAGGTAATTCCAAGCAGAATCATTATTCACACATTTGTCATGCATCACATAAAGCATTTCTTATTACCACCATGTAGGCTCAGGTGGAAAAAAAATGTGCAAAGCATTGCTTTGTAATACTATTTAAAAACCATTAATTTTAAGTTTGCTTTGTATTTTTCTTGTGAAACTTTGGAATTGCTTAGAGAGGGAGAGTTTCCCTTTCGGCAAAACAAATCTCATGTGTGCAGCATGCAGTACATATGTCACTGCTGAATAAATAAGATTTGAAATAAATACATAAAAATAACCACCAGAAAATGTTAACCTATATATATGGGACAAAAAAATAATATTGATGCTGGTAATGTACTGAAATTATAAACCAAAGTCTCCATGGAGACTTGGTTTGAAAATAGCAGATGATGTATTATTATTATTACTATATTGTTAATGAAGATTCTATTTCTTCTTTAACTTTTAAAAAATTACAACTGATAGCAAAGTTCATAAAGTAGTTAAAGAGATCACATGGTGTAATGCCTCACACAGCATTTGTAATCTTGCACTATTATAAATGTTTGATTGACTTGATGACATAGAAATACATTGCATACTTTTAGCGGTGAACTAATAAAATGCATTTTAGTTACATAACGAGTCATCTTATGTAGGCAGACATGTGCTTAGTGTTTTAAGGGGAAACAAACTATGTCAATGAAAATGTAGCTAGTTTTAATTAAAATATGCAATTTCTCTCGACGCTGCTCATTTTAAAAAAGCTTGAAGGCAGTCCTCCGATGATAATTACGCAATTAATGAGGACAAAACAGGATACTGCTTGAGTGGAAGCCATAGTGCTTGAAAACAGATATCAATGTAAGGAGTTCTTTATAAATTGTTGTAGAATGAAAAAAACAACAACAATTTTTTAAAGAATACTTTTAATTTTAACGTATGTAAAATAATAACAAATGTGCTGAAATAATAAATTAATTTATTCTACATGAGTGTAGGGCTGGCCAATTTGAGGAAGTCTTTGACACCTGTCAGTCAGTTTGACACATATTAATATGTAATATATGGAACAAACAGTCTCTGCTTTAACAGAGTGCATTTGAAAGCAGCCACTATATAAAACCCTCTCTCTCTCTCTCTGTATATTTAATATATATATATATATATATATATATATATATATATATATATATATATATATATATATATATGTAAAGGGAAGCTGAGTGTAGCTTTGCACAGAAAGGTCTGCTAGCTAGCAGAAAATCAGCCTGAGGAGATTACATAGCAAAGCGAGTCTATGTGCGGAGAGGGAGACTCCCACTATTAGCAAATTGTGTGTGAGCAGAGAGGGACAGCTAGCAAGATCAGGCTTTCAGGTTGTCCGTGAACCGACAGTGGCTGAGACCCTCATCTTTATCCAGAAAGAGAGAGATAAGTACTCAAACATCAAACACTGTGACACCATTAATGTTGCATTAGGAAAAGAACGCTATACCTATAATTCTTCCAGTTAGACCTCTTTACATAATGCTACACATATATCACCTGTCAGACATATAACGAAAGTTACCAACGATTCAACAAGTGCACCAAAATTAATTAATTAACCTCACAAACTATTTAATATTGACAGGACTGTGATTATTATTAATTTATATTTCCACGCTGTGTGTGGGTGCGTTGTGGGAGAGTATGGGCGCCAGTGAGTATACCTGTGGTGGCCATCTTGTTGCTTAGTTATTACTGTACCGTTACCTTTGATTACCATCTTACCCGCTGCCCCGTTTATCCCATTCAGAATCTAGCTGTATTGAAATACACCTCTCCCATTTATTTTCCCCAAAATAAAACTAAATAAATCCAGTTGATTGTTTGCAACCAAAGTGTGCGGTACATTATTATTTAGAGGGTTAGTGTGGTCAGGTGCAAGGGGTTTCCTGAGTCAACCCCTGGTGGATGCACAGTCCACATTCCACCATCTCCCATCATACTGTGTAGAAGACTTGGGTGGAGGCACTGAAGTGAGAGAGAGAAGATTTCTGTAATCTTCTATTCTCTACAGGAGTCAGCTTACAGTCTAAATTCCCTAACATACACACACAGACAGACAGACAGAGAGAGAGAGAGACTAGGGTCAATTTTGATAGCAGCCAATTAACCTACTAGTATGTTTTTGGAGTGTGGGAGGAAACCAGAGCACCCAGAGGAAACCTAGGAAAGCACAGGGAGAACATACAAACTCCACACAGATAAGGCCATGGTTGGGAATTGAACTCATGACCCCAGTGCTGTGAGGCAGAAGTGCTAATCACTTACCAACCAGGTAGCATGTTTCTCACTAGTCATATCAATAACCAGTTAGAAATGTGCTGGAATTATAATTTGTTTGGAAAGGATTAAGCAACTGTAAAGTTTAAACATAGTTTACATTAATTTTACTAGATTAGCTGACTTCTGAAAGAGACATGAAATAACTATCATAGAGTACTTGTACCCTGCAGAAGTGTAACCGGGATACTAATGTTGTTTAATGATGCTGGGTACAGAGGTTACTAACAGCAGTTCAGGAAACTCATTAATGGCTTTATTGCACAATATTTACTCTCAGTCTTGTTTCTTTTTTCAAAATTATTTTTCAGCTTCAAAACACAGCTTTATACAACAGTTAAAGCTCTAAACACTACTATTATTTCCCCCGTGAATATAGCATGCCCCAATTGTAAAGCGTTACGGAATTTGCTGGCGCTATATAAATGTTGATGATGATGTGTTTATTTTCTTTTCCCATTGTTCAATGTTACTTATTTATTATTATTCATTATAGGATACTCATTTTAATACATATTACTTTACACCCAAAAAAGTTTTGTTAAAGTCCATTAGACCTAAAATATTAGTAGATGAAATATGAAAAGATATATTGTAACATACTGTGGGGACTATCATTAAGGCTTCTAACAATAAATCACAGGGTATGTTTTTGCCGAGAGCCTATTCAAGAAGGGTCCCGGCGGTATATGAAGTTTAATAAATAGACCCCTATATTACAAAACCAGTTAACAGCAGTATAAGTTTACTAGAATCTTTTACCTCATTTTTAGCTCAGACAAAAAAAATGGCATGCAACCAATGTCATGGGTCAATAATATGAATTCTTATGTGCAGAGCCACGCATACTTATGAATAGTATTTTATGTTCAGTGGTTCTTTAAAGACATGTAGGTAAAAAACACATACATTTGTCTGTTCATGCAATACTGTACTGAGTGGCAGCAGGGGCGGGCTGGCCCGTGGACACAAGCGGTGCCGTCGGCATAAACAGAATGCACAGGCGGCCGCATCACATGACGCGTGATGCGGCCGCGTCGCATCGCGTGTCATGTGATGCGGCCGCCTGTGTGCCCCCCGGACTGAAACTTGCCAGCCCACCCCTGAGTGGAAGGATATATTTTAACAGTTTCAGCCGAGTTATTTGAACTATAATCTGTTGACATGTT